>NC_091224.1:3724525-4084525 GCF_040958095.1 Procambarus clarkii
GGGTCCTGAGAGGGGTACGGCAGCGCTGGGTGTCCTGGGAGGGGGTGTTGCAGTGCTGGGGGTCCTGGGAGGGGGTGTGGCAGTGCTGGGGGTCCTGGGAGGGGGTGTGGCAGTGCTGGGGGTCCTGAGAGGGGTACGGCAGCGCTGGGTGTCCTGGGAGGGGGTGTTGCAGTGCTGGGGGTCCTGGGAGGGGGTGTGGCAGTGCTGGGGTCCTGGGAGGGGGTGTGGCAGTGCTGGGTGTCCTGAGAGGGAGTACGGCAGTGCTGGGGGTCCTGAGAGGGAGTACGGCGGTGCTGGGGGTCCTGGGAGGGGGTGTTGCAGTGCTGGGGGTCCTGGGAGGGGTACGGCAGCGCTGGGTGTCCTGGGAGGGGGTGTGGCAGTGCTGGGGGTCTTGAGAGGGGTACGGCAGCGCTGGGTGTCCTGGGAGGGGGTGTTGCAGTGCTGGGGGTCCTGGGAGGGGTACGGCAGTGCTGGGGGTCCTGGGAGGGGGTGTGGCAGTGCTGGGGGTCCTGGGAGGGGGTGTTGCAGTGCTGGGGGTCCTGGGAGGGGGTGTTGCAGTGCTGGGGGTCCTGGGAGGGGTACGGCAGCGCTGGGTGTCCTGGGAGGGGGTGTTGCAGTGCTGGGGGTCCTGAGAGGGAGTACGGCAGCGCTGGGTGTCCTGGGAGGGGGTGTGGCAGTGCTGGGGGTCCTGAGAGGGGTACGGCAGCGCTGGGTGTCCTGGGAGGGGGTGTTGCAGTGCTGGGGGTCCTGGGAGGGGGTGTTGCAGTGCTGGGGGTCCTGAGAGGGAGTACGGCAGCGCTGGGTGTCCTGGGAGGGGGTGTGGCAGTGCTGGGGGTCCTGAGAGGGGTACGGCAGCGCTGGGTGTCCTGGGAGGGGGTGTGGCAGTGCTGGGGGTCCTGGGAGGGGTGTGGCAGTGCTGGGGGTCCTGGGAGGGGGTGCGGCAGTGCTGGGGGTCCTGGGAGGGGGTGCGGCAGTGCTGGGTGTCCTGGGAGGGGGTGTGGCAGTGCTGGGGGTCCTGGGAGGGGGTGTGGCAGTGCCGGGGGTCCTGGGAGGGGGTGTGGCAGTGCTGGGGGTCCTGGGAGGGGGTGTTGCAGTGCTGGGGGTCCTGGGAGGGGGTGTGGCAGTGCTGGGGGTCCTGGGAGGGGGTGTGGCAGTGCTGGGGGTCCTGGGAGGGGGTGTGGCAGTGCTGGGGGTCCTGGGAGGGGGTGTTGCAGTGCTGGGGGTCCTGGGAGGGGGTGTTGCAGTGCTGGGGGTCCTGGGAGGGGGTGTTGCAGTGCTGGGGGTCCTGGGAGGTGTGGCAGTGCTGGGGGTCCTGGGAGGGGGTGTGGCAGTGCTGGGGGTCCTGGGAGGGGGTGTTGCATTGCTGGGGGTCCTGGGAGGGGGTGTGGCAGTGCTGGGGGTCCTGGGAGGGGGTGTGGCAGTGCTGGGTGTCCTGGGAGGAGGTGTGGCAGTGCTAGGGGTCCTGGGAGGGGGTGTTGCAGTGCTGGGGGTCCTGGGAGGGGGGGTGTTGCAGTGCTGGGGGTCCTGGGAGGGGGTGTGGCAGTGCTGGGTGTCCTGGGAGGGGGTGGGGCAGTGCTGGGGGTCCTGAGAGGGAGTACGGCAGTGCTGGGGGTCCTGAGAGGGGGTACGGCAGTGCTGACTGTCCTGAGAGGGAGTACGGCAGTGCTGGGTGTCCTGGGAGGGGGTGTTGCAGTGCTGGGTGTCCTGGGAGGGGGTACGGCAGTGCTGCGGGTCCTGAGAGGGAGTACGGCAGTGCTGGGGGTCCTGAGAGGGGGTACGGCAGTGCTGGGTGTCCTGAGAGGGAGTACGGCAGTGCTGGGTGTCCGGGGAGGGGGTACGGCAGTGCTGCGGGTCCTGAGAGGGAGTACGGCAGTGCTGGGGGTCCTGAGAGGGGGTACGGCAGTGCTGGGTGTCCTGAGAGGGGGTACGGCAGTGCTGGGTGTCCTGAGAGGGGGTACGGCAGTGCTGGGGGTCCTGGGAGGGGGTGTGGCAGTGCTGGGGATCCTGAGAGGGAGTACGGCAGTGCTGGGTGTCCTGGGAGGAGGTGTGGCAGTGCTGGGGGTGCTGAGAGGGGGTGTGGCAGTGTTGGGGGTCCTGAGAGGGGGTGTGGCAGTGCTGGGTGTCCTGGGAGGGGGTGTGGCAGTGCTGGGTGTCCTGGGAGGGGGTGTGGCAGTGCTGGGTGTCCTGGGAGGGGGTGTGGCAGTGCTGGGTGTCCTGGGAGGGGGTGTGGCAGTGCTGGGTGTCCTGGGAGGGGGTGTGGCAGTGCTGGGTGTCCTGGGAGGGGGTGTGGCAGTGCTGGGTGTCCTGGGAGGGGGTGTGGCAGTGCTGGGTGTCCTGGGAGGGGGTGTGGCAGTGCTGGGTGTCCTGGGAGGGGGTGTGGCAGTGCTGGGTGTCCTGGGAGGGGGTGTGGCAGTGCTGGGGGTCTTGGGAGGGGGTGCGGCAGCGCTGGGGGTCCTGGGAGGGGGTGCGTCAGCGCTGGGGGTCCTGAGAGGGGGTACGGCAGCGCTGGGGGTCCTGAGAGGGGGTGCGGCAGTGCTGGGGGTCCTGAGAGGGAGTACGGCAGTGCTGGGGTTCCTGGGAGGGGGTGCAGCAGTGCTGGGGGTCCTGGGAGGAGGTGTGGCAGTGCTGGGGGTCCTGAGAGGGGGTGCTAGGAGGGGGCGCGTCAGCGCTGGGGGTCCTGAGAGGGGGTGCGTCAGCGCTGGGGGTCCTGAGAGGGGGTGCGGGAGCGCTGGGGGTCCTGAGAGGGGGTGCGGCAGCGCTGGGGGTCCTGAGAGGGGGTGCGGGAGCGCTGGGGGTCCTGAGAGGGGGTGCGGCAGCGCTGGGGGTCCTGAGAGGGGGTACGGCAGCGCTGGGGGTCCTGAGAGGGGGTGCGGCAGCGCTGGGGGTCCTGAGAGGGGGTATGGCAGTGCTGGAGGTCCTGAGAGGGGGTACGGCAGCGCTGGAGGTCCTGAGAGGGGGTACGGCAGCGCTGGGGGTCCTGAGAGGGGGTGCGGCAGCGCTGGGGGTCCTAGGAGGGGGTGCGGCAGCGCTGGGGGTCCTGAGAGGGGGTGCGGCAGCCCTGGGGGTCCTGAGAGGGGGTGCGGCAGCGCTGGGGGTCCTAGGAGGGGGTGCGGCAGCGCTGGGGGTCCTGAGAGGGGGTGCGGCAGCGCTGGGGGTCCTGAGAGGGGGTGCGGCAGTGCTGGGGGTCCTGAGAGGGGGTACGGCAGTGCTGGGGGTCCTGAGAGGGGGTGCGGCAGCGCTGGGGGTCCTGGGAGGGGGTACGGCAGTGCTGGGTGTCCTGAGAGGGGGTACGACAGTGCTGGGGGTCCTGAGAGGGGGTACGGCAGTGCTGGGTGTCCTGAGAGGGGGTGCGGCAGCGTAGGACCTGTACAGATGAGAGCGCTGGGGTTGAGGTGTGTATGCATCACCTTACAGTGTGTGCAACGAGTCTATGTGGCGGGGGCGGGGCGGGGCAGGTGTGAACTGCAGATCAAAATTAAACACAAAAATTATATAGAATCGAACGCCAAAAGCTTTAGAATCACGGTTGGTAATACTGCTTTAGCAAACCATAGTTGAGAAAAGAATCTCAAGATTAATTTTTGAAGTATGAAATAATATATTTACTATTGGTTCCCTCAGGATCGAGCTATTAGCTCTTGGACTTCGTTTTTCTAACCACTCTATTTTTTCCTCTATGTCCACTACATATATTTCACACACACACACACACACACAAGCACACACAAGCACACACAAGCACACACACACACACAAACACACACACACAAACACACACACACACACAAACACACACACACACACACACACACACACACACCATGCAAGCTGATGGAGAAGATTGTGCGAAAAAAAACTAGTGGAGCATCTGGAGCGAAGGAACTTTGTAACACAGCATCAACATGGGTTCAGGGATGGCAGGTCCTGCCTCACAGGGTTACTTGAATTCTACGACCAGGCAACAAAAATAAGGCAAGAAAGAGAAGTGTGGGCAGACTGCATATTTTTGGATTGTCAGGAAGCCTTTGATACAGTGCCACACAAGAGGCTAGGGCGAAAGTTGGAGATGCAGGCTGGAGTGAGAGGGAAGGTACTCCGGTGGATAGAGGAGTACCTAAGCAACAGGAGACAACGAGTCTGTGTGAGGGGTGAGGTCTCAGATTGGCGAGACGTCACAAGTGGAGTCCCGCAGGGGTCAGTCCTTGGACCTATACTGTTTCTGGTATATGTAAATGATCTCCCAGAGGGTATAGATTCGTTCCTCTCAATGTTTGCCGACGATGCAAAAATTATGAGGAGGATTGAAACAGAGGATGATAGTAGGAGGCTACAAGATGACCTGGATAGACTGAGTGAATGGTCCAACAAATGGCTGTTGAAGTTCAACCCGAGTAAATGCAAAGTAATGAAACTAGGCAGTGGAAACAGGAGGCCAGGCACAGGATACAGAATAGGAGATGAAGTACTTAATGAAACAGACAGAGAGAAAGATCTAGGAGTTGATATCACACCAAACCTGTCTCCTGAAGCCCACATAAAGAGAATAACGTCTGCGGCATATGCGAGGCTGGCTAACATCAGAACAGCGTTCAGGAACCTGTGTAAGGAATCATTCAGAATCTTGTACACCACATATGTAAGACCAATCCTGGAGTATGCGGCCCCAGCATGGAGCCCGTACCTTGTCAAGCACAAGACGAAGCTGGAAAAAGTCCAAAGGTATGCTACTAGACTAGTCCCAGAACTAAGAGGCATGAGTTATGAGGAAAGGCTGCGAGAAATGCACCTTACGACACTGGAAGACAGAAGAGTAAGGGGGGACATCATCAGTCTGAAGACCATCAGTCTGAAGAAAACACAAGTCATGGGACAAGGAGTGGACTCCCCACCTGACATCGGCATCTTTGATTCCAAACTGGAAGTTGTTCACGACTTCGTGTACCTGGGCTCCACAATGTCTGACTCCCTCTCTCTTGATACGGAGCTAAACAAAAGCATCGGTAAGGCATCTACTACCATGTCCAGACTGACAAAGAGAGTGTGGGCCAACAATAGGCTAACTGAGTATACTAAGATTCAGGTTTACAGATCCTGTGTCCTGAGCACTCTCCTTTATGGCAGTGAGTCTTGGACACTCCGCGCCCGTCAGGAAAGACGGCTGAATGCCTACCACATGCGCTGCCTTAGACACATCTTGGACATCACCTGGCAGGACAAGGTGACAAACAACAACGTCTTGGGGAGAGCAAGAATCACCAGCATGTACACAATGCTGAAACAGAGACGAATGCGCTGGCTCGGGCACGTTGTGCGAATGGGCGACGGCAGGATCCCCAAGGATCTCCTGTATGGAGAGCTGAGGCAGGGAAAGCGTCCAGTAGGCAAGCCCCAGCTACGGTACAAAGACGTATGCAAGAGGGACCTGAAAGCCATGGACGTCGATCTTGCTATATGGGAGACACTGGCTACAGACCGTTCAGCCTGGAGGCAGTCTGTTCAACGAGGTCTCTCCAAGTTCGAGGAGTCACTTGCCAAGGAATCGGAGGCAAAGAGACAGAGAAGGAAAGCCGGTAACCAGGAAGACAGACCAGAATCGGACTTCGTTTGTGCTCGGTGTGGGATGGACTGCCACTCTCGGATTGGCCTCATCAGTCACACCAGACGCTGCACCAGGATTGACAACTAGGGCGCAACTCCATAGTCTCCCGAGACTGAAGGATGCCTACTACTATAAGGGGGGACATGATCACAACCTACAAAATCCTCAGGGGAATCGACCGGGTAAACAAGGATGAACTATTCAACACTGGTGGGACGCGAACAAGGGGACACAGGTGGAAGCTGAGTACCCAAATGAGCCACAGAGACGTTAGAAAGAACTTTTTCAGTGTCAGAGTAGTTAGTAAATGGAATGCATTAGGAAGTGATGTGGTGGAGGCTGACTCCATACACAGTTTCAAATGTAGATATGATAGAGCCCAATAGGCTCAGGAATCTGTACACCAGTTGATTGACGGTTGAGAGGCGGGACCAAAGAGCCAGAGCTCAACCCCCGCAAGCACAATTAGGTGAGTACAATTAGGTGAGTACACACACACACACACACACACACACACAAGCACACACACAAGCACACACACACACACACACACACACACACACACACACACACACACACACACACACACACACACACACACACACACACACACACACACACAAGCACACACACAAGCACACACAAGCACAAGAAAGAGAGGGCTGGGCGGACTGCATTTTCTTGGATTGTCGGAAAGCCTTTGACACAGTACCGCATAAGAGGCTGGTACATAAGCTGGAGAGACAGGCAGGTGTAGCTGGTAAGGTGCTCCAGTGGATAAGGGAGTATCTAAGCAATAGGAAGCAGAGAGTTACGGTGAGGGGTGAGACCTCCGATTGGCGAGAAGTCACCAGTGGAGTCCCACAGGGCTCTGTACTCGGTCCTATCTTGTTTCTGATATATGTAAATGATCTCCCGGAGGGTATCGATTCATTTCTCTCAATGTTTGCGGACGATGCTAAAATTATGAGAAGGATTAAAACAGAAGAGGACTGTTTGAGGCTTCAAGAAGACCTAGACAAGCTGAAGGAATGGTCGAACAAATGGTTGTTAGAGTTTAACCCAACCAAATGTAATGTAATGAAGATAGGTGTAGGGAGCAGGAGGCCAGATACAAGGTATCATCTGGGAGAGGAAATTCTTCAGGAGTCAGAGAAGGAAAAAGACTTGGGGGTTGATATCACGCCAGACCTGTCTCCTGCAGCACATATCAAGCGGATAACATCAGCGGCATATGCCAGGCTGGCCAACATACGAACGGCATTCAGAAACTTGTGTAAAGAATCATTCAGAACTTTGTATACCACATATGTCAGGCCAATCCTGGAGTATGCAGCCCCAGCATGGAGTCCATATCTAGTCAAGGATAAGACTAAACTGGAAAAGGTTCAAAGGTTTGCCACCAGACTAGTACCCGAGCTGAGAGGTATGAGCTACGAGGAGAGACTACGGGAATTAAACCTCACTTCGCTGGAAGACAGAAGAGTTAGGGGGGACATGATCACCACATTCAAGATTCTGAAGGGGATTGATAGGGTAGATAAAGACAGTCTATTTAACACAAGGGGAACACGCACAAGGGGACACAGGTGGAAACTGAGTGCCCAAATGAGCCACAGAGATATTAGAAAGAACTTTTTTAGTGTCAGAGTGGTTGACAAATGGAATGCATTAGGGGGTGATGTGGTGGAGGCTCACTCCATACACAGTTTCAAGTGTAGATATGACAGAGCCCGATAGGCTCAGGAATCTGTACACCTGTTGATTGACGGTTGAGAGGCGGGACCAAAGAGCCAGAGCTCAACCCCCGCAAACACAACTAGGTGAGTACACACACACACACACACACACACACACACACACACACACACACACACACACACACACATACACACACACACACACACACACACACACACACACACACACACACACACACACACACACACACACACACACATAGACCATGGTTTAATAGATAGTATCAGGAAGCAAAGGTGAGAAGCAGGAGGGAGTGTAGGAAGTACAGAAGACAAAGGACAGAAGACAACAGGATTAGATGTAACAGAGCTAGGAATGATTACATTAACATAAGACGAGTGTCGGAAAGAAATTATGAGAATGATATTGCAATCAAAGCGAAAAAGCAACCAAAATTACTACATAGCCATATAAGAAGGAAGATGTCGGTAAATGACCAAGTGACAAGACTGAGGAAAACAGAAGGGGCATATACAGAAAGCGACAAGGAAATCTGCGAGGTACTGAATGCAAGTTTCCATGGAGTGTTCACAACCGAGCCTGAGCAGCTCCCATTGTTGGAAGAGATTACCCTAGATGAGACTATCAGATACAGAGGTGACAGCAGAGGAGGTAATGAAACAGTTGACACCACTGGATGCAACTAAAGAGGTTGGACCAGACAAAATATCGCCGTGGATACTAAAAGAGGCAGCGCAGGCTCTCAGCGTGCCTCTGGCAATGATCTTTAATGAGTCACTTATGTCGGGAGAATTGCCCAGTTGCTGGAAGGAGGCAAATGTCGAACCGATTTTCAAGAAAGGTGATAGGAAGGAGGCACTTGACTACAGACCAGTATCACTGACAAGCATCCCCTGTAAAATACTTGAAAGAATAATTAGGCTAAGACTTGTTGAGCACCTGGAGAGCATTGGGTTTGTAAACAAGCACCAACATGGGTTCTGGACAGGGAAATCATGCCTAACAAACCTTTTAGAATTCTATGACAAAGTAACAAGGATAAGGCAGAAAATAGAAGGCTGGGCAAACTGCTTTTTTCTTGACTGCCAAAAGGCCTTTGATTCAGTACCGCACATGAGATTGCTTTACAAACTTGAGAGGCAGGCAGGAGTAAGCGGAAAGGCCCTAGCATGGGTGAGGAACTACCTAACAGGAAGGACCAGAGGGTAATGGTAAGGGGCGAGAAGTCGAACTGGCGAACAGTAGGAGTGGAACACTCCACAAGTGGAGTACCTCAAGGATCGGTGCTGAGACCAATCCTCTTTCTAATTTACATACATGATATGTTTTCAGGAGTGGACTCATACATGTCAATGTTTGCGGATGACGCAAAACTAATGAGAAGAGTTGTGACAGATGAGGATTATAGGATCCTCCAAGAGGACTTAAACAGATTGCAGAGATGGTCAGGGAAATGGCTACTGGATTTCAACACCAGTAAATGTAAAGTTATGGAAATGGGATCAGGTGATAGACAACCAAAGGGACAGTACACAATGAAGGGGAACTGCCTACCTGTAACGATTCGAGAAAGAGACCTGGGAGTGGATGTGACACCTAATCTAACTCCTGAGGCACATATAAATAGGATAACGACAGCAGCGTACTCTACACTGGCGAAAATTAGAACTTCATTCAGAAACCTAAATGAGGAGGCTTTTAGGGCGCTTTACACTGCCTACGTGAGACCAGTCTTAATGTATGCAATGCCATCATGGAGCCCCCACCTGAAGAAACACATAAGGAAACTGGAGAAGGTTCAGAGGTTTGCGACGAGGCTTGTCCCAGAGTTACGAGGGATGGGATATGAAGAACGTCTGAGGGAACTGAACCTTACGACACTAGAGAAAAGAAGGGAGAGAGGAGATATGATAGGAACATATAAAATACTCAGGGGAATTGACGAAGTGGAAATAGATGAAATGTTCACACGTAATAATAACAGAACGAGGGGACATGGGTGGAAACTGGAAACTCAGATGAGTCACAGAGATGTTAGGAAGTTTTCTTTTAGCGTGAGAGTAGTGGAAAAATGGAATGCACTTGGGGAACAGGTTGTGGAAGCAAACTCTATTCATACTTTTAAAATTAGGTATGATAGGGAAATGGGACAGGAGTCATTGCTGTAAACAACCGATGGCTGGAAAGGCGGGATCCAAGAGCCAATGCTCGAACCTGCAAGCATAAATAGGTGAGTACACACACACACACACACTCACACACTCACACACACACACACACACACACACACACACACACACACACACACACACACACACACACACACAGTCTCCCCGATTCTGATCCCCCCAGCTCCCACTCACCCCAGATCCCACAAGTCCCCCCCCCCCCAGAGGAGAAGCAGAAGAGAGTCAGTTTCAGGGTGATGTACTCGAACATAGATGGGATCACAAGCAAGACAAGTGAACTAAGGGAAAGAGCACAAGAAGTGAACCCAGATGTAATCGGACTCACTGAAACAAAACTCTCTGGAATCATAACGAATGCCGTGTTTCCCCAGGAGTACACAGTAATAAGGAAAGAGAGAGAAGGTAGGGGAGGAGGCAGAGTGGCCCTACTCATGAGAAAGGAATGGAGTTTTAAGGAGATGACTATCCCGAGCTGTGAGGGGTTCAGAGACTACATAGCAGGCACCATGACAATGGGAGGACCAAGAATAGTAGTAGCAGAAATATACAACCCTCCACCAAATGACAGAAGACCCAGTCAAGAGTATGAAAACAACAACATGGCAGTTAACACTATAATTGAGAGGGCAGCCTCTGCTACCTGTAGAAATAGATCCCACCTGCTCATTATGAGCGACTTCAATCACGGAAGGATTGACTGGGAGAACAAGGAACCGCATGGAGGTGAAGAAACATGGAGGGCTAAACTATTGGAGGTGGCGACAAGAAACCTTTTAATCCAGCATGTCAGGGAACCCACAAGAATGAGAGGAAACGATGAACCAGCGAGGCTCGACCTAGTCTTCACTCTGAACGACTCTGACATAAGGGAAATCGGTTTTGAGAGACCACAGTGTACTGACGTTTGAGTATCTGGTTGAAGAAGGGTTATTGAACTCGAGGAGGGGTACTGAAAACAAAAGGCTGGCATTCCGAAAAGGAAACTATCGGGCGATAAGAAAATTCCTAACAGATAAAACATGGGAAACAGTGATCAAGGAAGAGACAGTCCTAGACATGGACTACATCACGCAGAAGTGTAAGGAGGCCGCAGACAAGTTTGTCCCGGTCCAAAAAGAAAACAATGAAATGAAGAGGAGAAACCCATGGTTTAATCAGAGATGCAGGCTAGCCAAGCAGAAAAGTAAAAGGGCATGGAGAAACTTTAGATATAACAGGACACTTGAGAGCAGAGAAAGATACCAGAGTACCAGGAATGAATATGACAGGTTGAGAAGAGAGGCAGAAAGGCAAAAGCAAAGGCATGAGCAAAATCTTCTTCACTTAGCAGATGGGTACCAGATGAGACCCTCTTGTGGCTTTCAAGAAGGAACCTCACAAGTAAACGCAAAGCTGGCACCATCAACCATGCTGTACAGCTTTGCTTTCCAACCTCTAGAGCGCTCAGTCGTTCTGTTAAAAGGGGTTCCGGCGGCCGTGGTCGGAGCTACCCATCGGTCAGGTCTACCCATCGACGCATTCGCGCTTGGAATGCGGGCAGGAGAGCCACTGCCACTATCACCGGATCCTCTGACTCTACCAACGCTCCGAGCCGCTAGTTCTTATGTAGGCGGATTGATGTAGCAAAGTCGGGAATTCCTAGGTGCCGCAACCGCCTGTCGAGCCTCGCTAACTCTGTTTAAACACGAGTCCGAGAACAAGCTGGTGGTTCATCTTGGGGATTAGGTGGTGTTTAAGTAAGTACAACCGCTGTTGGGGTTTGAGGGGGGGGGGGGGGGGCGAGGGTCCTTGAATAGATACTTTGATGTCGGGCAGCTCGACCTGGGTAAACCCTGAGTTTGTGTCCACAGACACCCCAGCAAGGAAACTAGGGAGTGGTCGAGTGACCTTTCTCCCTGCGGGGTGCAAGACCGGGTTCAGTGGTGGAACTCTGCCCCGCTGGAGACTGAGGTGTTCCCCAGTAGTGAACAGTGGCACCCACGGGAGGGGGAGCAGCTAGGGCCCCATCAGCCAGGAGCTCTGAGCGGTGGGTGCCACCCAGCTACTCCAGGGAGTCCACCAGCCAGGAGCTCTGAGCGGAGGGTGCCACCCAGCTACTCCCGGGAGTCCACCAGCCAGGAGCTCTGAGCGGAGGGTGCCACCCAGCTACTCCAGGGAGTCCACCGGCCAGGAGCTCTGAGCGGAGGGTGCCACCCAGCTACTCCCGGGAGTCCACCAGCCAGGAGCTCTGAGCGGAGGGTGCCACCCAGCTACTCCCGGGAGTCCACCAGCCAGGAGCTCTGAGCGGAGTGTGCCACCCAGCTACTCCCGGGAGTCCACCAGCCAGGAGCTCTGAGCGGAGGGTGCCACCCAGCTACTCCCGGGAGTCCACCGGCCAGGAGCTCTGAGCGGAGGGTGCCACCCAGCTACTCCCGAGAGTCCACCGGCCAGGAGCTCTGAGCGGAGGGTACCACCCAGCTATTCCAGGGAGTCCACCGGCCAGGAGCTCTGAGCGGAGGGTGCCACCCAGCTACTCCCGGGAGTCCACCAGCCAGGAGCTCTGAGCGGAGGGTGCCACCCAGCTACTCCCGGGAGTCCACCAGCCAGGAGCTCTGAGCGGAGGGTGCCACCCAGCTACTCCCGGGAGTCCACCAGCCAGGAGCTCTGAGCGGAGGGTGCCACCCAGCTACTCCCGGGAGTCCACCGGCCAGGAGCTCTAAGCGGAGGGTGCCACCCAGCTACTCCCGAGAGTCCACCGGCCAGGAGCTCTGAGCGGAGGGTACCACCCAGCTACTCCCGGGAGTCCACCAGCCAGGAGCTCTGAGCGGAGGGTGCCACCCAGCTACTCCCGGGAGTCCACCAGCCAGGAGCTCTGAGCGGAGGGTGCCACCCAGCTACTCCCGGGAGTCCACCAGCCAGGAGCTCTGAGCGGTGGGTGCCACCCAGCTACTCCCGGGAGTCCACCGGCCAGGAGCTCTGAGCGGAGGGTGCCACCCAGCTACTCCCGGGAGTCCACCAGCCAGGAGCTCTGAGCGGTGGGTGCCACCCAGCTACTCCAGGGAGTCCACCGGCCAGGAGCTCTGAGCGGAGGGTGCCACCCAGCTACTCCCGAGAGTCCACCGGCCAGGAGCTCTGAGCGGAGGGTGCCACCCAGCTACTCCCGGGAGTCCACCAGCCAGGAGCTCTGAGCGGAGGGTACCACCCAGCTACTCCCGGGAGTCCACCAGCTAGGAGCTCTGAGCGGAGGGTGCCACCCAGCTACTCCCGAGAGTCCACCGGCCAGGAGCTCTGAGCGGAGGGTGCCACCCAGCTACTCCCGAGAGTCCACCGGCCAGGAGCTCTGAGCGGAGGGTGCCACCCAGCTACTCCCGGGAGTCCACCAGCCAGGAGCTCTGAGCGGTGGGTGCCACCCAGCTACTCCCGGGAGTCCACCGGCCAGGAGCTCTGAGCGGAGGGTGCCACCCAGCTACTCCCGGGAGTCCACCAGCCAGGAGCTCTGAGCGGAGGGTGCCACCCAGCTACTCCCGGGAGTCCACCAGCCAGGAGCTCTGAGCGGAGGGTGCCACCCAGCTACTCCCGAGAGTCCACCGGCCAGGAGCTCTGAGCGGAGGGTGCCACCCAGCTACTCCCGAGAGTCCACCGGCCAGGAGCTCTGAGCGGAGGGTGCCACCCAGCTACTCCCGGGAGTCCACCAGCCAGGAGCTCTGAGCGGAGGGTGCCACCCAGCTACTCCCGGGAGTCCACCGGCCAGGAGCTCTGAGCGGAGGGTGCCACCCAGCTACTCCCGGGAGTCCACCAGCCAGGAGCTCTGAGCGGAGGGTGCCACCCAGCTACTCCCGGGAGTCCACCGGCCAGGAGCTCTGAGCGGAGGGTGCCACCCAGCTACTCCCGGGAGTCCACCAGCCAGGAGCTCTGAGCGGAGGGTGCCACCCAGCTACTCCCGGGAGTCCACCGGCCAGGAGCTCTGAGCGGAGGGTGCCACCCAGCTACTCCCGGGAGTCCACCAGCCAGGAGCTCTGAGCGGAGGGTGCCACCCAGCTACTCCAGGGAGTCCACCAGCCAGGAGCTCTGAGCGGAGGGTGCCACCCAGCTACTCCCGGGAGTCCACCGGCCAGGCTGATCAGGGGTCGAGACCCGCCACAGTGTGTCCTCACAATATTGGTGTGTTAGTTTTCTAATAAAATAATTGTGGTGGATTGTTCGTTGTTTCACGGAACATCAATATTTCCATAAAAATAGTTTGTGTGATACAACTTTGTCCTCGTGCATATTTATGTATTATTTGGATTCAGTAAGTTGAAATCCCATTACAAAAATTAATTTCAGTACCCCCATTATATTCCCATTTTTCATTATTTGCCCCCACTGCATGTCCGTTTCTATTAAATTCCATAGCTCCATTGTCAGTCAGTTTTCCATGTCCCCCATTACATGTTCTTTCCATTATTTAAAGATCATAATTCCTCTCCCTAATTCCCCTTCCATCACTTGTTACTTTCACTCTCACATCACATATCAATTTCACAAAACAACATTTTACGAGTTTTCCAATTATTTACCCCATTAGAGTAGTGCACAATAGTACACATTCGACTTATGCCACTGGTGCTGGAGGTGTCGGGGGGGGGGCCATTACGACGTCATATTCCATTGAGTAGAGAGTATAGGTCTTAGTGATGGTAATGAGGAGGGGGAGGGAGGAAGTAGCTGGTCTGAGTGTGTATATTAAGATCACTTGTCTTTGATCAGGTTAGCTTCTAAAATCTTTTATTTCCTGCAGAGGTTGGACGGTAGAGCGACGGTCTCGATTCATGCAGGTCGGCGTTCAATCCCCGACCGTCCAAGTGGTTGGGCACCATTCCTTTCCCCCCTGAACCATCCCAAATCCTTATCCTGATACGTTCCCTATGCTATATAGTTGTTTCGGAATTTTCGGTGCCGTGGAGGGGGGAGGACCTGCTGCATGGGTGACAGCTTCTCCATATCAACCAACCCTGGCTTTGCCCCCTGTAGAGGCCACTCCTGACCGACAACCAGAGCACAACTCCAGAGTCTCCTGAGACTGATGGATGCCTATTACTACTATAGTGTTGACCAAACTACACACTAGAAAGTGAAGAGACGACGACGTTTCAGTCCGTCCAGGACCATTATCAAGTCGATGGTTCATGTACTTCTATTGTCGTGATGGCTTGGCGCATTCCGTTGATAATTCCCTCCTTCCTCTCGTCAGTTGCAGAATCAAGTATTTCTGTTCCTCGATCATTTGTCTAGCGAGTTCTGCATGTTTTATGGCGTATGTGGCTGTGTGTAGCTCCTGGTTGTAGGTGCTGCATGTTTTATGGCGTATGTGGCTGTGTATAGCTCCTGGTTGTAGGTACTGCATGTTTTATGACGTATGTGGCTGTGTGTAGCTCCTGGTTGTAGGTACTGCATGTTTTATGGCGTATGTGGCTGTGTGTAGCTCCTGGTTGTAGGTACTGCATGTTTTATGGCGTATGTGGCTGTGTGTAGCTCCTGGTTGTAGGTACTGCATGTTTTATGACGTATGTGGCTGTGTGTAGCTCCTGGTTGTAGGTACTGCATGTTTTATGACGTATGTGGCTGTGTGTAGCTCCTGGTTGTAGGTACTGCATGTTTTATGGCGTATGTGGCTGTGTGTAGCTCCTGGTTGTAGGTACTGCATGTTTTATGGCGTATGTGGCTGTGTGTAGCTCCTGGTTGTAGGTACTGCATGTTTTATGACGTATGTGGCTGTGTGTAGCTCCTGGTTGTAGGTACTAGGAACATGTGTCCCAGCCTCACTTTCACCTCACTAACAATGACTCATTTTCATATATTCAACTTTGTTCTTTTTGCCTAAAATTTCTGGAGAGAAACTAATATATTATTCAAATATTGGTAAATATTGAGAGCTCCTGCAAGTTTAAATTTTTTAAAAAGTTTCTAGGAGGAAAAGACGCGGCGATATATATGAGTGGGAATAACGGGACGGCTTCTGAGGCTGGAGACAGACCCACCACAGGAAACATGGCGACACAATGATGAAATAACCAGGAAAAGAAAGAATATAATTTTTACAAAAACGATTAAAGAAATACACTGAGAGGAGACTGAATATGAATGGGGGAGAGAGAGGCAGGGAGGGAGGGAGGGAGGGAGAGAGAAAGAGGGGGGAGGGGGGGGGAGAGGTAGACACGACGGTACAAGCAACATTAGAATATCACTGACTCCAGTGTCATGTACTTACCTATCAGTGCCTGGTCAGGTCTAGATCTGTGTTCCCCTCCCGCTTACTGGCCTTCTTGTAGCTGTAACATGAGCAGAACAACTGTCACCACACTGTCAGCTGGGGGACAACTGTCACCACACTGTCAGCTGGGGACAACTGTCAGCTGGGGACAACTATCATCACACTGCAAGCTGGGGGACAACTGTCACCACCACACTGTCAGCTGGGGGACAACTGTCACCACCACACTGTCAGCTGGGGGGACAACTGTCACCACCACACTGTCAGCTGGGGGACAACTGTCACCACACTGTCAGCTGGGGGGACAACTGTCACCACACTGTCAGCTGGGGACAACTGTCACCACCACACTGTCAGCTGGGGGGACAACTGTCACCACCACACTGTCAGCTGGGGGACAACTGTCACCACACTGTCAGCTGGGGGACAACTATCATCACACTGTCAGCTGGGGGACAACTGTCACCACACTGTCAGCTGGGGGGACAACTATCATCACACTGTCAGCTGGGGACAACTGTCACCACACTGTCAGCTGGGGGACAACTGTCACCACACTGTCAGCTGGGGGACAACTGTCACCACACTGTCAGCTGGGGGGACAACTATCATCACACTGTCAGCTGGGGACAACTGTCACCACACTGTCAGCTGGGGGACAACTGTCACCACACTGTCAGCTGGGGGGACAACTGTCACCACACTGTCAGCTGGGGGGACAACTGTCACCACACTGTCAGCTGGGGGACAACTGTCACCACACTGTCAGCTGGGGGACAACTGTCACCACACTGTCAGCTGGGGGGACAACTGTCACCACACTGTCAGCTGGGGGACAACTGTCACCACACTGTCAGCTGGGGGGACAACTGTCACCACACTGTCAGCTGGGGACAACTGTCACCACACTGTCAGCTGGGGGGGACAACTGTCACCACACTGTCAGCTGGGGGGACAACTGTCACCACACTGTCAGCTGGGGACAACTGTCACCACACTGTCAGCTGGGGGGACAACTGTCACCACACTGTCAGCTGGGGGGACAACTGTCACCACACTGTCAGCTGGGGGGACAACTGTCACCACACTGTCAGCTGGGGGGACAACTGTCACCACACTGTCAGCTGGGGGGACAACTGTCACCACACTGTCAGCTGGGGGGACAACTGTCACCACACTGTCAGCTGGGGGGACAACTGTCACCACACTGTCAGCTGGGGGGACAACTGTCACCACACTGTCAGCTGGGGGGACAACTGTCACCACACTGTCAGCTGGGGGGACAACTGTCACCACACTGTCAGCTGGGGGGACAACTGTCACCACACTGTCAGCTGGGGGGACAACTGTCACCACACTGTCAGCTGGGGGGACAACTGTCACCACACTGTCAGCTGGGGGGACAACTGTCACCACACTGTCAGCTGGGGGGACAACTGTCACCACACTGTCAGCTGGGGGACAACTGTCACCACACTGTCAGCTGGGGGGACAACTGTCACCACACTGTCAGCTGGGGGGACAACTGTCACCACACTGTCAGCTGGGGGACAACTGTCACCACACTGTCAGCTGGGGGGACAAATATACAATCAGAGGTTATCAACATACACTCCTTCACTGTTGATGCCTCAGTCATTAACAGACTGCTACAACATGTACAAGTCCAACAGTTGTATATATTGCCCACATGAACTGGACTGTTCCCATTACAAGTGGTGATGGACTGGTAGCTGTTACTGTGAGTGCCAGTCACCCTCCAGCACGTCTCAACCGTGTAAGAGTCACCCTCCAGCACGTCTCAACCGTGTAAGTCACCCTCCAGCACGTCTCAACCGTGTAAGAGTCACCTTCCAGCACGTCTCAACCGTGTAAGAGTCACCTTCCAGCACGTCTCAACCGTGTAAGAGTCACCTTCCAGCACGTCTCAACCGTGTAAGAGTCACCCTCCAGCACGTCTCAACCGTGTAAGAGTCACCCTCCAGCACGTCTCAACCCTGTAAGAGTCACCTTCCAGCACGTCTCAACCGTGTAAGAGTCACCCTCCAGCACGTCTCAACCCTGTAAGAGTCACCTTCCAGCACGTCTCAACCGTGTAAGAGTCACCCTCCAGCACGTCTCAACCCTGTAAGAGTCACCTTCCAGCACGTCTCAACCGTGTAAGAGTCACCTTCCAGCACGTCTCAACCGTGTAAGAGTCACCCTCCAGCACGTCTCAACCGTGTAAGAGTCACCCTCCAGCACGTCTCAACCGTGTAAGAGTCACCCTCCAGCACGTCTCAACCGTGTAAGAGTCACCCTCCAGCACGTCTCAACCGTGTAAGAGTCACCCTCCAGCACGTCTCAACCCTGTAAGAGTCACCCTCCAGCACGTCTCAACCCTGTAAGAGTCACCTTCCAGCACGTCTCAACCCTGTAAGAGTCACCTTCCAGCACGTCTCAACCGTGTAAGAGTCACCTTCCAGCACGTCTCAACCGTGTAAGAGTCACCTTCCAGCACGTCTCAACCGTGTAAGAGTCACCTTCCAGCACGTCTCAACCGTGTAAGAGTCACCTTCCAGCACGTCTGAACCGTGTAAGAGTCACCTTCCAGCACGTCTGAA
This sequence comes from Procambarus clarkii, assembly GCF_040958095.1. Taxonomy (NCBI): domain Eukaryota; kingdom Metazoa; phylum Arthropoda; class Malacostraca; order Decapoda; family Cambaridae; genus Procambarus; species Procambarus clarkii. Next base: position 3,742,871 of record NC_091224.1, read on the forward strand.
CCGTGTAAGAGTCACCCTCCAGCACGTCTGAACCGTGTAAGAGTTACCTTCCAGCACGTCTGAACCGTGTAAGAGTCACCTTCCAGCACGTCTGAACCGTGTAAGAGTCACCTTCCAGCACGTCTGAACCGTGTAAGAGTCACCTTCCAGCACGTCTGAACCGTGTAAGAGTCACCTTCCAGCACGTCTCAACCGTGTAAGAGTCACCTTCCAGCACGTCTCAGCCCTGTAAGAGTCACCTTCCTGCACGTCTCAACCCTGTAAGAGTCACCTTCCAGCACGTCTGAACCGTGTAAGAGTCACCTTCCAGCACGTCTGAACCGTGTAAGAGTCACCTTCCAGCACGTCTGAACCGTGTAAGAGTCACCTTCCAGCACGTCTGAACCGTGTAAGAGTCACCTTCCAGCACGTCTGAACCGTGTAAGAGTCACCCTCCAGCACGTCTCAACCCTGTAAGAGTCACCCTCCAGCACGTCTCAACCGTGTAAGAGTTACCCTCCAGCACGTCTCAACCCTGTAAGAGTCACCTTCCAGCACGTCTCAACCCTGTAAGAGTCACCCTCCAGCACGTCTCACCCCTGTAAGAGTCACCTGACTAGTATTAGTGGTGAAATGGTGCCCAACCACTTAGACTGGCCACCCACCCAGTAGCCCTCACCTGCCAGTACTCAGGCTACCCACCCAGTAGCCCTCACCTGCCAGTACTCAGGCTACCCACCCAGTAGCCCTCACCTGCCAGTACTCAGGCTACCCACCCAGTAGTCCTCACCTCCCAGAACTCTGGCTAACCACCCAGTAGTCCTCACCTCCCACTACTCAGGCTACCCACCCAGTAGTCCTCACCGCCTAGAACTCAGGCTACCCACCCAGTAGTCCTCACCTCTCCTGTATTGAGGCTACCCACCCAGTAGTCCTCACCTCCCAGTACTCAGGCTACCCACCCAGTAGTCCTCACCTCCCAGTACTCAGGCTACCCACCCAGTAGTCCTCACCGCCCAGAACTCTGGCTAACCACCCAGTAGTCCTCACCTCCCAGTACTCAGGCTACCCACCCAGTAGTCCTCACCGCCCAGAACTCCGGCTAACCACCCAGTAGTCCTCACCTCCCAGTACTCAGGCTACCCACCCAGTAGTCCTCGCCTTTCAGTATTGAGGCTACCCACCTAGTAGTCCTCACATACCAGTACTCAGGCTGCCCACCCAGTAGTCCTCACCGCCTAGAACTCAGGCTACCCACCCAGTAGTCCTCACCTCTCCTGTATTGAGGCTACCCACCCAGTAGTCCTCTCCTCCCAGTACTCAGGCTACCCACCCAGTAGTCCTCACCTCCCAGTACTCAGGCTACCCACCCAGTAGTCCTCACCGCCCAGAACTCAGGCTAACCACCCAGTAGTCCTCACCTCCCAGTACACAGGCTACCCACCCAGTAGTCCTCACCTTTCAGTATTGAAGCTACCCACCCAGTAGTCCTCACCTACCAGTACTCAGGCTGCCCACCCAGTAGTCCTCACCTTCCAGTACTCAGGTTACCCACCCAGGAGTCCTCACATGCCAGTACTCAGGATACCCACCCAGTAGTCCTCACCTCCCAGTACTCAGGCTACCCACCCAGTAGTCCTCACCTCCCAGTACTCAGGCTACCCACCCAGTATAGTCCTCACCTCCCAGTACTCAGGCTACCCATCCAGTAGTCCTCACCTGCCAGTACTCAGTATATCGACCCAGTAGTCCTCACCTGCCATTACTCAGGCTACCCACCCAGTAGTCCTCACCTACCAATACTCAGGCTACTCACCCAGTAGTCCCCACCTCCCAGTACTTAGGCTACTCGCCCAGTAGTCCTCACCTGCCAGTACTCAGGCTACTCACCCAGAAGTCCCCATCTGCCAGTACTCAGGCTACTCACCCAGAAGTCCCCACCTGCCAGTACTCCGGCTACCCACCCAGTAGTCCTCACCTGCCAGTACTCAGGCTACTCACCCAGTTGTCCTCACCTGCCAGTACTCAGGCTACTCACTCAGTAGTCCTCACCTGCCAATACTCAGGCTACCCACCCAGAAGTCCTCACCTGCCAGTACTCAGGCTAAGCACCCAGTAGTACTCACCTACCAGTACTCAGGCTACCCACCCAGTAGTCCTCACCTGCCAGTAGTCAGGCTACCCACCTAGTAGTCCTCACCTGCCAATACTCAGGCTACCCACCCAGTAGTCCCCACTTCCCAGTACTCAGGCTACGCACCCAGTAGTACTCACCTACCAGTACTCAGGCTACCCACCTAGTAGTCCTCACCTGCCAGTAGTCAGGCTACCCAACCAGTAGTCCTCACCTGCCAGTACTCAGGCTACCCACCCAGTAGTCCTCACTTGCCAGTACTCAGGCTACCCACCCAGTAATCCTCACCTGCCAGTACTCAGGCTACCAACCCAGTAGTTCCCACCTACCAGTACTCACCGCCCAGTACTAAGGCTACTCACCCAGTAGTCCTAACCGCCCAGTACTCAGGCTACTCAGCCAGTAGTCCTCATCTGCCAGCACTCAGGCTACTCAGCCAGTAGTCCTCACCTGCCATTACTCAGGCTACTCACCCAGTAGTCCTCACCTGCCAGTACTCAGGCTACTCACCCAGTAGTCCTCACCTGCCAGTACTCAGGCTACTCACCCAGTAGTCCTCACCTGCCAGTACTCAGGCTACTCACCCAGTAGTCCTAACCTGCCAGTACTCAGGCTACTCACCCAGTAGTCCTCACCTGCCAGTACTCAGGCTACCCACCCAGTAGTCCTCGCCACCCAGAACTCAGGCGACCCATCCAGTAGTCCTCACTTGCCAGTACTCAGGCTACTCACCCAGTAGTCCTCACTTGCCAGTACTCAGGCTACTCACCCAGTAGTCCTCACCTGCCAGTACTCAGGCTACTCAGCCAGTAGTCCTCACCTGCCAGTACTCATGCTACTCAGCCAGTAGTCCTCACCTGCCAGTACTAAGGCTACTCAGCCAGTAGTCCTCACCTGCCAGTACTCAGGCTACCCACCCAGTAGTCCTCACCTGCCAGTACTCAGGCTACCCACCCAGTAGTCCTCACTTGCCAGTACTCAGGCTACCCACCCAGTAGTCCTCACCTGCCAATACTCAGGCTACCCATCCAGTAGTCCTCCCCTGCCAGTACTCAGGCTACCCACCCAGTAGTGCTCACCGCCCAGTACTCAGGCTACCCTCCCAGTAGTCCTCACCTGCCAGTACTCAGGTTACTCTCCCAGTAGTCCTCACCTGCCAGTTCTCAGGCTACCCACCCAGTAGTCCTCACCTTCCAGTACTCTGGCTACCCACCCAGTAGTCCTAACCTCCCAGTACTCGGGCTACCCACCCAGTAGTCCTCACCTCCCAGTACTCAGGCTACCCACCCAGTAGTCCTCACCTGCTAATAATCAGGCTACCCATCCAGTAGTCCTCACCTCCCAGTACTCAGGCTACCCACCCAGTAGTCCTCACCTGCCAGTTATCAGGCTACCCTCCCAGTAGTCCTCACTTGCCAGTACTCAGGCTACCCTCCCAGTAGTCCTCGACTCACAGTACTCAGGCTACCCACCCAGTAGTCCTCACCTGCCAGTACTCAGGCTACCCACCCAGTAGTCCCCACCTCCCAGTACTCAGGCTACCCACCCAGTAGTCCTCACCTGCCAGGGCTCAGGCTACCCTCCCAGTAGTCCTCACCTGTCAGGGCTCAGGCTACCCTCCTAGTAGTCCTCACCTGCCAGTACTCAGGCTACCCACCAAGTAGTCCTCACCTCCCAGTACTCAGGCTACCCACCCAGTAGTCCCCACCTCCCAGTACTCAGGCTACCACCCAGTAGTCCTCACCTGCCAGGGCTCAGGCTACCCTCCCAGTAGTCCTCACCTGCCAGGGCTTAGGCTACCCTCCCAGTAGTCCTCACCTGCCAGTACTCAGGCTACCCTCCCAGTAGTCCTCACCTGCCAGTACTCAGGCTACCCACCCAGTAGTCCTCACCTCCCAGTACTCAGGCTACCCACCCAGTAGTCCTCACCTGCCAGTACTCGGGTAACTCACCAAGTAGTCCTCACCTGCCAATACTCAGGCTACCCACCCAGTAGTCCCCACTTCCCAGTACTCAGGCTACCCACCCAGTAGTCCTCACCTGCCAGTATTGAGGCTACCCACCCAGTAGTCCTCACCTACCAGTACTCAGGCTGCCCACCCAGTAGTCCTCACCTCCCAGTACTCAGGCTACCCACCCAGGAGTCCTCACCTGCCAGTACTCAGGCTACCCGCCCAGTAGTCCTCACCGCCCAGAACTCAGGCTACCCACCCAGTATAGTCCTCACCTCTCCTGTATTGAGGCTACCCACCCAGTAGTCCTCACCTGCCAGTACTCAGGCTACCCGCCCAGTAGTCCTCACCTCCCAGTACTCAGGCTACCCACCCAGTAGTCCTCACCTCCCAGTACTCAGGCGACCCACCCAGTAGTCTTCACCTCCCAGTACTCAGGCTACCCACCCAGTAGTCCTCACCTGCCAGTACTCAGTATATCGACCCAGTAGTCCTCACCTGCCAGTACTCAGGCTTCTCACCCAGTAGTCCTCGCCTGCCAGTACTCAGGGTACCCACCCAGTAGTCCTCATTGTACCAATACTCAGGCTACTCACCCAGTAGTCCCCACCTCCCAGTACTCAGGCTACTCACCCTGTAGTCCCCACCTCCCAGTACTCAGGCTACCCACCCAGTAGTCCTCACCTGCCAGTACTCAGGCTACTCGCCCAGTAGTCCTCACCTGCCAGTACTCAGGCTACTCACCCAGAAGTCCCCACCTGCCAGTACTCAGGCTACTCACCCAGAAGTCCCCACCTGCCAGTACTCAGGCTACTCACCCAGAAGTCCCCACCTCCCAGTACTCAGGCGACCCACCCAGTAGTCTTCACCTCCCAGTACTCAGGCTACCCACCCAGTAGTCCTCACCTGCCAGTACTCAGTATATCGACCCAGTAGTCCTCACCTGCCAGTACTCAGGCTTCTCACCCAGTAGTCCTCGCCTGCCAGTACTCAGGGTACCCACCCAGTAGTCCTCATTCTACCAATACTCAGGCTACTCACCCAGTAGTCCCCACCTCCCAGTACTCAGGCTACTCACCCAGTAGTCCCCACCTCCCAGTACTCAGGCTACCCACCCAGTAGTCCTCACCTGCCAGTACTCAGGCTACTCGCCCAGTAGTCCCCACCTGCCAGTACTCAGGCTACTCACCCAGAAGTCCCCACCTGCCAGTACTCAGGCTACTCACCCAGAAGTCCCCACCTGCCAGTACTCAGGCTACTCACCCAGAAGTCCCCACCTGCCAGTACTCCGGCTACCCACCCAGTAGTCCTCACCTGCCAATACTCGGGCTACTCACCCAGTAGTCCTCACCTGCCAGTACTCAGGCTTCTCACCCAGTAGTCCTCGCCTGCCAGTACTCAGGGTACCCACCCAGTAGTCCTCATTCTACCAATACTCAGGCTACTCACCCAGTAGTCCCCACCTCCCAGTACTCAGGCTACTCACCCAGTAGTCCCCACCTCCCAGTACTCAGGCTACCCACCCAGTAGTCCTCACCTGCCAGTACTCAGGCTACTCTCCCAGTAGTCGTCACCTGCTAGTACTCAGGGTACTCACCCAGTAGTCCTCACCTACCAAAACTCAGGCTACTCACCCAGTAGTCCCCACCTCCCAGTACTCAGGCTACCCACCCAGTAGTCCTCACCTGCCAGTACTCAGGCTACTCGCCCAGTAGTCCTCACCTGCCAGTACTCAGGCTACTCACCCAGAAGTCCCCACCTGCCAGTACTCAGGCTACTCACCCAGAAGTCCCCACCTGCCAGTACTCAGGCTACTCACCCAGAAGTCCCCACCTGCCAGTACTCCGGCTACCCACCCAGTAGTCCTCACCTGCCAATACTCGGGCTACTCACCCAGTAGTCCTCACCTGCCAATACTCAGGCTACACACCCAGTAGTCCCCACCGGCCAGTACTCAGGCTACTCACCCAGTAGTCCTCACCTGCCAGTACTCAGGCTACCCACCCAGTAGTCCTCACCTGCCAATACTCAGGCTACCCACCCAGTAGTCCTCACCTGCCAGTACTCAGGCTACCCACCCAGTAGTCCTCACTTGCCAGTACTCAGGCTACCCACCCAGTAGTCCTCACCTGCCAATACTCAGGCTACCCATCCAGAAGTCCTCCCCTGCCAGTACTCAGGCTACCCACCCAGTATAGTCCTCACCGCCCAGTACTCAGGCTACCCTCCCAGTAGTCCTTACCTGCCAGTACTCAGGCTACCCTCCCAGTAGTCCTCACCTGCCAGTTATCAGGCTACCCAGCCAGTAGTCCTCACCTCCCAGTACTCGGCTACCCACCCAGTAGTCCTCACCTCCCAGTACTCGGCTACCCACCCAGTAGTCCTCACCTCCCAGTACTCAGGCTACCCACCCAGAAGTCCTCACCTGCTAATAATCAGGCTACCAATCCAGTAGTCCTCACCTCCATGTACTCAGGCTACCCACCCAGTAGTCCTCACCTGCCAGTTATCAGGCTACCCTCCCAGTAGTCCTCACTTGCCAGTACTCAGGCTACCCTCCCAGTAGTCCTCGACTCACAGTACTCAGGCTATACCCACCCAGTAGTCCTCACCTGCCACTACTCAGGCTACCCACCCAGTAGTCCCCACCTCCCAGTACTCAGGCTACCCACCCAGTAGTCCTCACCTGCCAGGGCTCAGGCTACCCTCCCAGTAGTCCTCACCTGCCAGGGCTCAGGCTACCCTCCCAGTAGTCCTCACCTGCCAGGGCTCAGGCTACCCTCCTAGTAGTCCTCACCTGCCAGAACTCAGGCTACCCACCCAGTAGTCCTCACCTCCCAGTACTCAGGATACCCACCCAGTAGTCCCCACCTCCCAGTACGCAGGCTACCACCCAGTAGTCTTCACCTGCCAGGGCTCAGGCTACCTTCCCAGTAGTCCTCACCTGCCAGGCCTTAGGCTACCCTCCCAGTAGTCCTCACCAGCCAGTACTCAGGCTACCCTCCCAGTAGTCCTCACCTCCCAGTACTCAGGCTACCCACCCAGTAGTCCTCACCTCCCAGTACTCAGGCTACCCACCCAGTAGTCCTCACCTCCCAGTACTCAGGCTACCCACCCAGTAGTCGCCGCCTCCCAGTACTCAGGCTACCCACCCAGTAGTCCTCACCTGCCAGTACTCAGGCTACCCACCCAGTAGTCCTCACTTGCCAGTACTCAGGCTACCCACCCAGTAGTCCTCACCTGCCAATACTCAGGCTACCCATCCAATAGTCCTCCCCTGCCAGTACTCAGGCTACCCACCCAGTAGTCCTCACCGCCCAGTACTCAGGTAACTCACCAAGTAGTCCTCACCTGCCAATACTCAGGCTACCCACCCAGTAGTCCCCACTTCCCAGTACTCAGGCTACCCACTCAGTAGTCCTCACCTGCCAGTATTGAGGCTACCCACCCAGTAGTCCTCACCTACCAGTACTCAGGCTGCCCACCCAGTAGTCCTCACCTCCCAGTACTCAGGTTACCCACCCAGGAGTCCTCACCTGCCAGTACTCAGGCTACCCGCCCAGTAGTCCTCACCGCCCAGTACTCAGGCTACCCTCCCAGTAGTCCTCACCTGCCAGTACTCAGGCTACCCTCCCAGTAGTCCTCACCTGCCAGTTATCAGGCTACCCACCCAGTAGTCCTCACCTCCCAGTACTCGGCTACCCACCCAGTAGTCCTCACCTCCCAGTACTCAGGCTACTCACCCAGTAGTCCTCACCTGCCAGTACTCATGCTACTCAGCCAGTAGTCCTCACCTGCCAGTACTAAGGCTACTCAGCCAGTAGTCCTCACCTGCCAGTACTCAGGCTACCCACCCAGTAGTCGCCGCCTCCCAGTACTCAGGCTACCCACCCAGTAGTCCTCACCTGCCAGTACTCAGGCTACCCACCCAGTAGTCCTCACTTGCCAGTACTCAGGCTACCCACCCAGTAGTCCTCACCTGCCAATACTCAGGCTACCCATCCAGTAGTCCTCCCCTGCCAGTACTCAGGCTACCCACCCAGTAGTGCTCACCGCCCAGTACTCAGGCTACCCTCCCAGTAGTCCTCACCTGCCAGTACTCAGGTTACTCTCCCAGTAGTCCTCACCTCCCAGTACTCAGGCTACCCACCCAGTAGTCCTCACCTGCCAGTACTCAGGTAACTCACCAATTAGTCCTCACCTGCCAATACTCAGGCTACCCACCCAGTAGTCCTCACCTGCTAATAATCAGGCTACCTATCCAGTAGTCCTCACCTCCCAGTACTCAGGCTACCCACCCAGTAGTCCTCACCTGCCAGTTATCAGGCTACCCTCCCAGTAGTCCTCACTTGCCAGTACTCAGGCTACCCTCCCAGTAGTCCTCGACTCACAGTACTCAGGCTACCCACCCAGTAGTCCTCACCTGCCAGTACTCAGGCTACCCACCCAGTAGTCCCCACCTCCCAGTACTCAGGCTACCCACCCAGTAGTCCTCACCTGCCAGGGCTCAGGCTACCCTCCCAGTAGTCCTCACCTGCCAGGGCTCAGGCTACCCTCCTAGTAGTCCTCACCTGCCAGTACTCAGGCTACCCACCAAGTAGTCCTCACCTCCCAGTACTCAGGCTACCCACCCAGTAGTCCCCACCTAACAGTACTCAGGCTACCACCCAGTAGTCCTCACCTGCCAGGGCTCAGGCAACCCTCCCAGTAGTCCTCACCTGCCAGGGCTTAGGCTACCCTCCCAGTAGTCCTCACCTGCCAGTACTCAGGCTACCCTCCCAGTAGTCCTCACCTGCCAGTACTCAGGCTACCCACCCAGTAGTCCTCACCTCCCAGTACTCAGGCTACCCACCCAGTAGTCCTCACCTGCCAGTACTCAGGCTACCCACCCAGTAGTCCCCACCTCCCAGTACTCAGGCTACCACCCAGTAGTCCTCACCTGCCAGGGCTCAGGCAACCCTCCCAGTAGTCCTCACCTGCCAGGGCTTAGGCTACCCTCCCAGTAGTCCTCACCTGCCAGTACTCAGCCTACCCTCCCAGTAGTCCTCACCTGCCAGTACTCAGGCTACTCGCCCAGTAGTTCTCACCTGCCAGTACTCAGGCTACTCACCCAGAAGTCCCCACCTGCCAGTACTCAGGCTACTCACCCAGAAGTCCCCACCTGCCAGTACTCCGGCTACCCACCCAGTAGTCCTCACCTGCCAATATCTCGGGCTACTCACCCAGTAGTCCTCACCTGCCAATACTCAGGCTACACACCCAGTAGTCCCCACCGGCCAGTACTCAGGCTACTCACCCAGTAGTCCTCACCTGCCAGTACTCAGGCTACCCACCCAGTAGTCCTCACCTGCCAATACTCAGGCTACCCACCCAGTAGTCCTCACCTGCCAGTACTCAGGCTACCCACCCAGTAGTCCTCACTTGCCAGTACTCAGGCTACCCACCCAGTAGTCCTCACCTGCCAATACTCAGGCTACCCATCCAGAAGTCCTCCCCTGCCAGTACTCAGGCTACCCACCCAGTATAGTCCTCACCGCCTAGTACTCAGGCTACCCTCCCAGTAGTCCTTACCTGCCAGTACTCAGGCTACCCTCCCAGTAGTCCTCACCTGCCAGTTATCAGGCTACCCACCCAGTAGTCCTCACCTCCCAGTACTCGGCTACCCACCCAGTAGTCCTCACCTCCCAGTACTCGGCTACCCACCCAGTAGTCCTCACCTCCCAGTACTCAGGCTACCCACCCAGAAGTCCTCACCTGCTAATAATCAGGCTACCAATCCAGTAGTCCTCACCTCCATGTACTCAGGCTACCCACCCAGTAGTCCTCACCTGCCAGTTATCAGGCTACCCTCCCAGTAGTCCTCACTTGCCAGTACTCAGGCTACCCTCCCAGTAGTCCTCGACTCACAGTACTCAGGCTATACCCACCCAGTAGTCCTCACCTGCCACTACTCAGGCTACCCACCCAGTAGTCCCCACCTCCCAGTACTCAGGCTACCCACCCAGTAGTCCTCACCTGCCAGGGCTCAGGCTACCCTCCCAGTAGTCCTCACCTGCCAGGGCTCAGGCTACCCTCCTAGTAGTCCTCACCTGCCAGAACTCAGGCTACCCACCCAGTAGTCCTCACCTCCCAGTACTCAGGCTACCCACCCAGTAGTCCCCACCTCCCAGTACTCAGGCTACCACCCAGTAGTCTTCACCTGCCAGGGCTCAGGCTACCTTCCCAGTAGTCCTCACCTGCCAGGCCTTAGGCTACCCTCCCAGTAGTCCTCACCAGCCAGAACTCAGGCTACCCTCCCAGTAGTCCTCACCTCCCAGTACTCAGGCTACCCACCCAGTAGTCCTCACCTCCCAGTACTCAGGCTACCCACCCAGTAGTCCTCACCTCCCAGTACTCAGGCTACCCACCCAGTAGTCGCCGCCTCCCAGTACTCAGGCTACCCACCCAGTTGTCCTCACCTGCCAGTACTCAGGCTACCCACCCAGTAGTCCTCACTTGCCAGTACTCAGGCTACCCACCCAGTAGTCCTCACCTGCCAATACTCAGGCTACCCATCCAATAGTCCTCCCCTGCCAGTACTCAGGCTACCCACCCAGTAGTCCTCACCGCCCAGTACTCAGGTAACTCACCAAGTAGTCCTCACCTGCCAATACTCAGGCTACCCACCCAGTAGTCCCCACTTCCCAGTACTCAGGCTACCCACTCAGTAGTCCTCACCTGCCAGTATTGAGGCTACCCACCCAGTAGTCCTCACCTACCAGTACTCAGGCTGCCCACCCAGTAGTCCTCACCTCCCAGTACTCAGGTTACCCACCCAGGAGTCCTCACCTGCCAGTACTCAGGCTACCCGCCCAGTAGTCCTCACCGCCCAGTACTCAGGCTACCCTCCCAGTAGTCCTCACCTGCCAGTACTCAGGCTACCCACCCAGAAGTCCTCACCTGCTAATAATCAGGCTACCAATCCAGTAGTCCTCACCTCCATGTACTCAGGCTACCCACCCAGTAGTCCTCACCTGCCAGTTATCAGGCTACCCTCCCAGTAGTCCTCGACTCACAGTACTCGGGCTACCCACCCAGTAGTCCTCACCTGCCACTACTCAGGCTACCCACCCAGTAGTCCCCACCTCCCAGTACTCAGGCTACCCACCCAGTAGTCCTCACCTGCCAGGGCTCAGGCTACCCTCCCAGGAGTCCTCACCTGCCAGTACTCAGGCTACCCTCCCAGTAGTCCTCACCTCCCAGTACTCAGGCTACCCACCCAGTAGTCCTCACCTCCCAGTACTCAGGCTACCCACCCAGTAGTCCTCACCTCCCAGTACTCAGGCTTCCCACCCAGTAGTCCTCACCTCCCAGTACTCAGGCTACCCACCCAGTAGTCCTCACCTGCCAGGGCTCAGGCTACCCTCCCAGGAGTCCTCGCCTGCCAGTATTGAGGCTACCCACCCAGTAGTCCTCACCTACCAGTACTCAGGCTGCCCACCCAGTAGTCCTCACCTCCCAGTACTCAGGCTACCCACCCAGGAGTCCTCACCTGCCAGTACTCAGGCTACCCGCCCAGTAGTCCTCACCGCCCAGAACTCAGGCTACCCACCCAGTAGTCCTCACCTCTCCTGTATTGAGGCTACCCACCCAGTAGTCCTCACCTGCCAGTACTCAGGCTACCCGCCCAGTAGTCCTCACCTCCCAGTACTCAGGCTACCCACCCAGTAGTCCTCACCTCCCAGTACTCAGGCTACCCACCCAGTAGTACTCACCTCCCAGTACTCAGGCTACCCACCCAGTAGTCCTCACCTGCCAGTACTCAGTATATCGACCCAGTAGTCCTCACCTGCCAGTACTCAGGCTTCTCACCTAGTAGTCCTCACCTGCCAGTACTCAGGGTACCCACCCAGTAGACCTCATTCTACCAATACTCAGGCTACTCACCCAGTAGTCCCCACCTCCCAGTACTCAGGCTACCCACCCAGTAGTCCTCACCTGCCAGTATTCAGGCTACTCGCCCAGTAGTCCTCACCTGCCAGTACTCAGGCTACTCACCCAGTAGTCCTCACCTGCCAGTACTCAGGCTACCCACCCAGAAGTCCCCACCTGCCAGTACTCCGGCTACCCACCCAGTAGTCCTCACCTGCCAGTACTCAGGCTACTCACCCAGTAGTCCTCACCTGCCAATACTCAGGCTACCCACCCAGTAGTCCCCACTTCCCAGTACTCAGGCTACCCACCCAGTAGTCCTCACCTCCCAGTACTCAGGCTACCCACCCAGTAGTCCTCACCTCCCAGTACTCAGGCTACCCACCCAGTAGTCCTCACCGCCCAGAACTCCGGCTAACCACCAAGTAGTCCTCACCTCCCAGTACTCAGGCTACCCACCCAGTAGTCCTCACCTTTCAGTATTGAGGCTATCCACCCTGTAGTCCTCACCTACCAGTACTCAGGCTGCCCACCCAGTAGTCCTCACCTTCCAGTACTCAGGCTACCCACCCAGGAGTCCTCACCTGCCAGTACTCAGGCTAACACGCCCAGTAGTCCTCACCGCCCAGAACTCAGGCTACCCACCCAGTAGTCCTTACCTCTACTGTATTGAGGCTACCCACCCAGTAGTCCTCACCTCCCAGTAATCAGGCTACCCACCCAGTAGTCCTCACCTCCCAGTACTCAGGCTACCCACCCAGTAGTCCACACCTCCCAGTACTCAGGCTACCCACCCAGTAGTCCTCACCTCCCAGTACTCAGGCTACCCACCCAGTAGTCCTCACCTGCCAGTTCTCAGTTTATCGACCCAGTAGTCCTCACCTGCCAGTACTCAGGCTACCCACCCAGTAGTCCTCACCTACCAACACTCAGGCTACTCACCCAGTAGTCCCCACCTCCCAGTACTCAGGCTACCCACCCAGTAGTCCTCACCTGCCAGTACTCAGGCTACTCGCCCAGAAGTCCCCACCTGCCAGTACTCAGGCTACTCACCCAGAAGTCCCCACCTGCCAGTACTCAGGCTACTCACCCAGTAGTCCTCACCTGCCAGTACTCAGGCTACTCACCCAGTAGTCCTCACCTGCCAGTACTCAGGCTACCCACCCAGTAGTCCCCACCTGCCAGTACTCAGGCTACTCACCCAGTAGTCCTCACCTGCCAGTACTCAGGCTACTCACCCAGTAGTCCTCACCTGCCAATACTCAGGCTACCCACCCAGTAGTCCTCACCTGCCAGTACTCAGGCTACGCACCCAGTAGTACTCACCTACCAGTACTCAGGCTACCCACCCAGTAGTCCTCACCTCCCAGTACTCGGCTACCCACCCAGTAGTCCTCACCTCCCAGTACTCGGCTACCCACCCAGTAGTCCTCACCTCCCAGTACTCAGGCTACCCACCCAGAAGTCCTCACCTGCTAATAATCAGGCTACCAATCCAGTAGTCCTCACCTCCATGTACTCAGGCTACCCACCCAGTAGTCCTCACCTGCCAGTTATCAGGCTACCCTCCCAGTAGTCCTCACTTGCCAGTACTCAGGCTACCCTCCCAGTAGTCCTCGACTCACAGTACTCAGGCTATACCCACCCAGTAGTCCTCACCTGCCACTACTCAGGCTACCCACCCAGTAGTCCCCACCTCCCAGTACTCAGGCTACCCACCCAGTAGTCCTCACCTGCCAGGGCTCAGGCTACCCTCCCAGTAGTCCTCACCTGCCAGGGCTCAGGCTACCCTCCTAGTAGTCCTCACCTGCCAGAACTCAGGCTACCCACCCAGTAGTCCTCACCTCCCAGTACTCAGGCTACCCACCCAGTAGTCCCCACCTCCCAGTACTCAGGCTACCACCCAGTAGTCTTCACCTGCCAGGGCTCAGGCTACCTTCCCAGTAGTCCTCACCTGCCAGGCCTTAGGCTACCCTCCCAGTAGTCCTCACCAGCCAGAACTCAGGCTACCCTCCCAGTAGTCCTCACCTCCCAGTACTCAGGCTACCCACCCAGTAGTCCTCACCTCCCAGTACTCAGGCTACCCACCCAGTAGTCCTCACCTCCCAGTACTCAGGCTACCCACCCAGTAGTCGCCGCCTCCCAGTACTCAGGCTACCCACCCAGTTGTCCTCACCTGCCAGTACTCAGGCTACCCACCCAGTAGTCTTCACTTGCCAGTACTCAGGCTACCCACCCAGTAGTCCTCACCTGCCAATACTCAGGCTACCCATCCAATAGTCCTCCCCTGCCAGTACTCAGGCTACCCACCCAGTAGTCCTCACCGCCCAGTACTCAGGTAACTCACCAAGTAGTCCTCACCTGCCAATACTCAGGCTACCCACCCAGTAGTCCCCACTTCCCAGTACTCAGGCTACCCACTCAGTAGTCCTCACCTGCCAGTATTGAGGCTACCCACCCAGTAGTCCTCACCTACCAGTACTCAGGCTGCCCACCCAGTAGTCCTCACCTCCCAGTACTCAGGTTACCCACCCAGGAGTCCTCACCTGCCAGTACTCAGGCTACCCGCCCAGTAGTCCTCACCGCCCAGTACTCAGGCTACCCTCCCAGTAGTCCTCACCTGCCAGTACTCAGGCTACCCACCCAGAAGTCCTCACCTGCTAATAATCAGGCTACCAATCCAGTAGTCCTCACCTCCATGTACTCAGGCTACCCACCCAGTAGTCCTCACCTGCCAGTTATCAGGCTACCCTCCCAGTAGTCCTCGACTCACAGTACTCGGGCTACCCACCCAGTAGTCCTCACCTGCCACTACTCAGGCTACCCACCCAGTAGTCCCCACCTCCCAGTACTCAGGCTACCCACCCAGTAGTCCTCACCTGCCAGGGCTCAGGCTACCCTCCCAGGAGTCCTCACCTGCCAGTACTCAGGCTACCCTCCCAGTAGTCCTCACCTCCCAGTACTCAGGCTACCCACCCAGTAGTCCTCACCTCCCAGTACTCAGGCTACCCACCCAGTAGTCCTCACCTCCCAGTACTCAGGCTTCCCACCCAGTAGTCCTCACCTCCCAGTACTCAGGCTACCCACCCAGTAGTCCTCACCTGCCAGGGCTCAGGCTACCCTCCCAGGAGTCCTCGCCTGCCAGTATTGAGGCTACCCACCCAGTAGTCCTCACCTACCAGTACTCAGGCTGCCCACCCAGTAGTCCTCACCTCCCAGTACTCAGGCTACCCACCCAGGAGTCCTCACCTGCCAGTACTCAGGCTACCCGCCCAGTAGTCCTCACCGCCCAGAACTCAGGCTACCCACCCAGTAGTCCTCACCTCTCCTGTATTGAGGCTACCCACCCAGTAGTCCTCACCTGCCAGTACTCAGGCTACCCGCCCAGTAGTCCTCACCTCCCAGTACTCAGGCTACCCACCCAGTAGTCCTCACCTCCCAGTACTCAGGCTACCCACCCAGTAGTACTCACCTCCCAGTACTCAGGCTACCCACCCAGTAGTCCTCACCTGCCAGTACTCAGTATATCGACCCAGTAGTCCTCACCTGCCAGTACTCAGGCTTCTCACCTAGTAGTCCTCACCTGCCAGTACTCAGGGTACCCACCCAGTAGACCTCATTCTACCAATACTCAGGCTACTCACCCAGTAGTCCCCACCTCCCAGTACTCAGGCTACCCACCCAGTAGTCCTCACCTGCCAGTATTCAGGCTACTCGCCCAGTAGTCCTCACCTGCCAGTACTCAGGCTACTTACCCAGTAGTCCTCACCTGCCAGTACTCAGGCTACCCACCCAGAAGTCCCCACCTGCCAGTACTCCGGCTACCCACCCAGTAGTCCTCACCTGCCAGTACTCAGGCTACTCACCCAGTAGTCCTCACCTGCCAATACTCAGGCTACCCACCCAGTAGTCCCCACTTCCCAGTACTCAGGCTACCCACCCAGTAGTCCTCACCTCCCAGTACTCAGGCTACCCACCCAGTAGTCCTCACCTCCCAGTACTCAGGCTACCCACCCAGTAGTCCTCACCGCCCAGAACTCCGGCTAACCACCAAGTAGTCCTCACCTCCCAGTACTCAGGCTACCCACCCAGTAGTCCTCACCTTTCAGTATTGAGGCTATCCACCCTGTAGTCCTCACCTACCAGTACTCAGGCTGCCCACCCAGTAGTCCTCACCTTCCAGTACTCAGGCTACCCACCCAGGAGTCCTCACCTGCCAGTACTCAGGCTAACACGCCCAGTAGTCCTCACCGCCCAGAACTCAGGCTACCCACCCAGTAGTCCTTACCTCTACTGTATTGAGGCTACCCACCCAGTAGTCCTCACCTCCCAGTAATCAGGCTACCCACCCAGTAGTCCTCACCTCCCAGTACTCAGGCTACCCACCCAGTAGTCCACACCTCCCAGTACTCAGGCTACCCACCCAGTAGTCCTCACCTCCCAGTACTCAGGCTACCCACCCAGTAGTCCTCACCTGCCAGTTCTCAGTTTATCGACCCAGTAGTCCTCACCTGCCAGTACTCAGGCTACCCACCCAGTAGTCCTCACCTACCAACACTCAGGCTACTCACCCAGTAGTCCCCACCTCCCAGTACTCAGGCTACCCACCCAGTAGTCCTCACCTGCCAGTACTCAGGCTACTCGCCCAGAAGTCCCCACCTGCCAGTACTCAGGCTACTCACCCAGAAGTCCCCACCTGCCAGTACTCAGGCTACTCACCCAGTAGTCCTCACCTGCCAGTACTCAGGCTACTCACCCAGTAGTCCTCACCTGCCAGTACTCAGGCTACCCACCCAGTAGTCCCCACCTGCCAGTACTCAGGCTACTCACCCAGTAGTCCTCACCTGCCAGTACTCAGGCTACTCACCCAGTAGTCCTCACCTGCCAATACTCAGGCTACCCACCCAGTAGTCCTCACCTGCCAGTACTCAGGCTACGCACCCAGTAGTACTCACCTACCAGTACTCAGGCTACCCACCCAGTAGTCCTCACCTCCCAGTACTCGGCTACCCACCCAGTAGTCCTCACCTCCCAGTACTCGGCTACCCACCCAGTAGTCCTCACCTCCCAGTACTCAGGCTACCCACCCAGAAGTCCTCACCTGCTAATAATCAGGCTACCAATCCAGTAGTCCTCACCTCCATGTACTCAGGCTACCCACCCAGTAGTCCTCACCTGCCAGTTATCAGGCTACCCTCCCAGTAGTCCTCACTTGCCAGTACTCAGGCTACCCTCCCAGTAGTCCTCGACTCACAGTACTCAGGCTATACCCACCCAGTAGTCCTCACCTGCCACTACTCAGGCTACCCACCCAGTAGTCCCCACCTCCCAGTACTCAGGCTACCCACCCAGTAGTCCTCACCTGCCAGGGCTCAGGCTACCCTCCCAGTAGTCCTCACCTGCCAGGGCTCAGGCTACCCTCCTAGTAGTCCTCACCTGCCAGAACTCAGGCTACCCACCCAGTAGTCCTCACCTCCCAGTACTCAGGCTACCCACCCAGTAGTCCCCACCTCCCAGTACTCAGGCTACCACCCAGTAGTCTTCACCTGCCAGGGCTCAGGCTACCTTCCCAGTAGTCCTCACCTGCCAGGCCTTAGGCTACCCTCCCAGTAGTCCTCACCAGCCAGAACTCAGGCTACCCTCCCAGTAGTCCTCACCTCCCAGTACTCAGGCTACCCACCCAGTAGTCCTCACCTCCCAGTACTCAGGCTACCCACCCAGTAGTCCTCACCTCCCAGTACTCAGGCTACCCACCCAGTAGTCGCCGCCTCCCAGTACTCAGGCTACCCACCCAGTTGTCCTCACCTGCCAGTACTCAGGCTACCCACCCAGTAGTCCTCACTTGCCAGTACTCAGGCTACCCACCCAGTAGTCCTCACCTGCCAATACTCAGGCTACCCATCCAATAGTCCTCCCCTGCCAGTACTCAGGCTACCCACCCAGTAGTCCTCACCGCCCAGTACTCAGGTAACTCACCAAGTAGTCCTCACCTGCCAATACTCAGGCTACCCACCCAGTAGTCCCCACTTCCCAGTACTCAGGCTACCCACTCAGTAGTCCTCACCTGCCAGTATTGAGGCTACCCACCCAGTAGTCCTCACCTACCAGTACTCAGGCTGCCCACCCAGTAGTCCTCACCTCCCAGTACTCAGGTTACCCACCCAGGAGTCCTCACCTGCCAGTACTCAGGCTACCCGCCCAGTAGTCCTCACCGCCCAGTACTCAGGCTACCCTCCCAGTAGTCCTCACCTGCCAGTACTCAGGCTACCCACCCAGAAGTCCTCACCTGCTAATAATCAGGCTACCAATCCAGTAGTCCTCACCTCCATGTACTCAGGCTACCCACCCAGTAGTCCTCACCTGCCAGTTATCAGGCTACCCTCCCAGTAGTCCTCGACTCACAGTACTCGGGCTACCCACCCAGTAGTCCTCACCTGCCACTACTCAGGCTACCCACCCAGTAGTCCCCACCTCCCAGTACTCAGGCTACCCACCCAGTAGTCCTCACCTGCCAGGGCTCAGGCTACCCTCCCAGGAGTCCTCACCTGCCAGTACTCAGGCTACCCTCCCAGTAGTCCTCACCTCCCAGTACTCAGGCTACCCACCCAGTAGTCCTCACCTCCCAGTACTCAGGCTACCCACCCAGTAGTCCTCACCTCCCAGTACTCAGGCTACCCACCCAGTAGTCCTCACCTCCCAGTACTCAGGCTACCCACCCAGTAGTCCTCACCTGCCAGGGCTCAGGCTACCCTCCCAGGAGTCCTCGCCTGCCAGTATTGAGGCTACCCACCCAGTAGTCATCACCTACCAGTACTCAGGCTGCCCACCCAGTAGTCCTCACCTCCCAGTACTCAGGCTACCCACCCAGGAGTCCTCACCTGCCAGTACTCAGGCTACCCGCCCAGTAGTCCTCACCGCCCAGAACTCAGGCTACCCACCCAGTAGTCCTCACCTCTCCTGTATTGAGGCTACCCACCCAGTAGTCCTCACCTGCCAGTACTCAGGCTACCCGCCCAGTAGTCCTCACCTCCCAGTACTCAGGCTACCCACCCAGTAGTCCTCACCTCCCAGTACTCAGGCTACCCACCCAGTAGTCCTCACCTCCCAGTACTCAGGCTACCCACCCAGTAGTCCTCACCTGCCAGTACTCAGTATATCGACCCAGTAGTCCTCACCTGCCAGTACTCAGGCTTCTCACCTAGTAGTCCTCACCTGCCAGTACTCAGGGTACCCACCGAGTAGACCTCATTCTACCAATACTCAGGCTACTCACCCAGTAGTCCCCACCTCCCAGTACTCAGGCTACCCACCCAGTAGTCCTCACCTGCCAGTATTCAGGCTACTCGCCCAGTAGTCCTCACCTGCCAGTACTCAGGCTACTCACCCAGTAGTCCTCACCTGCCAGTACTCAGGCTACCCACCCAGAAGTCCCCACCTGCCAGTACTCCGGCTACCCACCCAGTAGTCCTCACCTGCCAGTACTCAGGCTACTCACCCAGTAGTCCTCACCTGCCAATACTCAGGCTACCCACCCAGTAGTCCCCACTTCCCAGTACTCAGGCTACCCACCCAGTAGTCCTCACCTGCCAGTACTCAGGCTAACACGCCCAGTAGTCCTCACCGCCCAGAACTCAGGCTACCCACCCAGTAGTCCTTACCTCTACTGTATTGAGGCTACCCACCCAGTAGTCCTCACCTCCCAGTAATCAGGCTACCCACCCAGTAGTCCTCACCTCCCAGTACTCAGGCTACCCACCCAGTAGTCCTCACCTCCCAGTACTCAGGCTACTCACCCAGTAGTCCCCACCTCCCAGTACTCAGGCTACCCACCCAGTAGTCCTCACCTGCCAGTACTCAGGCTACTCGCCCAGAAGTCCCCACCTGCCAGTACTCAGGCTACTCACCCAGAAGTCCCCACCTGCCAGTACTCAGGCTACTCACCCAGTAGTCCTCACCTGCCAGTACTCAGGCTACTCACCCAGTAGTCCTCACCTGCCAGTACTCAGGCTACCCACCCAGTAGTCCCCACCTGCCAGTACTCAGGCTACTCACCCAGTAGTCCTCACCTGCCAGTACTCAGGCTACTCACCCAGTAGTCCTCACCTGCCAATACTCAGGCTACCCACCCAGTAGTCCTCACCTGCCAGTACTCAGGCTACGCACCCAGTAGTACTCACCTACCAGTACTCAGGCTACCCACCCAGTAGTCCTCACCTGCCAGTAGTCAGGCTACCCACCTAGTAGTCCTCACCTGCCAATACTCAGGCTGCCCACCCAGTAGTCCCCACTTCCCAGTACTCAGGCTACTCACCCAGTAGTCCTCACCTGCCAGTACTCAGGCTACTCAGCCAGTAGTCCTCAACTGCCAGTACTCAGGCTACTCAGCCAATAGTCCTCACCTGCCAGTACTTTGGCTACTCACCCAGTAGTCCTCACCTGCCAGTACTCAGGCTACTCACCCAGTAGTCCTCGCCTGCCAGTACTCAGGCTACCCACCCAGTAATCCTCACCTGCCAGTACTCAGGCTACTCACCCAGTAGTCCTCACCTGCTAGTACTCAGGCTACTCACCCAGTAGTCCCCACCTGCCAGTACTCAGGCTGCTCACCCAGTAGTCCTCACCTGCCAGTACTCAGGCTACCCACCCAGTAGTCCTCGCCACCCAGAACTCAGGCTACGCATCCAGTAGTCCTCACTTGCCAGTACTCAGGCTACTCACCCAGTAGTCGCCGCCTCCCAGTACTCAGGCTACCCACCCAGTAGTCCTCACCTGCCAGTACTCAGGCTACCCATCCAGTAGTCCTCACCTGCCAGTACTCAGGCTACCCATCCAGTAGTCCTCACCTGCCAGTACTCAGGCTACCCATCCAGTAGTCCTCACCTGCCAGTACTCAGGCTACCCATCCAGTAGTCCTCACCTGCCAGTACTCAGGCTACCCACCCAGTAGTCCTCACCTCCCAGTACTCAGGCTACCCACCCAGTAGTCCTCACCTGCCAGTTCTCAGTTTATCGACCCAGTAGTCCTCACCTGCCAGTACTCAGGCTACCCACCCAGTAGTCCTCACCTACCAACACTCAGGCTACTCACCCAGTAGTCCCCACCTCCCAGTACTCAGGCTACCCACCCAGTAGTCCTCACCTGCCAGTACTCAGGCTACCCACCCAGTAGTCCTCACCTGCCAGTACTCAGGCTACTCGCCCAGTAGTCCTCACCTGCCAGTACTCAGGCTACTCACCCAGAAGTCCCCACCTGCCAGTACTCAGGCTACTCACCCAGTAATCCTCACCTGCCAGTACTCAGGCTACTCACCCAGTAGTCCTCACCTGCCAGTACTCAGGCTACATACCCAGTAGTCCCCACCTGCCAGTACTCAGGCTACTCACCCAGTAGTCCTCACCTGCCAGTACTCAGGCTACTCACCCAGTAGTCCTCACCTGCCAATACTCAGGCTACCCACCCAGTAGTCCTCACCTGCCAGTACTCAGGCTACGCACCCAGTAGTACTCACCTACCAGTACTCAGGCTACCCACCCAGTAGTCCTCACCTGCCAGTAGTCAGGCTACCCACCTAGTAGTCCTCACCTGCCAATACTCAGGCTACCCACCCAGTAGTCCCCACTTCCCAGTACTCAGGCTACTCACCCAGTAGTCCTCACCTGCCAGTACTCAGGCTACTCAGCCAGTAGTCCTCAACTGCCAGTACTCAGGCTACTCAGCCAATAGTCCTCACCTGCCAGTACTTTGGCTACTCACCCAGTAGTCCTCACCTGCCAGTACTCAGGCTACTCACCCAGTAGTCCTCGCCTGCCAGTACTCAGGCTACTCACCCAGTAGTCCTCACCTGCCAGTACTCAGGCTACTCACCCAGTAGTCCTCACCTGCTAGTACTCAGGCTACTCACCCAGTAGTCCCCACCTGCCAGTACTCAGGCTGCTCACCCAGTAGTCCTCACCTGCCAGTACTCAGGCTACTCACCCAGTAGTCCTCACCTGCCAGTACTCGGGCTACTCACCCAGTAGTCCTCAGCTGCCAGTACTCAGGCTACCCACCCAGTAGTCCTCGCCACCCAGAACTCAGGCTACGCATCCAGTAGTCCTCACTTGCCAGTACTCAGGCTACTCACCCAGTAGTCCTCACCTGCCAGTACTCAGGCTACTCACCCAGTAGTCCTCACCTGCCAGTACTCAGGCTACTCAGCCAGTAGTCCTCACCTGCCAGTACTCAGGCTACTCAGCCAGTAGTCCTCACCTGCCAGTACTAAGGCTACTCAGCCAGTAGTCCTCACCTGCCAGTACTCAGACTACTCACCCAGTAGTCGCCGCCTCCCAGTACTCAGGCTACCCACCCAGTAGTCCTCACCTGCCAGTACTCAGGCTACCCATCCAGTAGTCCTCACCTGCCAGTACTCAGGCTACCCATCCAGTAGTCCTCACCTGCCAGTACTCTGGCTACCCACCCAGTAGTCCTCACCTCCCAGTACTCAGGGTACCCACCCAGTAGTCCTCACCTGCCAGTACTCAGACTACTCACCCAGTAGTCGCCGCCTCCCAGTACTCAGGCTACCCATCCAGTAGTCCTCACCTGCCAGTACTCAGGCTACCCATCCAGTAGTCCTCACCTGCCAGTACTCAGGCTACCCACCCAGTAGTCCTCACCGCCCAGTACTCAGGCTACCCTCCCAGTAGTCCTCACCTGCCAGTACTCAGGCTACCCTCCCAGTAGTCCTCACCTGCCAGTTCTCAGGCTACCCACCCAGTAGTCCTCACCTCCCAGTACTCTGGCTACCCACCCAGTAGTCCTCACCTCCCAGTACTCAGGGTACCCACCCAGTAGTCCTCACCTTCCAATACTCAGGCTACCCATCCAGTAGTCCTCACCTCCCAGTACTCAGGCTACCCACCCAGTAGTCCTCAGCTGCCAGTTATCAGGCTACCCTCCCAGTAGTCCTCACCTGCCAGTACTCAGGCTACCCTCCCAGTAGTCCTCACCTCCCAGTACACAGGCTACCCACCCAGTAGTCCTCACCTGCCAGTACTCTGGCTTCCCACCCAGTAGTCCTCACCTGCCAATACTCAGGCTACCCACCCAGTAGTCCTCACCTGCCAGTACTCAGGCTACCCACCCAGTAGTCCTCACCTCCCAGTACTCAGGCTACCCACCCAGTAGTCCTCAGCTGCCAGTTATCAGGCTACCCTCCCAGTAGTCCTCACCTGCCAGTACTCAGGCTACCCTCCCAGTAGTCCTCACCTGCCAATACTCAGGCTACCCACCCAGTAGTCCTCACCTGCCAGTACTCAGGCTACCCATCCAGTAGTCCTCACCTGCCAGTACTCAGGCTACCCACCCAGTAGTCCTCACCGCCCAGTACTCAGGCTACCCTCCCAGTAGTCCTCACCTGCCAGTACTCAGGCTACCCTCCCAGTAGTCCTCACCTGCCAGTTCTCAGGCTACCCACCCAGTAGTCCTCACCTGCCAGGGCTCAGGCTACCCTCCCAGTAGTCCTCACCTGCCAGGGCTCAGGCTACCCTCCCAGTAGTCCTCACCTGCCAGTACTCAGGCTACCCTCCCAGTAGTCCTCACCTCCCAGTACTCAGGCTACCCACCCAGTAGTCCCCTCCTCCCAGTACTCAGGCTACCCACCCAGTAGTCGTCACCTCCCAGTACTCAGGCTACCCACCCAGTAGCCCTCACCTCCCAGTACACAGGCTACCCACCCAGTAGTCCTCACCTCCCAGTACTCAGGTGTTATGATCTCAGCCTACAGGAGAAACGAGTCTCCCTCCTTGAGAGTTATTCATCAAGCCTGACCTAACTAGAAGGTCTAGCAAATATTGAGGTGATAACCCATATGTAAAATGGCTGGTTGGATATGTATAAGAATTTAAGATTATGGGCAATGAAGAAGAAAATAGATAAATGACTGGCTAGGAGATGTGGACATTTTGCTGGAGGCGTGAGGCTCGCTTCCGGAGGGGCTTTGACCTCACTTGAGGCCAGACATCGCAGGGGAAAAGCCGCGCTCCGTTGAGCTCCCGTCAGAAGGGAACCCCTAGTGATATATCTCGAAGAGAAGAGAAGTGTGCAGACGTACCAGCTGTGGAATCGAGCTGGGGACGTGTGGTCTCAAGTCGTGGGCGATAATTAGTGAATATTAAGCCGCCCGGAGGCATTATTGTGGGCCGTGGAGCGCCCTGACCAAGCCTCGTCAGAGGAAGAAGCGCCCTCGACCAGACGATCTGTGGTAAGCACGATATACGCCAGTTCATAGTGATTGCTTGTAGTTGGTCGTGTGCCCAGCGACAGTAGCGATGTTTATTTATAAGTTAGACATGTTTTAATAAGGCAGAAGGCCTGAAATAAGAGAGTGGAGAGGGAGGAACACGGAGCGATGTCCATCCCCTCTGAGCGCTGGCGGGCGACTGAGGGAGCCTGGCTCCTGACGGAGGAAGACACTCCCAGGGAGTGAGGACCGCCGCCAGGCGAGGTGGAGTATGGACCCGCGCAAAACGGGGGAGTCCACTCTCACTGTATATAGAGGACAGATAGAGGTTGGAGGCAAACATATTGTGTGATTATTTTTGTTCATGTGTTAATGGGGAACATTTTTATTGGAGTGTCGATGGGTTGCAGGTTTGTCTTTGGGGAAGAAGTTGCTGAGAACTTTGAAGCCAGCCTAGATGAAGTAATTGATGAGACTCCAAGGTAGTGAAGCAGAGGACCTCGAGCTGTGAGGAGAAGCAGTGAAGAGGAGTGTCACGTGCTTCTGTAGAGGTGGAGAAGCACCATAGTTGCTCGAGGAAACTTCATGGTGTAGCAGCCAAGAGAGCTGTGTGGAGGAACCTAGCAGAAGGGTGAAGCACCGTAGTTACTCAAGGAAACTTCATGATAGCAGCCTGGAGAAGCTGCAGAGGATCCTGGTAGTGAAGCCCGGAAGAACCTAAAGATATTAGGGTAGTGAACTTCCAGAGGTGGAAGGGGAAGTTCTGGTGGATTACTTGTAGGGAGTTGATAGTGTTTGGTTGTCATTAGCGTGCAAGACGCAGTGAGAGGTGAGTGACTGTTTGCAGTCTTATGTCAAGGAGTGTTTTATTCTGAAGTTTAGAGTTACAGTCATAGGCTGAATTACCTACAGATGTATGCGTTCCAGGACTGACAGTGATCGATTGATCATTGTTGTGTATCAATGAACATTTATACTGATATATGTTATTGCATTCAAATGCTGATTTTCTATATATATATTATCTTGCTGATGGTGCAACGGTGTATGTAGACTTGATCAACTTGAGGTGGTTGATAGTATCAGGTGGTGAACCAGGAGATAGGATACCACTTGATAAGCTGATAATAGAGTTCTGATGGTATTGGAGTGCAACCTGATTGTAATATTATAGAGTATAGGATTCATTATTATCATATGTGTGTATGTATCGTGTATGTGCTTTGTCCAGTAAATGTATCCCAATTTGCTGGTGTTTGCCCTTGTCCTAGTGAGGCTTCCCAGGAGGTAGTAAAGAAGGAGAGAGAGAGAGAGAGAGAGAACCAAGAACCACTGCTGTGGACAGGGTAGAAGGTAATATTAATAAGTCAAAGGGGGATCGAGGAGATCATATCACCTAAGGAGAGAGTGGGGAGTCACAGCGGCTCGAGTGGGTGTGTGCACGTGACAACGAGGCTAAGTGTTGGAGCCGCATCCCCTAAACGTGTGACGCCGAGCCCCTCTCCAAGAGCCAGAAACGCCTAGTGTGATCTCCTAGTGAAGTAAAAGCACTCTGCCGAGTTGTGGGTTGGGTTGTCCGTAGAGAAGGATCAACGACAACAACACCAACAACCCACAGTCTATAATATCAGGTAACTCACCCAGTAGTCCTCACCTACCAGTACTCAGGCTGCCCACCAAGTAGTCCTCTCCTCCCAGTACTCAGGCTACCCACCCAGGAGTCCTCACCTGCCAGTAAACAGGCTACCCGCCCAGTAGTCCTCACCGCCCATAACTCCGGCTACCCACCCAGTAGTCCTCACCTCTCCTGTATTGAGGCTTCCCACCCAGTAGTCCTCACCTGCCAGTACTCAGGCTTATTCTCACCCAGTAGTCCTCACCTGCCAGTACTCAGGGTACCCACCCAGTAGTCCTCATTCTACCAATACTCAGGCTACTCACCCAGTAGTCCCCACCTCCCAGTACTCAGGCTACCCACCCAGTAGTCCTCATCTGCCAGTACTCAGGCTACTCGCCCAGTAGTCCTCACCTGCCAGTACTCAGGCTACTCACCCATTAGTCCTCACCTGCCAGTACTCAGGCTACCCACCCAGAAGTCCCCAACTGCCAGTACTCCGGCTACCCACCCAGTAGTCCTCACCTGCCAGTACTCAAGCTACGCACCCAGTAGTCCTCACCTGCCAATACTCAGGCTACCCACCCAATAGTCCCCCACTTCCCAGTACTCGGGCTACCCACCCAGTAGTCCTCACCTCCCAGTACTCAGGCT
This sequence comes from Procambarus clarkii, assembly GCF_040958095.1. NCBI lineage: Eukaryota > Metazoa > Arthropoda > Malacostraca > Decapoda > Cambaridae > Procambarus > Procambarus clarkii. The sequence continues at coordinate 3,769,337 of NC_091224.1, forward strand.
ACCCACCCAGTAGTCCTCACCTGCCAGTACTCAGGCTACCCACCCAGTAGTACTCACCTGCCAGTAGTCAGGCTACCCACCCAGTAGTCCTCACCTGCCAGTAGTCAGGCTACCCACCCAGTAGTCCTCACCTGCCAGTAGTCAGGCTACCCACCTATTAGTCCTCACCTTCCAATACTCAGGCTACCCACCCAGTAGTCCCAACTTCCCAGTACTCAGGCTACCCACCCAGTAGTCCTCACCTGCCAGTACTCAGGCTACGCACCCAGTAGTACTCACCTACCAGTACTCAGGCTACCCACCCAGTAATCCTCACCTGCCAGTAGTCAGGCTACCCACCCAGTTGTCCTCACCTGCCAGTAGTCAGGCTACCCACCCAGTTGTCCTCACCTGCCAGTACTCAGGCTATCCACCCAGTAGTCCTCACCTGCCTCTACTCAGGCTACCCACCCAGTAGTCCCCACCTACCAGTACTCAGGCTATCCCACCCAGTAGTCCTCACCGCTCAGTACTAAGGCTACTCACCCAGTAGTCCTCACCGCCCAGCACGAAGGCTCCTCACCCAGTAGTCCTCACCTGCCAGTACTCAGGCTACTCAGCCAGTAGTCCTCACCTGCCAGTACTCAGGCTACTCAGCCAGTAGTCCTCACCTGCCAGTACTCAGGCTACTCAGCCAGTAGTCCTCACCTGCCAGTACTCAGGCTACTCAGCCAGTAGTCCTCACCTGCCAGTACTCAGGCTACTCACCCAGTAGTCCTCACCTGCCAGTACTCAGGCTACTCACCCAGTAGTCCTCACCTGCCAGTACTCAGGCTATTCACCCAGTAGTCCTCACCTGCCAGTACTCAGGCTACTTACCCAGTAGTCCTCACCTGCCAGTACTCAGGCTATTCACCCAGTAGTCCTCACCTGCCAGTACTCAGGTTACTTACCCAGTAGTCCTCACCTGCCAGTACTCAGGCTACTTACCCAGTAGTCCTCACCTGCCAGTACTCAGGCTACCCACCCAGTACTCAGGCTACCCACCCAGTAGTCCCCACCTCCCAGTACTCAGGCTACCCACCCAGTAGTCCTCACCTGCCAGTACTCAGGCTACGCACCCAGTAGTACTCACCTACCAGTACTCAGGCTACCCACCCAGTAGTCCTCACCTGCCAGTAGTCAGGCTACCCACCTAGTAGTCCTCACCTGCCAATACTGAGGCTACCCACCCAGTAGTCCCCACTTCCCAGTGCTCAGGCTACCCACCCAGTAGTCCTCACCGCCCAGTACTAAACAACACGTGTTGACGACCCCACAAGAGGGCGTCTCTCCCACAACCTCAACAAAAGACTTCATAAACCGGAGATAAAATATAATGGAACAGTGTGAGTGAAGGTTGTGGTGAAGTGGACGCACTCCAGACGCACTCAACATGGTCCCTTGTTGTAGACCATCTTGTGAGACACTCCAGACACACTCATCATGGTCCGTTTCTGTAGACCATCTTGTGAGACACTCCAGACACACTCAACATGGAACGTCTCGTAGACCACAATAGAGAGAACCCTGTCGCCTTGATTCTGTAAACCTTCTTTAAAATGTTTATTGAAGCACGACACAATGCTTTGTGTTGATGTCTACAGATGAACAAATCCACAAGGGCCGTGACTCGAACCCACGTCTGAGAGCATCCCAGACGCTGCCTTAATCGACTGAGCTACGACATGGTCAAAAAGTTTTGTCTCGGAGAGGCTGCAGGATACAAGTAAGTCCAGTAGAACATCTGTTTTCAAATCTTTTTACCATGTCGTGTCTCGGTCGATTAAGGCAGCGTCTGGGATTCTCTCAGACGTGGGTTCGAGTCACGGCCCTTGTGGATTTGTTTATTGCTGCATCACGCTATTGTGATTTTAATTGTGTGTGATGTCTACAGATGTTTGTCTTCGACGTCTAACGCAACGTGACCTTTCTGGAGGCTGAGAACAGGTGACCTTTCTGGAGGCTGAGAACAGGTGACCTTTCTGGAGGCTGAGAACAGGTGACCTTTCTGGAGGCTGAGAACAGGTGACCTTTCTGGAGGCTGAGAACAGGTGACCTTTCTGGAGGCTGAGAACAGGTGACCTTTCTGGAGGCTGAGAACAGGTGACCTTTCTGGAGGCTGAGAACAGGTGACCTTTCTGGAGGCTGAGAACAGGTGACCTTTCTGGAGGCTGAGAACAGGTGACCTTTCTGGAGGCTGAGAACAGGTGACCTTTCTGGAGGCTGAGAACAGGTGACCTTTCTGGGGACTGAGGACAGGTGACCATTCTGGAGGCTGAGAACAGGTGACCTTTCTGGAGGCTGAGAACAGGTGACCTTTCTGGAGGCTGAGAACAGGTGACCTTTCTGGAGGCTGAGAACAGGTGACCTTTCTGGGGACTGGGAACAGGTGACCATTCTGGGGACTGAGGACAGGTGACCTTTCTGGGAACTGAGGACAGGTGACCTTTCTGGAGGCTGAGAACAGGTGACCTTTCTGGGAACTGAGAACAGATGACCTTTCTTGGGAATGGGAACAGGTGGCCTTTCTGGGGACTGAGGACAGGTGACCTTTCTGGGAACTGAGAACAGATGACCTTTCTTGGGACTGAGCACAGGTGACCATTCTGGAGGCTGAGAACAGGTGACCTTTCTGGAGACTGAGAACAGGTGACCTTTCTGGAGGCTGAAAACAGGTGACCTTTCTGGAGGCTGAGAACAGGTGACCTTTCTGGAGGATGAGCACAGGTGACCTTTCTGGAGGATGAGCACAGGTGACCTTTCTGGAGGCTGAGCACAGGTGACCTTTCTGGAGGCTGAGAACAGGTGACCTTTCTGGAGGATGAGCACAGGTGACCTTTCTGGAGGATGAGCACAGGTGACCTTTCTGGAGGATGAGCACAGGTGACCTTTCTGGAGGATTAGCACAGGTGACCTTTCTGGAGGCTGAGCACAGGTGACCTTTCTGGAGGCTGAGCACAGGTGACCTTTCTGGAGGCTGAGCACAGGTGACCTTTCTGGAGGCTGAGCACAGGTGACCTTTCTGGAGGCTGAGCACAGGTGACCTTTCTGGAGGCTGAGCACAGGCGACCTTTCTGGAGGCTGAGCACAGGCGACCTTTCTGGAGGCTGAGCACAGGCGACCTTTCTGGAGGCTGAGCACAGGCGACCTTTCTGGAGGCTGAGCACAGGCGACCTTTCTGGAGGCTGAGCACAGGCGACCTTTCTGGAGGCTGAGCACAGGCGACCTTTCTGGAGGCTGAGCACAGGCGACCTTTCTGGAGGCTGAGCACAGGCGACCTTTCTGGAGGCTGAGCACAGGCGACCTTTCTGGAGGCTGAGCACAGGCGACCTTTCTGGAGGCTGAGCACAGGCGACCTTTCTGGAGGCTGAGCACAGGCGACCTTTCTGGAGGCTGAGCACAGGCGACCTTTCTGGAGGCTGAGCACAGGCGACCTTTCTGGAGGCTGAGCACAGGCGACCTTTCTGGGGACTGCATGAGGACAGGCGACCTTTCTGGGGACTGCATGAGGACAGGCGACCTTTCTGGGGACTGCATGAGGACAGGCGACCTTTCTGGGGACTGCATGAGGACAGGCGACCTTTCTGGGGACTGCATGAGGACAGGCGACCTTTCTGGGGACTGCATGAGGACAGGCGACCTTTCTGGGGACTGCATGAGGACAGGCGACCTTTCTGGGGACTGCATGAGGACAGGCGACCTTTCTGGGGACTGCATGAGGACAGGCGACCTTTCTGGGGACTGCATGAGGACAGGCGACCTTTCTGGGGACTGCATGAGGACAGGCGACCTTTCTGGGGACTGCATGAGGACAGGCGACCTTTCTGGGGACTGCATGAGGACAGGCGACCTTTCTGGGGACTGCATGAGGACAGGCGACCTTTCTGGGGACTGCATGAGGACAGGCGACCTTTCTGGGGACTGCATGAGGACAGGCGACCTTTCTGGGGACTGCATGAGGACAGGCGACCTTTCTGGGGACTGCATGAGGACAGGCGACCTTTCTGGGGACTGCAGGAGGACAGGCGACCTTTCTGGGGACTGCAGGAGGACAGGCGACCTTTCTGGGGACTGCAGGAGGACAGGCGACCTTTCTGGGGACTGCAGGAGGACAGGCGACCTTTCTGGGGACTGCAGGAGGACAGGCGACCTTTCTGGGGACTGCAGGAGGACAGGCGACCTTTCTGGGGACTGCAGGAGGACAGGCGACCTTTCTGGGGACTGCAGGAGGACAGGCGACCTTTCTGGGGACTGCAGGAGGACAGGCGACCTTTCTGGGGACTGCAGGAGGACAGGCGACCTTTCTGGGGACTGCAGGAGGACAGGCGACCTTTCTGGGGACTGCAGGAGGACAGGCGACCTTTCTGGGGACTGCAGGAGGACAGGCGACCTTTCTGGGGACTGCAGGAGGACAGGCGACCTTTCTGGGGACTGCAGGAGGACAGGCGACCTTTCTGGGGACTGCAGGAGGACAGGCGACCTTTCTGGGGACTGCAGGAGGACAGGCGACCTTTCTGGGGACTGCAGGAGGACAGGCGACCTTTCTGGGGACTGCAGGAGGACAGGCGACCTTTCTGGGGACTGCAGGAGGACAGGCGACCTTTCTGGGGACTGCAGGAGGACAGGCGACCTTTCTGGGGACTGCAGGAGGACAGGCGACCTTTCTGGGGACTGCAGGAGGACAGGCGACCTTTCTGGGGACTGCAGGAGGACAGGCGACCTTTCTGGGGACTGCAGGAGGACAGGCGACCTTTCTGGGGACTGCAGGAGGACAGGCGACCTTTCTGGGGACTGCAGGAGGACAGGCGACCTTTCTGGGGACTGCAGGAGGACAGGCGACCTTTCTGGGGACTGCAGGAGGACAGGCGACCTTTCTGGGGACTGCAGGAGGACAGGCGACCTTTCTGGGGACTGCAGGAGGACAGGCGACCTTTCTGGGGACTGCAGGAGGACAGGCGACCTTTCTGGGGACTGCAGGAGGACAGGCGACCTTTCTGGGGACTGCAGGAGGACAGGCGACCTTTCTGGGGACTGCAGGAGGACAGGCGACCTTTCTGGGGACTGCAGGAGGACAGGCGACCTTTCTGGGGACTGCAGGAGGACAGGCGACCTTTCTGGGGACTGCAGGAGGACAGGCGACCTTTCTGGGGACTGCAGGAGGACAGGCGACCTTTCTGGGGACTGCAGGAGGACAGGCGACCTTTCTGGGGACTGCAGGAGGGCAGGCGACCTTTCTGGGGACTGCAGGAGGGCAGGCGACCTTTCTGGGGACTGCAGGAGGGCAGGCGACCTTTCTGGGGACTGCAGGAGGGGCAGGCGACCTTTCTGGGGACTGCAGGAGGGCAGGCGACCTTTCTGGGGACTGCAGGAGGGCAGGCGACCTTTCTGGGGACTGCAGGAGGGCAGGCGACCTTTCTGGGGACTGCAGGAGGGCAGGCGACCTTTCTGGGGACTGCAGGAGGGCAGGCGACCTTTCTGGGGACTGCAGGAGGGCAGGCGACCTTTCTGGGGACTGCAGGAGGGCAGGCGACCTTTCTGGGGACTGCAGGAGGGCAGGCGACCTTTCTGGGGACTGCAGGAGGGCAGGCGACCTTTCTGGGGACTGCAGGAGGGCAGGCGACCTTTCTGGGGACTGCAGGAGGGCAGGCGACCTTTCTGGGGACTGCAGGAGGGCAGGCGACCTTTCTGGGGACTGCAGGAGGGCAGGCGACCTTTCTGGGGACTGCAGGAGGGCAGGCGACCTTTCTGGGGACTGCAGGAGGGCAGGCGACCTTTCTGGGGACTGCAGGAGGGCAGGCGACCTTTCTGGGGACTGCAGGAGGGCAGGCGACCTTTCTGGGGACTGCAGGAGGGCAGGCGACCTTTCTGGGGACTGCAGGAGGGCAGGCGACCTTTCTGGGGACTGCATGAGGGCAGGCGACCTTTCTGGGGACTGCATGAGGGCAGGCGACCTTTCTGGGGACTGCATGAGGGCAGGCGACCTTTCTGGGGACTGCATGAGGGCAGGCGACCTTTCTGGGGACTGCATGAGGGCAGGCGACCTTTCTGGGGACTGCATGAGGGCAGGCGACCTTTCTGGGGACTGCATGAGGGCAGGCGACCTTTCTGGGGACTGCATGAGGGCAGGCGACCTTTCTGGGGACTGCATGAGGGCAGGCGACCTTTCTGGGGACTGCATGAGGGCAGGCGACCTTTCTGGGGACTGCATGAGGGCAGGCGACCTTTCTGGGGACTGCATGAGGGCAGGCGACCTTTCTGGGGACTGCATGAGGGCAGGCGACCTTTCTGGGGACTGCATGAGGGCAGGCGACCTTTCTGGGGACTGAGGGCAGGTGACCTTTCTGGGGACTGCAGGGCAGGTGACCTTTCTGGGGACTGCAGGGCAGGTGACCTTTCTGGGGACTGCAGGGCAGGTGACCTTTCTGGGGACTGCAGGGCAGGTGACCTTCCTGTAAACAGTCTACTGTAGACGGGTTGCCGCTGGATGACTGCTGCTGGTTGGCTCACTCGGGACAAGACTGGAGGTATACATTACTCACACAAATCACAATAGTCTGATGTATCAAATGAACGGTTTGTGTCTGTGAGGGACGAGTTACGAGGAGAAAGCGCCAAGCCATTTCGGTTATATAGCACTGGGAAGGGGTCAGGATAAGGATTTGGGATGGGACGGGGAAGGAAGGAATGGTGTCCAACCACTGGGACGGTCGGGGATTGAACGCCGATCTGCATGATCCGTGTGAGGGCAGTATAGCCCTCCCTCTTACAATTCTTTTGACAATGTTGTGGCGCAGTCGACTAAGGCGTATCTGGGATCATCCCGGACATAGGCTCGAACCCTCATCACGGCTCTTGTGGATTTGTTCATTAGCGGTATACATGTTCCATTGTGGATTATTAACCAAAACTTTTATGATACAAAACTCTCTCCCCTCCTGTCCACCCTCCCACCAGTTATCTTTACTCTTTCCCTCTCCCACGCTCTCCCTCTCCCCACGCTCTCCCTCTCCCCACGCTCTCCCTCTCCCCCACGCTCTCCCTCTCCCCACGCTCTCCCTCTCCCCACGCTCTCCCTCTCCCCACGCTCTCCCTCTCCCCCACGCTCTCCCTCTCCCCCACGCTCTCCCTCTCCCCCACGCTCTCCCTCTCCCCCACGCTCTCCCTCTCCCCCACGCTCTCCCTCTCCCCCACGCTCTCCCTCTCCCCCACGCTCTCCCTCTCCCCCACGCTCTCCCTCCCCCACGCTCTCCCTCCCCCGCGCTCTCCCTCTCCCCCACGCTCTCCCTCTCCCCCACGCTCTCCCTCTCCCCCACGCTCTCCCTCTCCCCCACGCTCTCCCTCTCCCCCACGCTCTCCCTCTCCTCCACGCTCTCCCTCTCCCCCACGCTCTCCCTCTCCCCCACGCTCTCCCTCTCCCCACGCTCTCCCTCTCCCCCACGCTCTCCCTCTCCCCCACGCTCTCCCTCTCCCCCACGCTCTCCCTCTCCCCACGCTCTCCCTCTCCCCCACGCTCTCCCTCTCCCCCACGCTCTCCCTCTCCCCCACGCTCTCCCTCTCCCCCACGCTCTCCCTCTCCCCCACGCTCTCCCTCTCCCCCACGCTCTCCCTCTCCCCCACGCTCTCCCTCTCCCCCACGCTCTCCCTCTCCCCCACGCTCTCCCTCTCCCCCACGCTCTCCCTCTCCCCCACGCTCTCCCTCTCCCCCACGCTCTCCCTCTCCCCCACGCTCTCCCTCTCCCCCACGCTCTCCCTCTCCCCCACGCTCTCCCTCTCCCCCACGCTCTCCCTCTCCCCCACGCTCTCCCTCTCCCCCACGCTCTCCCTCTCCCCCACGCTCTCCCTCTCCCCCACGCTCTCCCTCTCCCCCACGCTCTCCCTCTCCCCCACGCTCTCCCTCTCCCCCACGCTCTCCCTCTCCCCCACGCTCTCCCTCTCCCCCACGCTCTCCCTCTCCCCCACGCTCTCCCTCTCCCCCACGCTCTCCCTCTCCCCCACGCTCTCCCTCTCCCCCACGCTCTCCCTCTCCCCCACGCTCTCCCTCTCCCCCACGCTCTCCCTCTCCCCCACGCTCTCCCTCTCCCCCACGCTCTCCCTCTCCCCCACGCTCTCCCTCTCCCCCACGCTCTCCCTCTCCCCCACGCTCTCCCTCTCCCCCACGCTCTCCCTCTCCCCCACGCTCTCCCTCTCCCCCACGCTCTCCCTCTCCCCCACGCTCTCCCTCTCCCCCACGCTCTCCCTCTCCCCCACGCTCTCCCTCTCCCCCACGCTCTCCCTCTCCCCCACGCTCTCCCTCTCCCCCACGCTCTCCCTCTCTCCCACGCTCTCCCTCTCTCCCACGCTCTCCCTCTCCCCACGCTCTCCCTCTCCCCCACGCTCTCCCTCTCCCCCACGCTCTCCCTCTCCCCCACGCTCTCCCTCTCCCCCACGCTCTCCCTCTCCCCCACGCTCTCCCTCTCCCCCACGCTCTCCCTCTCCCCCACGCTCTCCCTCTCCCCCACGCTCTCCCTCTCCCCCACGCTCTCCCTCTCCCCCACGCTCTCCCTCTCTCCCACGCTCTCCCTCTCCCCCACGCTCTCCCTCTCTCCCACGCTCTCCCTCTCCCCCACGCTCTCCCTCTCCCCCACGCTCTCCCTCTCTCCCACGCTCTCCCTCTCCCCCACGCTCTCCCTCTCCCCCACGCTCTCCCTCTCCCCCACGCTCTCCCTCTCCCCCACGCTCTCCCTCTCCCCCACGCTCTCCCTCTCCCCCACGCTCTCCCTCTCCCCCACGCTCTCCCTCTCCCCCACTCTCTCCCTCTCCCCCACGCTCTCCCTCTCCCCCACGCTCTCCCAGACAAAACACAATTTACCAGCGGGAAAAAAAATTAAAGAGCAGCCGGCCAGAGTGTAATGAGTCAGAGGTGAAGGAACATGTTATCATTCCTCCACTATGGCCCCCTAATGTTAGGGTGACCCTGCTACTGTTCCCCCACTATGGCCCCCTAATGTTAGGGTGACCCTGCTACTGTTCCCCCACTATGGCCCCCTAATGTTAGGGTGACCCTGCTACTGTTCCCCCACTATGGCCCCCTAATGTTAAGGTGACCCTGCTACTGTTCCCCCACTATGGCCCCCTAATGTTAGGGTGACCCTGCTACTGTTCCCCCACTATGGCCCCCTAATGTTAAGGTGACCCTGCTACTGTTCCCCCACTATGGCCCCCTAATGTTAGGGTGACCCTGCTACTGTTCCCCCACTATGGCCCCCTAATGTTAAGGTGACCCTGCTACTGTTCCCCCACTATGGCCCCCTAATGTTAGGGTGACCCTGCTACTGTTCCCCCAATATGGCCCCCTAATGTTAGGGTGACCCTGCTACTGTTCCCCCACTATGGCCCCCTAATGTTAGGGTGACCCTGCTACTGTTCCCCCACTATGGCCCCCTAATGTTAGGGTGACCCTGCTACTGTTCCCCCACTATGGCCCCCTAATGTTAAGGTGACCCTGCTACTGTTCCCCCACTATGGCCCCCTAATGTTAAGGTGACCCTGCTACTGTTCCCCCACTATGGTCCCCTAATGTTAGGGTGACCCTGCTACTGTTCCCCCACTATGGCCCCCTAATGTTAAGGTGACCCTGCTACTGTTCCCCTACTATGGCCCCCTAATGTTAGGGTGACCCTGCTACTGTTCCCCCACTATGGCCCCCTAATGTTAAGGTGACCCTGCTACTGTTCCCCCACTATGGTCCCCTAATGTTAGGGTGACCCTGCTACTGTTCCCCCACTATGGCCCCCTAATGTTAGGGTGACCCTGCTACTGTTCCCCCACTATGGTCCCCTAATGTTAGGGTGACCCTGCTACTGTTCCCCCACTATGGCCCCCTAATGTTAGGGTGACCCTGCTACTGTTCCCCCACTATGGCCCCCTAATGTTAGGGTGACCCTGCTACTGTTCCCCCACTATGGCCCCCTAATGTTAAGGTGACCCTGCTACTGTTCCCCCACTATGGCCCCCTAATGTTAAGGTGACCCTGCTACTGTTCCCCCACTATGGTCCCCTAATGTTAGGGTGACCCTGCTACTGTTCCCCCACTATGGCCCCCTAATGTTAAGGTGACCCTGCTACTGTTCCCCCACTATGGTCCCCTAATGTTAGGGTGACCCTGCTACTGTTCCCCCACTATGGTCCCCTAATGTTAAGGTGACCCCTGCTACTGTTCCCCCACTATGGCCCCCTAATGTTAGGGTGACCCTGCTACTGTTCCCCCACTATGGCCCCCTAATGTTAGGGTGACCCTGCTACTGTTCCCCACTATGGTCCCCTAATGTTAGGGTGACCCTGCTACTGTTCCTCCACTATGGCCCCCTAATGTAAGGGTGACCCTGCTACTGTTCCCCCACTATGGCCCCCTAATGTTAGGGTGACCCTGCTACTGTTCCCCCACTATGGCCCCCTAATGTTAGGGTGACCCTGCTACTGTTCCCCCACTATGGTCCCCTAATGTTAGGGTGACCCTGCTACTGTTCCCCCACTATGGCCCCCTAATGTTAGGGTGACCCTGCTACTGTTCCCCCACTATGGCCCCCTAATGTTAGGGTGACCCTGCTACTGTTCCTCCACTATGGCCCCTAATGTTAGGGTGACCCTGCTACTGTTCCTCCACTATGATCCCCTATTGTTAGGGTGACCCTGCTACTGTTCCTCCACTATGATCCCCTATTGTTAGGGTGACCCTGCTACTGTTCCTCCACTATGATCCCCTATTGTTAGGGTGACCCTGCTACTGTTCCTCCACTATGGTCCCCTAATGTTAGGGTGACCCTGCTACTGTTCCTCCACTATGGCCCCCTAATGTTAGGGTGACCCTGCTACTGTTCCCCCACTATGGTCCCCTAATGTTAGGGTGACCCTGCTACTGTTCCCCCACTATGGTCCCCTAATGTTAGGGTGACCCTGCTACTGTTCCCCCACTATGGTCCCCTAATGTTAGGGTGACCCTGCTACTGTTCCTCCACTATGGTCCCCTAATGTTAGGGTGACCCTGCTACTGTTCCTCCACTATGGCCCCCTAATGTTAGGGTGACCCTGCTGCTGTTCCTCCACTATGGTCCCCTAATGTTAGCACTAGTGGTAATGGGAGGGTCATGACTAGTGGTGATGGGAGGGTCAGGACTAGTGGTAATGGGAGGGTCATGACTAGTGGTGATGGGAGGGTCAGGACTAGTGGTGATGGGAGGGTCAGGACTAGTGGTGATGGGAGGGTCAGGACTAGTGGTGATGGGAGGGTCAGGACTAGTGGTGATGGGAGGGTCATGACTAGTGGTGATGGGAGGGTCAGGACTAGTGGTAATGGGAGGGTCATGACTAGTGGTGATGGGAGGGTCAGGACTAGTGGTGATGGGAGGGTCAGGACTAGTGGTGATGGGAGGGTCAGGACTAGTGGTGATGGGAGGGTCAGGACTAGTGGTGATGGGAGGGTCAGGACTAGTGGTGATGGGAGGGTCAGGACTAGTGGTGATGGGAGGGTCAGGACTAGTGGTGATGGGAGGGTCAGGACTAGTGGTGATGGGAGGGTCAGGACTAGTGGTGATGGGAGGGTCAGGACTAGTGGTGATGGGAGGGTCAGGACTAGTGGTGATGGGAGGGTCAGGACTAGTGGTGATGGGAGGGTCAGGACTAGTGGTGATGGGAGGGTCAGGACTAGTGGTGATGGGAGGGTCAGGACTAGTGGTGATGGGAGGGTCAGGACTAGTGTTGATGGGAGGGTCGTGGGTCAGGACTAGTGGTGATGGGAGGGTCGTGGGTCCATGCTAGATACACAAGAACAGATTCATCCTGATGAAATTAATTACTAATCATGATTCACAATAATTAATGTTAAAAACTATAATTAACCCAGGTAGCGAGTCCCGACAACCCAATCAACCGAATTATACAAGTAAAAAAATATATTATTTGTTGCACAGTTCAAAGAAAATTAATAAGTTTCGTATTTTTTTGCAAGATTAATTTGCGTTGTTGAAGTTTTGTAGGAATTGATCAAGAGTTTGTTTGTCTATTGTGGTGATGACGGCTAGTGCTGTGGTGTGTTGATCTTCCTCACACACTCTCCGTGGTGTGTTGATCTTCCTCACACACTCAGTGGTTGTTGATCTTCCTCACACACTCACCGTGGTGTGTTGATCTTCCTCACACACTCTCCGTGGTGTGTTGATCTTCCTCACACACTCACCGTGGGTGTTGATCTTCCTCACACACTCTCCGTGGTGTGTTGATCTTCCTCACACACTCTCCGTGGGTGTTGATCTTCCTCACACACTCACCGTGGGTGTTGATCTTCCTCACACACTCTCCGTGGGTGTTGATCTTCCTCACACACTCTCCGTGGTGTGTTGATCTTCCTCACACACTCAGTGGTTGTTGATCTTCCTCACACACTCACCGTGGTGTGTTGATCTTCCTCACACACTCTCCGTGGTGTGTTGATCTTCCTCACACACTCACCGTGGTGTGTTGATCTTCCTCACACACTCTCCGTGGGTGTTGATCTTCCTCACACACTCTCCGTGGTGTGTTGATCTTCCTCACACACTCAGTGGTTGTTGATCTTCCTCACACACTCACCGTGGTGTGTTGATCTTCCTCACACACTCTCCGTGGTGTGTTGATCTTCCTCACACACTCTCCGTGGTGTGTTGATCTTCCTCACACACTCTCCGTGGGGTGTTGATCTTCCTCACACACTCACCGTGGTGTGTTGATCTTCCTCACACACTCTCCGTGGTGTGTTGATCTTCCTCACACACTCTCCGTGGTGTGTTGATCTTCCTCACACACTCACCGTGGTGTGTTGATCTTCCTCACACACTCTCCGTGGTGTGTTGATCTTCCTCACACACTCTCCGTGGTGTGTTGATCTTCCTCACACACTCACCGTGGTGTGTTGATCTTCCTCACGCACTCACCGTGGTGTGTTGATCTTCCTCACGCACTCACCGTGGGTGTTGATCTTCCTCACGCACTCACCGTGGGTGTTGATCTTCCTCACACACTCACCGTGGTGTGTTGATCTTCCTCACACACTCACCGTGGGTGTTGATCTTCCTCACACACTCACCGTGGTGTGTTGATCTTCCTCACACACTCTCCGTGGTGTGTTGATCTTCCTCACACACTCTCCGTGGTGTGTTGACCTTCCTCACACACTCACCGTGGTGTGTTGATCTTCCTCACACACTCACCGTGGTGTGTTGATCTTCCTCACACACTCACCGTGCGTGTTGATCTTCCTCACACACTCACCGTGGGTGTTGATCTTCCTCACACACTCTCCGTGGTGTGTTGATCTTCCTCACACACTCTCCGTGGTTGTTGATCTTCCTCACACACTCTCCGTGGTGTGTTGATCTTCCTCACACACTCTCCGTGGGTGTTGATCTTCCTCACACACTCACCGTGGGTGTTCAGAGTACCACCATTGTCCTGCTGCAGGAGTACCACCATTGTGTGAATCATGGGTCACCACCACCTACAGCGTCACCCCTGGTGTGAATCATGGGTCACCACCTACAGCGTCACCCCTGGTGTGAATCATGGGTCACCACCTACAGCGTCACCCCTGGTGTGAATCATGGGTCACCACCTACAGCGTCACCCCTGGTGTGAATCATGGGTCACCACCACCTACAGCGTCGCCCCTGGTGTGAATCATGGGTCACCACCTACAGCGTCGCCCCTGGTGTGAATCATGGGTCACCACCCACAGCGTCGCCCCTGGTGTGAATCATGGGTCACCACCCACAGCGTCGCCCCTGGTGTGAATCATGGGTCACCACCCACAGCGTCGCCCCTGGTGTGAATCATGGGTCAGCACCCACAGCGTCACCCCTGGTGTGAATCATGGGTCACCACCCACAGCGTCGCCCCTGGTGTGAATCATGGGTCACCACCCACAGCGTCACCCCTGGTGTGAATCATGGGTCACCACCCACAGCGTCGCCCCTGGTGTGAATCATGGGTCACCACCCACAGCGTCGCCCCTGGTGTGAATCATGGGTCACCACCCACAGCGTCGCCCCTGGTGTGAATCATGGGTGAGGGCTGGTAGTGGGGGCCGCTGGTGTGAACCATGGGCGAGGGCTGGTAGTGGGGGCCGCTGGTGTGAACCATGGGTGAGGGCTGGTAGTGGGGGCCGCTGGTGTGAACCATGGGTGAGGGCTGGTAGTGGGGGCCGCTGGTGTGAACCATGGGTGAGGGCTGGTAGTGGGGGCCGCTGGTGTGAACCATGGGTGAGGGCTGGTAGTGGGGGCCGCTGGTGTGAACCATGGGTGAGGGCTGGTAGTGGGGGCCGCTGGTGTGAACCATGGGTGAGGGCTGGTAGTGGGGGCCGCTGGTGTGAACCATGGGTGAGGGCTGGTAGTGGGGGCCCCTGGTGTGAACCATGGGTGAGGGCTGGTAGTGGGGGCCGCTGGTGTGAACCATGGGTGAGGGCTGGTAGTGGGGGCCGCTGGTGTGAACCATGGGTGAGGGCTGGTAGTGGGGGCCGCTGGTGTGAACCATGGGTGAGGGCTGGTAGTGGGGGCCGCTGGTGTGAACCATGGGTGAGGGCTGGTAGTGGGGGCCGCTGGTGTGAACCATGGGTGAGGGCTGGTAGTGGGGGCCGCTGGTGTGAACCATGGGTGAGGGCTGGTAGTGGGGGCCCCTGGTGTGAACCATGGGTGAGGGCTGGTAGTGGGGGCCGCTGGTGTGAACCATGGGTGAGGGCTGGTAGTGGGGGCCGCTGGTGTGAACCATGGGTGAGGGCTGGTAGTGGGGGCCGCTGGTGTGAACCATGGGTGAGGGCTGGTAGTGGGGGCCGCTGGTGTGTACACTAAGGTTTAAGAACATCACTCTGGTAATATAATTTTAGGCTCTCTTGGGTCCACTCTTTAAGGTGCTTATTTGCTTGTTGTGCTGCGGGGGTTGAGCTTCGGCTCTTTGGTCCCGCCTCTCAGCAGTCAGTCAACTGGTGTACTGGATCCTGAGCCTATTGGGCTCTATCATATCTACACTTGAAACTGTGTATGGAGTCTGCCTCCACCACATCACTGCCTAATGCATTCCGTTTAACTACTCTAGAAAGAACTTGTTCAGTGTGAATGTCTGTATGGGACTCATTTGGGAGACAGGTACTTGGGTACCTGTGTTCCCTAGTGCGTGTAATACCTGTGTTAAACTGTCTTAATCTATCTTATTAATTTCATCGAGAATCTTGTACGTGGTGATCTTGTCTCCCCTTTCTCTTCCGTCTTCCAGCGACTTGGGGTTTAATTCCCGTAGTCTCTCCTCGTAGATCATAACCCTCAGCTCGTCTTGTAGCAGACCTCTGAACCTTCCACAATTTACTGTTGTGTTTGACGAGATACAGACGCCATGCTGGAGCTACATACTCCAGGATAGGTCTGACATACGTGGTGTATAAGGTTCTGAATGATCCCTTACACCTTAAGTTTTCAAAGGCCGTGCCTATGGTGGCCAATCTGGCATATGCTGCTGCTGATATCCTCTCGATGTGGGCTTCAGGGGACAGCTCTGGCATGATATCATCCCCCAGGTACCCAAATGGAACCTAGTATCTGGCCTCCTCCTCCCTACACCTATCTTCAGTACTCAGGTTAGACTGTAATTGACATTTTTTGGACCATTCCTTCAGTTTGTCTAGATCTTCTTGAAGCCTCAAGCTGTCCTCCTCTCTTACTCCTTCTCATAATTTTGGCGTCGTCAGCAAACATTGAGAGAAATGAATTTATACCCTCCAGGAGATCATTTACATATATCAGAAACAGGATAGGACCGTGTACAGAGCCCTGTAGGACTCCACTGGTGACTTCACGCCAATCTGAGGTCTCATCCCTCACCGTAACTCCCTGCTTCCTATTGCTCAGATACTCCCTTATCCACTGGAGCACCTTACCAGCTACACCTGCTTGTCTCTCCAGCTTATGTACCAGCCTCTTATGCGGTACTGTGTCAAAGGCTTTCCGACAAGAAAATGCAGTCCGCCCAGCTTTTTCTTTCTTGCTTAATCTTTGTGACCTGGTCGTAGAATTCTATTAAGCCTGTAAGGCAAGATTTACCCTCCCTGAACCCGTGTTGTCGATTTGTCACGAAGTCCCTGCTCTCCAGATGTGCTACCAGGTTTTTTCTCACAATCTTATCCATCACCTTGCATGGTATACAAGTCAAGGACACTGGCCTGTAGTTCAGTGCCTCTTCCTGTCGCCCTTTTTGTATATTGGGGCCACATTCGCTGCCTTCCATATTTCTGGTAGGTCTCCCGTTTCCAGTGACCTACTATACACTATACAGAGTGGCAAGCAAAGTGCCTCTGCACACTTTCAGTACCCATGGCGAGATCCCGTCTGGACCAACAGCCTTTCTAACGTCCAGGGGCCAGATTCACGAAACCACTTACGCAAGCACTTACGAACCTATACAGCTTTTCTCAATCTTTGGCTGCTTTGTTTACAATTATTAAACAGTTAATGAGCTTTGAAGCACCAGGAGGCTGTTTAGAACAATAACAACAGTTGAATGGAAAGTTTTCATACTTGTAAACTGTTTAATATATGTAACCAAAGCCGTCAAAGATTGAGGAAAGATGTACACGTTCGTAAGTGCTTGCGTAAGTGCTTTCGTGAATCTGGCCCCAGATCCAGCAGGTGTCTCTTGACTTCCTCTCTCTTAATTTCAAACCCTTCCAAGGCCACCTGGTTTACTTCCCTTTCTCCTAGCACAGTGACCTCACCTTGTTCTATTGTGAAGGCCTCCTGGAACCTCTTGTTGAGTTCTTTACACACCTCTTTGTCATTCTCTGTATACCTGTACTCACCTGTTCTAAGTTTCAATACCTGTTCTTTCACAGTTGTTTTCCTTCTGATGTGACTGTGGAGTAGCTTTGGTTCGGTCTTGGCTTTGTTTGCTATATCATTTTCAAAACTTTTCTCTGTTTCTCTTCTCACCCTGACGTACTCATTCCTGGTTCTCTGGTATCTCTCTCTGCTTTCTGGTCTTCTGTTATTCCGGAAGTTCCTCCACGCCCTTTTGTTCAGTTTCTTTGCTTCCATACATGCCCTATTATACCATGGATTCTTCTTTTGCTTCTTGAATTTTTCCCTTTAGGCTGGGATGAACCTGTTTACTGCCTCCTAACACTTTTGGGTGAAATAGTCCATCATATCTTGTACAGACTTATCTCTAAGGTCTGTGTCCCAAGGTATTTCCCTTAGGAAACTTCTCATCTCCTCAAAATTTCCTTTTCGGTATGCCAACCTTTTGTTTCCTAGTTCTTTTTTTTTGGGAGATAATTCCAAGGTCTACCAGGTACTCAAAGTTCAATACACTGTGGTCACTCATTCCCAAGGGTGCTTCCATCTTAACTTCTCTTATATCCCACTCATTTAAGGTAAATATCAAATCGAGCATTGCTGGTTCATCTTCTCCTGTGTGTGTGTATTTACCTAGTTGTATTCACCTAGTTGTGCTTGCGGGGGTTGAGCTCTGCTCTTTCGGCCCGCCTCTCAACTGTCAATCAACTGTTTTACTAACTACTTTTTTTTTCTCCATCACACCACACACACACACACACCCCAGGAAGGAGCCCGTGACAGCTGACTAACCCCCAAGGTACCCATTTACTGCTTGGTAACGGGGCATTCAGGGTGAAAGAAACTTTGCCCATTCGTCTCTGCCTGGTGCGGGAATCGAACCCGTGCCACAGAATGAACGAGTCCTGTGCGCTATCAACCAGGCTACCAGGTCCCTGTGTGCGTGTGCGCGCGCGCGTGTCTGTGTGTGTTTATTTACTATTTGTGTCTGCAGAATCGAGCTATAGCTCTTGGCCCCTGCCTTTCTATTAATATCTACTATAAATATTTCTCTAAACCACACGCGCATGGACACATCCCCAGGAAGCAGCCTGAAGCAGCTGTTTAACTCCCAGGTACCTATTTAGTGCTAGGTGAACAGGTATATCTGGATGAAAGAAACTAAGCGGTTGTTTCCGCCTCCGCCGGGAATCGGATCAGAGCCATTAGGACCACAACCCCCAAGCGCTGTCCACTCAGCTGCGAGGCCCCTCCCCCCACAGGTGTGCGTGTGTGCAGGCGCGAGCGTGGGGAGGGAGGGACGCGCCACCAGGGGCCTGCTGTGGTGGCTGATGTGCAGGCGCGCGCGTGGGGAGGGAGGGAGGGAGGGAGGGAGGGACGCACCACCAGGGACCGTCTGTGGTGGCTGATGTGCGGGCGCGAGCGTGGGGGACACACCACCAGGGGCCGGCTGTGGTGGCTGATGTGTGGGCGTGCGCGTGGGGAGGGAGGGACACACCACCAGGGGCCGGCTGTGGTGGCTGATGTGCGGGCGCGCGCGTGGGGAGGGAGGGAGGGAGGGAGGGACGGACGCACTACCAGGGGCCGTCTGTGGTGGCTGATGTGCGGGCGCGCGCGTGGGGAGGGAGGGACGCACCACCAGGGGCCGTCTGTGGTGGCTGATGTGCGGGCGCGCGCGTGGGGAGGGAGGGACGCACCACCAGGAGCCGTCTGTGGTGGCTGATGTGCGGGCGCGCGCGTGGGGAGGGAGGGACGCACCACCAGGGGCCGTCTGTGGTGGCTGATGTGCGGGCGCGCGCGTGGGGAGGGAGGGACGCACCACCAGGGGCCGTCTGTGGTGGCTGATGTGCGGGCGAGTGCGTGGGGAGGGAGGGACGCACCACCAGGGGCCGGCTGTGGTGGCTGATGTGCGGGCGCGCACGTGGGGAGGGAGGGACGCACCACCAGGGGCCGTCTGTTGTGGCTGATGTGCAGGCGCGCGCGTGGGGAGGTAGGGACGCACCGCCAGGGGCCGGCTGTGGTGGCTGATGAGCGGGCGTGCGCGTGGGGAGGGAGGGACACACCACCAGGGGCCGTCTGTGGTGGCTGATGTGCAGGCGCGTGGGGAGGGAGGGACGCACCGCCAGGGGCCGGCTGTGGTGGCTGATGAGCGGGCGTGCGCGTGGGGAGGGAGGGACACACCACCAGGGGCCGGCTGTGGTGGCTGATGTGCGGGCGCGCGCGTGGGGAGGGAGGGACACACCGCCAGGGGCCGGCTGTGGTGGCTGATGTGCGGGCGCGCGCGTGGGGAGGGAGGGACACACCACCAGGGGCCGGCTGTGGTGGCTGATGTGCGGGCGTGCGCGTGGAGAGGGAGGATCGACACACCACCAGGGGCCGGCTGTGGTGGCTGATGAGCGGGCGCGCGCGTGGGGAGGGAGGGACGCACCGCCAGGGGCCGGCTGTGGTGGCTGATGAGCGGGCGTGGGGAGGGAGGGACACACCACCAGGGGCCGGCTGTGGTGGCTGATGTGCGGGCGCGCGCGTGGGGAGGGAGGGACACACCACCAGGGGCCGGCTGTGGTGGCTGATGTGCGGGCGTGCGCGTGGAGAGGGAGGGATCGACACACCACCAGGGGCCGGCTGTGGTGGCTGATGAGCGGGCGCGCGCGTGGGGAGGGAGGGACACACCACCTGGGGCCGGCTGTGGTGGCTGATGTGCGGGCGCGAGCGTGGGGAGGGAGGGAGGGACGCACCACCAGGGGCCGTCTGTGGTGGCTGATGTACGGGCGCGCGGGTGGGGAGGGAGGGACACACCGCCAGGGGCCGGCTGTGGTGGCTGATGTACGGGCGCGCGCGTGGGGAGGGAGGGACACACCGCCAGGGGCCGGCTGTGGTGGCTGATGTGCGGGCGCGCGCGTGGGGAGGGAGGGACGCACCGCCAGGGGCCGGCTGTGGTGGCCGATGTGCGGGCGCGCGCGTGGGGAGAGAGGGAGGGACACACCACCAGGGGCCGGCTGTGGTGGCTGATGTGTGGGCGCGCACGTGGGGAGGGAGGGACGCACCACCAGGGGCCGGCTGTGGTGGCTGATGTGCGGGCGCGCGCGTGGGGAGGGAGGGACGCACCGCCAGGGGCCGGCTGTGGTGGCTGATGTGCGGGCGCGCGCGTGGGGAGGGAGGGAGGGACGCACCGCCAGGGGCCGGCTGTGGTGGCTGATGTGCGGGCGCGCGCGTGGGGAGGGAGGGACGCACCGCCAGGGGCCGGCTGTGGTGGCTGATGTGCGGGCGCGCGCGTGGGGAGGGAGGGACGCACCACCAGGGGCCGGCTGTGGTGGCTGATGTGCGGGCGCGCGCGTGGGGAGGGTGGGACGCACCGCCAGGGGCCGGCTGTGGTGGCTGATGTGCGGGCGCGCGCGTGGGGAGGGAGGGACGCACCACCAGGGGCCGGCTGTGGTGGCTGATGTGCGGGCGCGCGCGTGGGGAGGGAGGGACGCACCACCAGGGGCCGGCTGTGGTGGCTGATGTGCGGGCGCGCGCGTGGGGAGGGAGGGACGCACCACCAGGGACCGGCTGTGGTGGCTGATGTGCGGGCGCGCGCGTGGGGAGGGAGGGACGCACCACCAGGGGCCGGCTGTGGTGGCTGATGTGCGGGCGGGCGCGTGGGGAGGGAGGGACGCACCACCAGGGGCCGGCTGTGGTGGCTGACGATAAACAACTCTTAACAACAAAGAAACTCGCCGCCTTTTGTGTATCAGACCCATAAAATGTTTCCCAGTTCCATTAAGCAACAGCTCCTGTGTTGTTGTTGTTGTTGTTGTTGTTGTTGGATGGGGAGGCCCTCCTTGTGCTGGCGTGGGGTGTTGGGGGTGTTGGGGGTGTTGGGGAGAGTGGGGAGTAGGTGGAGTAGCAGGCAGTGGAGGCAGCAGCAGTTAGTGGGGAGAGGAGCAAGGAATGTGTAATAGGAGTCAGTGTGAGGGTGACAGGTTGCGAGGAGTGTGCGATGTGACACACTACTAGTGTGTGTGTGTACTCGCCTATTTGTGCTTGCAGGATCGGGCTTTAACTCTTGGACCCGCCTTTCTATCCGTTGGTTGTCTAATGCAATAACTCCTGACCAATTTCCCGACCATACCTGCTGTTAAAGCTGTGAATGGAGTTAGCCTCTACAATTTGCTCCTTTAGGTTATTCCATTTACTCACTACCGGCACGCTAAGGGAAAACTTTCTAACATCCCTATGACACATCTGAGTCTCGAGCTTCCATCCCTGTTCCCTTGTTCTGTTGATATTCATTGTAAACATTTCCTCTGATTCCACCTTGTCAATCCCTCTAAGTATTTTATTCGTCTGTATCATTGCCCACCCAGATCACCTGCCCACCAAACATACACCAACACCACCAGATCACCAGCCCACCAAACATACACCAACACCACCAGATCACCAGCCCACCAAACATACACCAACACCACCAGATCACCAGCCCACCAAACATACACCAACACCACCAGGTCACCAGCCCACCAAACATACATCAACACCACCAGATCACCAGCCCACCAAACATACACCAACACCACCAGATCACCTGCCCACCAAACATACACCAACACCACCAGATCACCAGCCCACCAAACATACACCAACACCACCAGATCACCAGCCCACCAAACATACACCAACACCCCCAGATCACCAGCCCACCAAACATACACCAACACCACCAGATCACCAGCCCCACCAAACATACACCAACACCCCCAGATCACCAGCCCACCAAACATACAGCCACACCACCAGATCACCATCCCACCAAACATACACCAACACCACCAGATCACCAGCCCACCAAACATACAGCCACACCCCCAGATCACCAGCCCACCAAACATACATCAACACCACCAGATCACCAGCCCACCAAACATACACCAACACCACCAGATCACCAGCCCACCAAACATACAGCCACACCCCCAGATCACCAGCCCACCAAACATACACCAACACACCCAGATCACCAGCCCACCAAACATACACCAACACCACCAGATCACCAGCCCACCAAACATACAGCCACACCCCCAGATCACCAGCCCACCAAACATACATCAACACCACCAGATCACCAGCCCACCAAACATACACCAACACCCCCAGATCACCAGCCCACCAAACATACAGCCACACCCCCAGATCACCAGCCCACCAAACATACACCAACACCACCAGATCACCAGCCCACCAAACATACACCAACACCACCAGATCACCAGCCCACCAAACATACACCAACACCACCAGATCACCAGCCCACCAAACATACACCAACACCCCCAGATCACCAGCCCACCAAACATACAGCCACACCCCCAGATCACCAGCCCACCAAACATACACCAACACCACCAGATCACCAGCCCACCAAACATACAGCCACACCCCCAGATCACCTGCCCACCAAACATACACCAACACCACCAGATCACCAGCCCACCAAACATACACCAACACCCCCAGATCACCAGCCCACCAAACATACACCAACACCACCAGATCACCAGCCCACCAAACATACACCAACACCCCCAGATCACCAGCCCACCAAACATACACCAACACCACCAGGTCACCAGCCCACCAAACATACACCAACACCACCAGATCACCAGCCCACCAAACATACACCAACACCCCCAGATCACCTGCCCACCAAACATACACCAACACCACCAGATCACCAGCCCACCAAACATACACCAACACCCCCAGATCACCAGCCCACCAAACATACACCAACACCACCAGATCACCAGCCCACCAAACATACACCAACACCCCCAGATCACCAGCCCACCAAACATACACCAACACCCCCAGATCACCAGCCCACCAAACATACACCAACACCCCCAGATCACCAGCCCACCAAACATACACCAACACCCCCAGATCACCAGCCCACCAAACATACACCAACACCACCAGATCACCTGCCCACTAAACATACACCAACACCACCAGATCACCTGCCCACCAAACATACAGCCACACACCCAGATCACCAGCCCACCAAACATACACCAACACCACCAGATCACCTGCCCACCAAACATACACCAACACCCCCAGATCACCAGCCCACCAAACATACACCAACACCCCCAGATCACCAGCCCACCAAACATACACCAACACCCCCAGATCACCAGCCCACCAAACATACACCAACACCCCCAGATCACCAGCCCACCAAACATACACCAACACCCCCAGATCACCTGCCCACCAAACATACACCAACACCACCAGATCACCTGCCCACCAAACATACACCAACACCACCAGATCACCAGCCCACCAAACATACACCAACACCCCCAGATCACCTGCCCACCAAACATACACCAACACCACCAGATCACCTGCCCACCAAACATACACCAACACCACCAGATCACCAGCCCACCAAACATACACCAACACCCCCAGATCACCTGCCCACCAAACATACACCAACACCACCAGATCACCTGCCCACCAAACATACACCAACACCACCAGATCACCTGCCCACCAAACATACAGGTGGTGTAGGGTGGGGTAATAAGGGACGCTCCTACATGATGGTGAGCATGAGGGGGTCGAACCCTGACCCGCCTGTGACCCTCTCCACCACAGTTCACTATGACATTGTCGCCAGTGTCTCGCCTCCCTCACCCCACACACACACACACACACACACACACACACACACACACACACACACACACACACACACACATACACACACACACATACACACTCTCTTGTTTTTTTTACAAACAGATTGTGTCAACACAACAATTACCAACATTGGCACTAATTGCCAATTAAAGGGCTCTACAAATATGCCCTAATTATTAATATTCCAGACCTCTGGCGGCCGGATATACGGGAATTAAGTAATTGTTTACTTAACCGGACAGACAACATGGCCGGATAACGGGTGTGGCCACCTCAGTCTGTTATTACGGGGGTGGGGGAGGGGGGGAGTTAATATAATCAATAAACGCATGCAAGTTAATTCTTGGTCATTAATGGTCAGTTGTAATCCATTATAGCATTTTAATTTGAAGTCATAGGCCATTACTAATTACTTGTAACGTCCATTACAACAATTAATAATTAACAACAGGTTCGAACCACTACAACAGGTTCGAACCACTACAACAGGTTCGAACCACTACAACAGGTTCGAACCACTACAACAGGTTCGAACCACTACAACAGGTTCGAACCACTACAACAGGTTCGAACCACTACAACAGGTTCGAACCATTACAACAGGTTCGAACCATTACAACAGGTTCGAACCATTACAACAGGTTCGAACCATTACAACAGGTTCGAACCACTACAACAGGTTCGAACCACTACAACAGGTTTGAACCACTACAACAGGTTCGAACCACTACAACATGTTCGAACCATTACAACAGGTTCGAACCATTACAACAGGTTCGAACCCTCAACAAGGCCCTTATGGATTTATTCATGTGATACATCACGTTATTGTTATTTCTGATAGTATAACATGTGTTACTATTGTGTGTGCAGACGGCCAGTCACAATAACCTGGTTGAACTAAAGACTCGCAGTCCATACAACTACAGGGAAGTGACGACGGTTCTGTCCATCCTGGACCATTGTTAAGTCCAGGATGGTCAGGCACGTTGTTACTTCCTCTCACATGTGTGGTGGGTACCCCATTAGTGCCCCACTGGTGGTGGTGTGTACCCCATTAGTGCCCCACTGGTGGTGGTGTGTACCCCATTAGTGCCCCACTGGTGGTGGTGTGTACCCCATTAGTGCCCCACTGGTGGAGGGTACCCCATTAGTGCCCCACTGGTGGTGGTGTGTACCCCATTAGTGCCCCACTGGTGGTGGTGTGTACCCCATTAGTGCCCACTGGTGGTGGTGTGTACCCCATTAGTGCCCACTGGTGGTGGTCTGTACCCCATTAGTGCCCCAACTGGTGGTGGTGTGTACCCCATTAGTGCCCACTGGTGGTGTGTACCCCATTAGTGCCCACTGGTGGTGGTGTGTACCCCATTAGTGCCCCACTGGTGGTGGTGTGTACACCATTAGTGCCCACTGGTGGTGGTGGGTACACCATTAGTGATCACTGGTGGTGGTGGGTACACCATTAGTGACCACTGGTGGTGGTGTGTACCCCA
Source organism: Procambarus clarkii (assembly GCF_040958095.1). Classification (NCBI taxonomy): domain Eukaryota; kingdom Metazoa; phylum Arthropoda; class Malacostraca; order Decapoda; family Cambaridae; genus Procambarus; species Procambarus clarkii. The sequence goes on from NC_091224.1 coordinate 3,794,400, forward strand.
TTAGTGACCACTGGTGGTGGTGGGTACACCATTAGTGACCACTGGTGGTGGTGTGTACCCCATTAGTGCCCACTGGTGGTGGTGGGTACCCCATTAGTGCCCCACTGGTGGTGGTGTGTACCCCATTAGTGCCCCACTGGTGGTGGTGGGTACACCATTAGTGACCACTGGTGGTGGTGGGTACACCATTAGTGACCACTGGTGGTGGTGGGTACACCATTAGTGACCACTGGTGGTGGTGTGTACCCCATTAGTGCCCACTGGTGGTGGTGGGTACCCCATTAGTGCCCCACTGGTGGTGGTGTGTACCCCATTAGTGCCCCACTGGTGGTGGTGTGTACCCCATTAGTGCCCCACTGGTGGTGGTGTGTACCCCATTAGTGCCCCCTGGTGGTGGTGGGTACCCCATTAATGCCCACTGGTTGTGGTGGGTACCCCATTAGTGACCACTGGTGGTGGTGTGTACCCATTAGTGCCCCCTGGTGGTGGTGGGTACCCCATTAGTGACCACTGGTGGTGGTGGGTACCCCATTAGTGACCACTGGTGGTGGTGGGTACCCCATTATTGACCACTGGTGGTGGTGGGTACCCCATTAGTGACCACTGGTGGTGGTGGGTACCCCATTAGTGACCACTGGTGGTGGTGGGTACCCCATTAGTGACCATTGGTGGTGGTGTGTACCCCATTAGTGCCCCCTGGTGGTGGTGGGTACCCCATTAGTGCCCCCTGGTGGTGGTGGGTACCCCATTAGTGCCCACTGGTGGTGGTGGGTACCCCATTAGTGCCCACTGGTGGTGGTGGGTACCCCATTAGTGCCCACTGGTGGTGGTGGGTACCCCATTAGTGCCCACTGGTGGTGGTGGGTACCCCATTAGTGCCCACTGGTGGTGGTGGGTACCCCATTAGTGCCCACTGGTGGTGGTGGGTACCCCATTAGTGCCCACTGGTGGTGGTGGGTACCCCATTAGTGCCCACTGGTGGTGGTGGGTACCCCATTAGTGCCCACTGGTGGTGGTGGGTACCCCATTAGTGCCCACTGGTGGTGGTGGGTACCCCATTAGTGCCCACTGGTGGTGGTGGGTACCCCATTAGTGACCACTGGTGGTGGTGTGTACCCCATTAGTGCCCACTGGTGGTGGTGTGTACCCCATTAGTGCCCACTGGTGGTGGTGTGTACCCCATTAGTGCCCACTGGTGGTGGTTTGTACCCCAATAGTGCCCACTGGTGGTGGTGTGTACCCCATTAGTGCCAACTGGTGGTGGTGTGTACCCCATTAGTGCCCACTGGTGGTGGTGTGTACCCCATTAGTGCCCACTGGTGGTGGTGGGTACCCCATTAGTGCCCACTGGTGGTGGTGTGTACCCCATTAGTGACCACTGGTGGTAGTGTGTACCCCATTAGTGCCCACAGGTGGTGGTGTGTACCCCATTAGTGCCCCACTGGTGGTGGTGTGTACCCCATTAGTGCCCACTGGTGGTGGTGTGTACCCCATTAGTGACCACTGGTGGTGGTGTGTACTCCATTAGTGACCACTGGTGGTGGTGTGTACCCCATTAGTGACCACTGGTGGTGGTGGGTACCCCATTAGTGCCCACTGGTGGTGGTGTGTACCCCATTAGTGACCACTGGTGGTGGTGTGTACCCCATTAGTGCCCACTGGTGGTGGTGTGTACCCCATTAGTGCCCACTGGTGGTGGTGTGTACCCCATTAGTGCCCACTGGTGGTGGTGTGTACCCCATTAGTGACCACTGGTGGTGGTGTGTACCCCATTAGTGACCACTGGTGGTGGTGTGTACCCCATTAGTGACCACTGGTGGTGGTGTGTACCCCATTAGTGACCACTGGTGGTGGTGTGTACCCCATTAGTGCACACTGGTGGTGGTGTGTACCCCATTAGTGACCACTGGTGGTGGTGTGTACCCCATTAGTGACCACTGGTGGTGGTGTGTACCCCATTAGTGACCACTGGTGGTGGTGTGTACTCCATTAGTGACCACTGGTGGTGGTGGGTACCCTATTAGTGACCACTGGTGGTGGTGTGTACCCCATTAGTGACCACTGGTGGTGGTGTGTACCCCATTAGTGCCCCACTGGTGGTCGTGGGTACACCATTAGTGCCCCCTGGTGGTAGTGTGTACCCCATTAGTGACCACTGGTGGTGGTGTGTACCCCATTAGTGCCCACTGGTGGTGCTGTGTACCCCATTAGTGCCCCACTGGTGGTGGTGGGTACACCATTAGTGACCACTGGTGGTGGTGGTGTGTACCCCATTAGTGACCACTGGTGGTGGTGGTGTGTACCCCATTAGTGCCCCCTGGTGGTGGTGGGTACCCCATTAGTGCCCACTGGTGGTGGTGGGTTCCCCATTAGTGACCACTGGTGGTGGTGGGTTCCCCATTAGTGACCACTGGTGGTGGTGGGTACACCATTAGTGACCACTGGTGGTGGTGGGTACCCCATTAGTGACCACTGGTGGTGGTGTGTACCCCATTAGTGCCCCACTGGTGGTGGTGGGTACACCATTAGTGACCACTGATGGTGGTGGGTACACCATTAGTGACCACTGATGGTGGTGGGTACACCATTAGTGACCACTGGTGGTGGTGGGTACACCATTAGTGACGACTGGTGGTGGTGGGTACCCCATTAGTGACCACTGGTGGTGGTGGGTACCCCATTAGTGACCACTGGTGGTGGTGGGTACACCATTAGTGACCACTGGTGGTGGTGTGTACCCCATTAGTGCCCACTGGTGGTGGTGGGTTCCCCATTAGTGACCACTGGTGGTGGTGGGTTCCTCATTAGTGACCACTGGTGGTGGTGGGTACACCATTAGTGACCACTGGTGGTGGTGGGTTTCCTATTAGTGACCACTGGTGGTGGTGTGTACCCCATTAGTGCCCCACTGGTGGTGGTGGGTACACCATTAGTGACCACTGATGGTGGTGGGTACACCATTAGTGACCACTGATGATGGTGGGTACACCATTAGTGACCACTGGTGGTGGTGGGTACACCATTAGTGACCACTGGTGGTGGTGGGTACCCCATGAGTGCCCCACTGGTGGTGGTGGGTTCCCCATTAGTGCCCACTGGTGGTGGTGGGTACCCCATTAGTGACCACTGGTGGTGGTGGGTACCCCATTAGTGACCACTGGTGGTGGTGGGTTCCCCATTAGTGACCACTGGTGGAGGTGGGTACACCATTAGTGACCACTGGTGGTGGTGGGTACACCATTAGTGACCACTGGTGGTGGTGTGTACACCATTAGTGCCCACTGGTGGTGGTGGTGGGTACCCCATTAGTGACCACTGGTGGTGGTGGGTACACCATTAGTGCCCACTGGTGGTGGTGGTGGGTACCCCATTAGTGACCACTGGTGGTGGTGTGTACCCCATTAGTGACCACTGGTGGTGGTGTGTACCCCATTAGTGCCCACTGGTGGTGGTGTGTACCCCATTAGTGCCCCACTGGTGGTGGTGGGTACACCATTAGTGACCACTGGTGGTGGTGGTGTGTACCCCATTAGTGACCACTGGTGGTGGTGGTGTGTACCCCATTAGTGCCCCCTGGTGGTGGTGGGTACCCCATTAGTGCCCACTGGTGGTGGTGGGTTCCCCATTAGTGACCACTGGTGGTGGTGGGTTCCCCATTAGTGACCCCTGGTGGTGGTGGGTACACCATTAGTGACCACTGGTGGTGGTGGGTACCCCATTAGTGACCACTGGTGGTGGTGTGTACCCCATTAGTGCCCCACTGGTGGTGGTGGGTACACCATTAGTGACCACTGATGGTGGTGGGTACACCATTAGTGACCACTGATGGTGGTGGGTACACCATTAGTGACCACTGGTGGTGGTGGGTACACCATTAGTGACGACTGGTGGTGGTGGGTACCCCATTAGTGACCACTGGTGGTGGTGGGTACCCCATTAGTGACCACTGGTGGTGGTGGGTACACCATTAGTGACCACTGGTGGTGGTGTGTACCCCATTAGTGCCCACTGGTGGTGGTGGGTTCCCCATTAGTGACCACTGGTGGTGGTGGGTTCCTCATTAGTGACCACTGGTGGTGGTGGGTACACCATTAGTGACCACTGGTGGTGGTGGGTTTCCTATTAGTGACCACTGGTGGTGGTGTGTACCCCATTAGTGCCCCACTGGTGGTGGTGGGTACACCATTAGTGACCACTGATGGTGGTGGGTACACCATTAGTGACCACTGATGATGGTGGGTACACCATTAGTGACCACTGGTGGTGGTGGGTACACCATTAGTGACCACTGGTGGTGGTGGGTACCCCATGAGTGCCCCACTGGTGGTGGTGGGTTCCCCATTAGTGCCCACTGGTGGTGGTGGGTACCCCATTAGTGACCACTGGTGGTGGTGGGTACCCCATTAGTGACCACTGGTGGTGGTGGGTTCCCCATTAGTGACCACTGGTGGAGGTGGGTACACCATTAGTGACCACTGGTGGTGGTGGGTACACCATTAGTGACCACTGGTGGTGGTGTGTACACCATTAGTGCCCACTGGTGGTGGTGGTGGGTACCCCATTAGTGACCACTGGTGGTGGTGTGTACCCCATTAGTGACCACTGGTGGTGGTGGGTACCCCATTAGTGACCACTGGTGGTGGTGTGTACCCCATTAGTGACCACTGGTGGTGGTGTGTACACCATTAATGCCCACTGGTGGTGGTGGGTACACCATTAGTGACCACTGGTGGTGGTGTGTACACCATTAGTGACCACTGGTGGTGGTGGGTACCCCATTAGTGACCACTGGTGGTGGTGGGTACCCCATTAGTGACCACTGGTGGTGGTGTGTACACCATTAGTGACCACTGGTGGTGGTGTGTACCCCATTAGTGCCCACTGGTGGTGGTGGGTTCCCCATTAGTGACCACTGGTAGTGGTGGGTTCCCCATTAGTGACCACTGGTGGTGGTGGGTACACCATTAGTGACCACTGGTGGTGGTGTGTACCCCATTAGTGCCCCACTGGTGGTGGTGGGTACACCATTAGTGACCACTGATGGTGGTGGGTACACCATTAGTGACCACTGATGGTGGTGGGTACACCATTAGTGACCACTGGTGGTGGTGGGTACACCATTAGTGACCACTGGTGGTGGTGGGTACCCCATTAGTGCCCCACTGGTGGTGGTGGGTTCCCTATTAGTGCCCACTGGTGGTGGTGGGTACCCCATTAGTGACCACTGGTGGTGGTGGGTTCTCCATTAGTGACCACTGGTGGAGGTGGGTACACCATTAGTGACCACTGGTGGTGGTGGGTACATCATTAGTGACCACTGGTGGTGGTGGGTATACCATTTGTGACCACTGGTGGTGGTGGGTACACCATTAGTGCCCACTGGTGGTGGTGGTGGGTACACCATTAGTGCCCACTGGTGGTGGTGGTGGGTACTCCATTAGTGACCACTGGTGGTGGTGTGTACCCCATTAGTGACCACTGGTGGTGGTGGGTACCCCATTAGTGACCACTGGTGGTGGTGTGTACCCCATTAGTGACCACTGGTGGTGGTGTGTACCCCATTAGTGACCACTGGTGGTGGTGTGTACACCATTAGTGCCCACTGGTGGTGGTGTGTACACCATTAGTGCCCACTGGTGGTGGTGGGTACACCATTAGTGACCACTGGTGGTGGTGGGTACCCCATTAGTGCCCACTGGTGGTGGTGGGTACACCATTAGTGACCACTGGTGGTGGTGGGTTCCCCATTAGTGACCACTGGTGGTGGTGGGTACACCATTAGTGCCCACTGGTGGTGGTGGTGGGTACCCCATTAGTGACCACTGGTGGTGGTGTGTACCCCATTAGTGACCTCTGGTGGTGGTGGGTACCCCATTAGTGACCACTGGTGGTGGTGTGTACCCCATTAGTGACCACTGGTGGTGGTGTGTACACCATTAGTGCCCACTGGTGGTAGTGGGTACACCATTAGTGACCACTGGTGGTGGTGTGTACACCATTAGTGACCACTGGTGGTGGTGGGTACCCCATTAGTGACCACTGGTGGTGGTGTGTACCCCATTAGTGACCACTGGTGGTGGTGTGTGCACCATTAGTGCCCACTGGTGGTGGTGGGTACACCATTAGTGACCACTGGTGGTGGTGTGTACCCCATTAGTGCCCACTGGTGGTGGTGGGTACACCATTAGTGACCACTGGTGGTGGTGGGTACACCATTAGTGCCCACTGGTGGTGGTGGGTTCCCCATTAGTGACCACTGGTGGTGGTGTGTACCCCATTAGTGCCCACTGGTGGTGGTGGGTACACCATTAGTGACCACTGGTGGTGGTGTGTACCCCATTAGTGCCCACTGGTGGTGGTGGGTACACCATTAGTGACCACTGGTGATGGTGTGTACCCCATTAGTGCCTACTGGTGGTGGTGGGTACACCATTAGTGACCACTGGTGGTGGTGGGTACACCATTAGTGCCCACTGGTGGTGGTGGGTTCCCCATTAGTGCCCACTGGTGGTGGTGGGTTCCCCATTAGTGACCACTGGTGGTGGTGTGTACACCATTAGTGCCCACTGGTGGTGGTGGGTACACCATTAGTGACCACTGGTGGTGGTGTGTACCCCATTAGTGCCCACTGGTGGTGGTGGGTACACCATTAGTGACCACTGGTAGAGGTGAGTACACCATTAGTGACCACTGGTGGAGGTGGGTTCCCCATTAGTGACCACTGGTGGTGGTGGGTACACCATTAGTGACCACTGGTGGTGGTGGGTTCCCCATTAGTGACCACTGGTTGTGGTGGGTTCCCCATTAATGACCACTGGTGGAGGTGGGTACACCATTAGTGCCCACTGGTGGTGGTGGGTACACCATTAGTGACCACTGGTGGTGGGCAGGAAGGAACAGGCAAATATACAAGTGAGGTGAGGAGCAGGGAAGAGAAGGTAAGAGTGAGGTGAAAGGTAAGAATGGTAAGAATAAGAACAGGGGGTCGCCTTAAGTCAGGTCACGTTTGTTATGAAGGTTGGAACATGATAGTATGTACCGTGACAGGGAAGAGTCAACACCAACATAGACATAGTCCATCATGTCTTGTTCCGTCTTAGTTCTCACTTCTCTCTCCCATGGTATTTCTCTTAGGAATTTTCTCATCTCCTCATAATTTCCCTTTTGTTATGACATTTCCTTGTTTTCTAGTTCGTTTTGAGGGGGAGATTACTCCTAGTTCTTCCAGGTACTCAAAGATCAGTACACTGTGATCACTCATTCCCAAGGATCCTTCCTACTTAACTTTCCTTATATCCCACTCATTTAGGATAAATGTCAGAACGAGCATGGCTGGTTCATCCTCTCCTCTCATTCTTGTAGGTCCCTTGATGTGCTGGCTTAGAAAGTGTCTTGTTGCCCTGTCCAGAAGCATAGCTCTTCATGTGTCGGTCCTCTATGTGGGTCTCTGTTCTCCCAGTTTATATTTATGATTAGTAGTCTAGATCCATTCCTATTTGCGACAGAAGCTGCTCTCACTCTATTGTATGACACACACACAGTGTATTGTGTGTGTGTGTGTGTGTGATGGGAATATTTGCAGCACTCACACTCAGTAATCCAGGGCAACATGGTTGAAACATCAACTGGAGTAATGTTTGAGTGAGTTGGTTTGAAAATTAAAATTCAATATTTTGGTCGACTGAATAAGACTAGGAAAGTTATGCTCATCAATTTGTAGCTTGTAAATCAAAATTCTCTTTACTAAAAAAAAACTCTTTAAATCTTCTAGTGCTCATTAACCTCGCATACACCATCAGTTTCCTATTTCTTTAAAATATCCGCCATAATCACAACAGTCATCATGTAAGATCACTGTCATATATATATATATATATATATATATATATATATATATATATATATATATATATATATATATATATATATATATATATATATATAAAGATGTATATGTATTACTGAAAACTCCACACCCCAGAAGGGACTCGAACACAGACAGCCAGGAGCACAATACAACTGGTGTATATGGTACCTTAACCACTGGGCCATCGGTGACCGTACAAAAGACGATGGTAGCCGAGGCTATATTTTCCCCACCGTCCCGATGGCACTTGGTGGTAATCTTGGTCATTGTTATTTCATCAAATCGCCTCACTTTGTGGGGCCACGGGAGCAACACAAATGCAAACAAGCTAGGGGGCATTAGATTGGTTTTAGAAAAGTTATTCAATGTCAACCAATATTTTATGTCTAGTTGTATATAAAAAAGGCTGCACTTGTTCCAAATATTCAGTACTGCAGCGTAAATAGAGAGGGAGATATATATATATATATTTTTTTTTCAACGAATTTTACACATTTTCAAGTGTGAATAAAAAAAAACACCTTTCAGATATAATCATTCTATGACACTTTTCTGACACATTAACATATTATAAAGGATCCGGAGGTAGGGAGTTTCCATAACATCTTTAGTTTTCCTATTACAAATATTCAGAGTTCCCCCCAAAATTATGCAAATATGTCATATTTATTGCTATTATAAAATCAATAAATAAACTTAGGAAAAAACGATAAGTTGGGAGTTTAGAGACGTACACTTTACATATAAGGTGTAAGTTTCATATAAATTGAATAAAAAATGAAAGAGTTATTCAAACTTTTATGTTAGTTGAAAACATTGAAAATAAATAAGAAAATAATAAAGTCTAAGGTTCTACCATATGTGGCTGAGGTTGACATCAACCAGTTTTCTACAAAATTGGTACCCTTACAGATAGCCTTATGTGCAGTCTGCTGTATAAGTTTCATGCAAATCGTCTGATAAAAAAACAAAAAACAAAAAATTGGAAAAAAATTTATCTTAATTTTTTTTCTAATAAAACTAATTATAATATTTTTTTAATATATGCTATTGTGATAGCTGAGAGTCATAGATATGATTTCTGTTGACACTTGTGTTTGATAATCGTTTTTGACCATTTTGGAATAATATTGACACCTATTTATGCTACGATGCTGAGACTTGGACCACATGAAACTCTTTTCATGTACAACTCGTCAAAAACGTTTGAGTGAAATCGAACCAGTTTTCATTAAATGCATTTTTGGGGGGAAATCGAGATCTAATGCCCCCGAATATATAATATATATATATATATATTGTGACGGTAACGCGTTGGTGTTCGGCTGTTTAAGGCTAGGGGTATGGCCTCGTCACATAGTTATAAAAAAAAATAGAAAAACTGGAACTTCGTCTGTGGTAAGGTAAGGAGAAGACACACAAAACACAAGTAAACTTTAACAATGAAATTTTAATTACGTTAAATAAATCAAAACATGAAAATAATGCACAAACAAATTCTTATAATAAAATCAATGAATCAAAATAATAAGAATACTTAAATGACACAATGAAAAGTTACGTTAAGGCAAAATAACAAGAAGTGCAACACAAAGGTAAGTGGGAGGTGCTGGAATATTGGCTTAAAGCCACCACCTCTCTCAGTACACGCTAACGTCTAGCTGGGAGGAGTGCTGGCTACGAAAGCACTGAACATTCTGAGGACTGATGTTGGGGCGACCCCAGACATCAGGTAGTATTGGGGGGGGCGAGGCAGGTGCAGCCAGACCGGCGACCAATCAGCGGAGCCGTAGCGATCAACGGGTAGTTTGGTGGTTGGAGTTCGAACAGGTGGCTGGCTGCATACGTTTCTGCTCACCCTGGCAAGCCTTGCTGGTGTTGTTGTCGTTGTTGGACATTTCTTCCATAGTCTTTTTATATAATTGTGAAGACGTAATTATGGAGGGAAGAGCAGGCTCAATCTCTTGAAGGAGATTATCGTCACAATATATATATATATATATATATATATATATATATATATATATATATATATATATATATAATATATATATATATAATATATATAATTTCGTGGCAACATGGAGATAGGTTCATCAGTTTGTGTCAAGATGAATAATGGTTTTTACTAAAATTCTTAAATGCTTTCTCAGCAAAGACAGTCACTTATTTCTCAAGTTAACGAACTGTATAAATTAAGTCTTGATTGCCTGTAATAAATCATGCCGTCCTCCTAATAGAGCGTCGCATTATGACGTTCACTCCACCTACGGCCAAACATTGTCGTAGTAGAAAATGGCAGCGGCTTACGGCTCCTCAGAAAACGGGACAGAAAACTGTCCCGTTTTCTGTTTGGGGTCCTCTGGTAGGTTAGGATAAGGGCACTCTAGTGTGCCAGTTTCTTGACGTTGGGAAAATTTAGGAGGACGGGCTGAATAAATTACCTTTCATGTAAGCATAAATGTTACCGTCTTTATCAGCGGAACCTGAATGTTATCTGGAGGCCAGTAGGCAGAACACGACCACACGCACTCACACGACCACACGCACTCAAACGACCACACACACTCAAACGACCACACACACTCAAACAACCACACACACACACTTACAAATGACCACACACACTCAAACGACCACACGCACTCAAACGACCACACGCACTCAAACGACCACACGCACTCAAACGACCACAAGCACTCTAACGACCACACGCACTCTAACGACCACACGCACTCTAACGACCACACGCACTCTAACGACCACACGCACTCTAACGACCACACGCACTCTAACGACCACACGCACTCTAACGACCAACGCACTCTAACGACCACACGCACTCTAACGACCACACGCACTCTAACGACCACACGCACTCTAACGACCACACGCACTCTAACGACGACACGCACTCAAACGACCACACGCACTCAAACGACCACACACACTCAAACGACCACACGCACTCAAACGACCACACGCACTCAAACGACCACACACACTCAAACGACCACACGCATTCAAACGACCACACACAAAGCGACCACACACACACTCAAACGACCACACACACTCAAACGACCACACACGCTGGAGAGCTTTGTTTGAGCGGACATAACCTGGAGAGACAGGCAGGTGTAGCTGGTAAGGTGCTCCAGTGGAGAAGGGAGTACCTGAACAATAGGAAGCAGAGAGTTACGATGAGGGGTGAGACCTCCGATTGGCGTGAAGTCACCAGTGGAGTCCCACAGGGCTCTGTACTCGGTCCTATCTTGTTTCTGATATATGTAAATGATCTCCCGGAGGGTATAGATTCATTTCTCTCAATGTTTGCGGACGATGCCAAGATTATGAGAAGGATGAAGACAGAGGAGGACTGCTTGAGGCTTCAAAAAGACCTAGACAAGCTGAAGGAATTGTCAAACAAATGGTTGTTAGAGTTTAACCCAAGCAAATGTAATGTAATGAAGATAGGTGTAGGGAGCAGGAGGCCAGATACAAGGTATCATCTGGGAGATGAAATACTTCAAGAGTCAGAGAAAGAAAAAGACTTGGGGGTTGATATCACGCCAGACCTGTCTCCTGCAGCCCATATCAACATCAGGATAACATCAGTGGCATATGCCAGGCTGGCCAACATAAGAACGGCATTCAGAAACTTGTGTAAGGAATCATTCAGAACTTTGTATACCACATATGTCAGGCCAATCTTGGAGTATGCGGCTCCAGCATGGAGTCCATATCTAGTCAAGGATAAGACTAAACTGGAAAAGGTTCAAAGGTTTGACACCAGACTAGTACCCGAGCTGAAAGGTATGAGCTACGAGGAGAGACTATGGTAATTAAACCTCACTTCGCTGGAAGACAGAAGAGTTAGGGGGGGGGACATGATCACCACATTCAAGATTCTCAAGGGAATTGACAGGGTAGATAAAGACAGTATTTAACACAAGGGGGTACACGCACTAGGAGATACAGGTGGAAACTGAGTGCCCAAATGAGCTACAGAGAAATTAGAAAGAATTTTCTTAAGTGTCAGAGTAGTTGACAAATGGAATGCATTAGGCAGTGATATGGTGGAGGCTGACTCCATACACAGTTTCAAGTGTAGATATGATAGAGCCCAATAGGCTCAGGAACCTGTACACCAGTTGATTGACGGTTGAGAGGCGGGACCAAAGAGCCAGAACTCAACCCCCGCAAGCACAAATAGGTGAGTACATTTGGGTGGCTGCAGAATTTATGGACATCCGCGTCCATTTCCGGCCAATAAAAATGATCCTGAAGCCGATTTAAGGTCTTGGTCACTCGCAAGTGTCCCGCAGGATCAACTGAGTGAGCAAGCTTTAGCACCGCGCCTCTGTACTGCACCGGCACCACCACCTGATGCCTCACTCTCAGCATATCACCACCCACTTCTTCTCCCACTGGTCTCCACTGCCTCATTAGCACTCCCTTCTCCATGAAGAAGTGAGTCGGTGACTCGGGTCAGGCGAGACTTCCTTCCACCTCCCGCACCAACTCTGGAAACATTTCCTTTTGCAGCTCACCTAGACGGGCGCTGTCAATACCTAGAGGACTGGTGAGGATGACTTGGATACTCCTATCCAACCCTTCTTCACCTGGCACTTGCCCTCTGGCCTCCTCTCGGAACAGACAATTGAGCCCCAGGTCACCCGGCAAGTTCTCTTCGGCATGACTGGATCCGCTCACCTCATCTTCCCTGACGCCCTGTCTCGACGTCACCGCGCATACCGGAAATGCCACTCTCGCAGTTTCCGTCGGGTCACCGCTGGCGCCCGTCGTGCTGCTATGTCGATAGGGCTCTGTACACTCTTCGCCCTTAATCAATTTCTGGAGAACACATCCCCCACAGGAGTCGTTCCCAAGGATCACCTGAGCTTCCATCCTGGGCAGTGAAGCACACACCCCTACCACGAGAGTCTGACAACCACAGTCTGAATTAAGAGTCGCTTTATGAAGGGGCATCCTCACCTGTCCCCCCAGCTTTCTTATCAGGCGGCCCCCACGCGTCTTCCGGGCGAGGACGGAGTCCCCGCCCGTCCTCGCGCCTCCTCAACTCCTAAAGTTGCCTCCAGACCTGGGGTAAGGCGAGTGTCTGGGCGGTCCCTCCCTTCTGAGATGTAGTGCCTCCTCCAGCATGTCGGCTCTGTCTGCAGCAGCCTTAAGGTCCTTAATACCTGCTTCTCTCACCCTTACTCGCAACTCAGGATGGAGCACTGACATAAACTTCTCCATCACTATCAGTTGTTTGATTTCATCCGCTGACTCTGCTTCCTCCGCCTTAAACCACCGTAGGAACTTCCGTTCCATAGTTGTGCATTAATTGGCTGTTGAGTCAACACCAGCAATCAACAGCCAATTAATGCACAACTATATTCTACCCACTTCAAGACTCCGAACCAATATAGAAGCATCAAGAGGAAGTATGGGCCAATAGGCCCTCTGCAGTTACTTCCATTCTTATGCTCTCATATCCAATTAATACCCATAGTTTCGTGTTCTGTCTTGTATTTGTCAAAAGTTTGTTCACTGTTACGTACTCCTAGCAGAATACGTATATAAATTTAAAATAACTTTTTTTTGTTTCCATTATATCATTGCCTGTATATGTACACACATTGTGTTTGGTAAATTATCGTGTGGTGTGGCAGCGTCAGTGGAGACAGGAGCGGGGTTGCCTTTGCACACGTCTATTACCTGTTCGATTCGGGAAAGCTGGACCTGTTCAGTTGGGAGTTCCAGATGTCACTTTTATTTAGTATATATAATTATTTATATTCTGTAATTAAACAGGTGGCATTGTACTTATATATTTTGTAAGTAACTATTATATGTAATTTGCAGTCTTGTGTGTTTTGAGAACAAGGGGTTGTTCAATCAGTTTAAAATATTAAAAAGTCCTTAGTTTCCATCCCTCATCCTGGGATGAGGCAGACGGGAGGTGAGAATGTGGGTAGCGACAGAGCGAGAGTTCAGTAGCTGATACGGGACCAGGAGAGTAACATGTGGGAGATAAGTCTGTTTATTTCTTGTTGTGCCATAGTTTTATTTTGTTATATTAAGGGATATGACAATACTTTCGTTTGTTGTATAAGTTACTTGACCATCTGTGTTTTTATATTATACTGTCTTGAATATATATCTATATAATATTTTGTATCTATTCTTCAGTCCTAAAGGAAGGTTTTTATTTATGTGCTCATTACTTATTAAGGGGTTATACTGGTGATCCGCTCTTGAGAACAGCAGTTTCTCGTATCCCTAGACGTAATTAAAGCTTGGCTGCTGTAGGGTCACGAGCCGTAACGAACGATAGGTAACATTCACCTCATCCAAAACTGTTGCACCATATCACCTCACCCGAATGCGAGTATAAGGATGACGGATTAGCAGCCATCAACCAACTAGTCCTCAGATAGTTTCGAACTCCTCAGAGCTACCTTGCCCAACCACTTGGGCTGGACGGTAGAGCGACCGTCCAATCCTAAATCCTTATCCCGAGGACTAGGATTAGAATGCAGCTTAGTATATCTTACCTAATAACCTCCCACCCATACTCCCCATCTTCTCACACCTACATTTCGCATCTCCTCCCACCTACACTCCTCCATCTGCATGCTCACACACGCCCTTCGCCCGTCCCCCGTATGCTGCGGGTGTGGGGTCGCACCTTTTCACCCAGCAGTGAAAAGGTGCGTAAGCCAACTGGCAGTTAAGTGTTCCAGGAAAAGTGAATGAGGAAGGATAAATGTATCTCCAGGTGACACCAGTCAGCAGTCATCTATGCAACCGGGTAAAAAATAAAGAACAACGAAAAAATAAGTTGAAAGAATTGAACAGAGACAGATGGCAGCTGCCTCCACTCCCGGTGACTGGCCGCTGCCTCCACTCCCGGTGACTGGCCGCTGCCTCCACTCCCGGTGACTGGCCGCTGCCTCCACTCCCGGTGACTGGCCGCTGCCTCCACTCCCGGTGACTGGCCGCTGCCTCCACTCCCGGTGACTGGCCGCTGCCTCCACTCATGATGAACAGCATCTGCCTTCACTCATGGTAAACAGCATCTGCCTTCACTCATGGTAAACAGCATCTGCCTTCACTCATGGTAAACAGCATCTGCCTTCACTCATGATGAACGGCATCTGCCTTCACTCATGATGAACAGCATCTGCCTTCACTCACGGTGGAGGGCAGCTGCAGTCATTCTTGATGGATGGCAGCGGCCGCCATTCATGATGGATGGCAGCGGCCGCCATTCATGGTGGATGGCAGCGGCCGCCATTCATGGTGGATGGCAGCTCCCACGTCGCCGGGCGTGTCTGCCCCGCTCACTGGGTTGTGTAAAACTTTAACAAAAACTCAACGACGGCGTCGGCGGTGTCGTGGAAGACGTCGCTTGACGCCTCTCCTACATCTCCGGCTGCGTCTTCCTGGGAGCCGAAGCCTGGAGAGACTCGCAGCGCCGCGTCTATAGATGCCAGAGATGCGGCCTCCAGCAGGGCGCCGTCAGGACCCTCTAGGAGGGCGCCGTCAGGACCAGTCAGGAGGGAAGCATCCTTCCGGTGGGCGCGACGCTTGCAGGCGTCCCGGAGTATCTGCAGATGCTGGTTATAAGTAAATTTTCCGCCGCGCTCGGCAACATCTCTGACGAAGCCATCGAGAACATTCCTGAGGGCGTCCTCCCTGGCGACAGCTGCCAGGTAACGCTCCAGGGCGCCGTTCTGGGGCTTACTCCTGAAGGCGGGGTAGTTAGAGGCCACCAGCCAGGCTGCCACGACGGTCAACACCAAGATGTATTTCCCCCAGGCGGCCAGCTTTGTGTGGTTCTTGGCCCAGTTGTTGACCTTCGAGGTCACGGAGGCGGCGAGGGTCTTGACCCAACGGCCGACACGGGTCAAGGTCACTAATGCGACCATGGCGATGTTGGTCACAGTGGAGAGAGCGGTGGTGAGCACGAATTGTTTACCAAACATTTCGCTATTTTTAACGCTCTAAAAGTTTTTCAATTTAGTTTTAGATTTTTATTTTAAGTGATCACTCTTGTCAAATATAACTTGTAAATGAGCTTTAAATAGACCAAGCACGGAGACTGCTCATAGTCCCACTTTTGCTTCTGCTCTAAGTGTCTCTCTGTTGCTGCCGCTATACGTGTCTCTCTGTTGCTGCCGCTCTACGTGTCTCTCTGTTGCTGCCGCTCTACGTGTCTCTCTGTTGCTGCCGCTCTACGTCTCTCTCTGTTGCTGCCACTCTACGTGTCTCTCTGTTGCTGCCGCTCTACGTGTCTCTCTGTTGCTGCCGCTCTACGTGTCTCTCTGTTGCTGCCGCTCTACGTGTCTCTCTGTTGCTGCCGCTCTAAGAGTCTCTCTGTTGCTGCCGCTCTAAGAGTCTCTCTGTTGCTGCCGCTCTAAGAGTCTCTCTGTTGCTGCCGCTCTAAGAGTCTCTCTGTTGCTGCCGCTCTAAGAGTCTCTCTGTTGCTGCCGCTCTACGTGTCTCTCTGTTGCTGCCGCTCTACGTGTCTCTGTTGCTGCCGCTCTACGTGTCTCTCTGTTGCTGCCGCTCTAAGAGTCTCTCTGTTGCTGCCGCTCTAAGAGTCTCTCTGTTGCTACCGCTCTAAGAGTCTCTCTGTTGCTGCCGTTCTAAGAGTCTCTCTGTTGCTGCCGCTCTAAGAGTCTCTCTGTTGCTGCCGCTCTAAGAGTCTCTCTGTTGCTGCCGCTCTAAGAGTCTCTCTGTTGCTGCCGCTCTAAGAGTCTCTCTGTTGCTGCCGCTCTACGTGTCTCTCTGTTGCTGCCGCTCTACGTGTCTCTTTGTTGATGCCGTTCTAACAATCTGATGAGGCCGCCCTAAGAGTCTCTGTTGCTGCCGTTCTAAGAGTCTGTTGCTGCCGCTCAAAGTCTCTCTCTGTTGATGCTGCTCTAAGACTCGCCATATTTGGTAGAACGCATGGTTTACGTACGAGATGAACTTAGGTTCGTCGTGGTCGCCAGAATTCAAGTCGCTGGCCCTGTGTGACTCTGGGAATAAATATATTAAGGTAGCCCAGAACAAACCAAGAGTATAAAGTTAGTGAAGGAGCGGTATACGCCGTTCATGAGTAAACGTTGAATCAGAATAGGAGGCCAACCTGAAGTAGAAGTTGGTATCTTAAGGGATACCGGAGCGAATCAGAGCTTGATCACGAGAAGCCTGATTGCGAGTGGTCGACTGTTAGCTGTGAGGAGGAAGATTAAGGTGCATGGGCTTCTGTCAGAGGGTGCCATGCCAGTATGTGCTGTCCAGCTAAAGTCGGACTATGTGTCGGCGGAGGTGATATTGGGAGTGTGCCCCAACATACCTGTTCCAGGAGTCCAGGTGATCCTGGGGAATGACTTGTGCTGGACGAAGGTGTTGCCAAAGGTTAGAGCAGAGGTTGTGCCAGAGGAGTGCCAAAGGCGCCACGACACAGGTGGGACACCTGAGTGTGGAGACATGACTGACATCCTGGGAGATGAGTCAGGAGACCGCCGAGCCATGGACTACCCTGTCTCGGTAGTGACGAAGGCAGAGATGGCCGACAATGGACTACCCTGTCTCGGTAGTGACGAAGGCAGAGATGGCCGACAATGGACTACCCTGTCTCGGTAGTGACGAAGGCAGAGATGGCCGACAATGGACTACCCTGTCTCGGTAGTGACGAAGGCAGAGATGGCCGACAATGGACTACCCTGTCTCGGTACTGACGAAGGCAGAGATGGCCGACAATGGACTACCCTGTCTCGGTACTGACGAAGGCAGAGATGGCCCACAAGGAAGACACTGGTCAGGATGAGACAGTGTCGACTCCACCGACAGATGATGTCGACGTTCCTGGGTGACGGACTGGTGTACCGGGGTGGCGGACTGGTGTACCGGGGCGGCGGACTAGTGTACTGGGGTGGCGGACAGGTGTACTTTGATGACCGACTGGTGTACCTGGGCGAAGGACTGGTGTACCTGGGCGACGGACTGGTGTACCGGGGTGAAGGACTGGTGTACCTGGGCGACGGACTAGTGTACTGGGGTGGCGGACAGGTGTACTTTGATGACCGACTGGTGTACCTGGGCGAAGGACTGGTGTACCTGGGTGAAGGACTGGTGTACCTGGGTGAAGGACTGGTGTACCTGGGCGACGGGCTGGTGTACCTGGACGACGGAATGGTGTACCGGGGCGACTGGCTGGTGTACCGGGGCGGTGGACTGGTGTACCGGGGCGGCGGACTGGTGTTCTTGGGTGACGGACTGGTGTACCTGGGTGAAGGACTGCATGGTGTACCGGGTAGATGGACTGGTGTACCGGGGTGGCGGACTGGTGTACCGGGGCGGCGGACTGGTGTACCGGGGCGGCGGACTAGTGTACTGGGGTGGCGGACAGGTGTACTTTGATGACCGACTGGTGTACCGGGGCGACGGACTGGTGTACCGGGGTGGCGGACTGGTGTACCGGGGCGGCGGACTAGTGTACTGGGGTGGCGGACAGGTGTACTTTGATGACCGACTGGTGTACCGGGGCGACGGACTGGTGTACCGGGGTGGCGGACTGGTGTACCGGGGCGGCGGACTAGTGTACTGGGGTGGCGGACAGGTGTACTTTGATGACCGACTGGTGTACCGGGGTGACGGACTGGTGTACCTGGGTGACGGACTGGTGTACCTGGGTGACGGACTGGTGTACCTGGGTGACGGACTGGTGTACCGGGGTGAAGGACTGGTGTACCTGGGTGACGGACTGGTGTACCTGGGTGACGGACTGGTGTACCTGGGTGACGGACTGGTGTACCTGGGTGAAGGACTGGTGTACCTGGGTGACGGACTGGTGTACCGGGGTGACGGACTGTTGTACCTGGGTGACGGACTGGTGTACCTGGACGATGGACTGGTGTACCTGGACGAAGGACTGGTGTACCTGGGTGTCGGACTGGTGTACCTGGGTGACGGACTGGTGTACCTGGGTGACGGACTGGTGTACCTGGGTGACGGACTGGTGTACCTGGGTGAAGGACTGGTGTACCTGGACGATGGACTGGTGTACCTGGACGATGGACTGGTGTACCTGGACGAAGGACTGGTGTACCTGGGTGTCGGACTGGTGTACCTGGGTGACGGACTGGTGTACCTGGGTGACGGACTGGTGTACCTGGGTGACGGACTGGTGTACCTGGGTGACGGACTGGTGTACCTGGGTGAAGGACTGGTGTACCTGGGTGACGGACTGGTGTACCGGGGTGACGGACTGTTGTACCTGGGTGACGGACTGGTGTACCTGGACGATGGACTGGTGTACCTGGACGAAGGACTGGTGTACCTGGGTGACGGACTGGTGTACCGGGGTGACGGACTGTTGTACCTGGGTGACGGACTGGTGTACCTGGACGATGGACTGGTGTACCTGGGTGACGGACTGGTGTACCTGGGTGACGGACTGGTGTACCTGGGTGACGGACTGGTGTACCTGGGTGAAGGACTGGTGTACCTGGGTGACGGACTGGTGTACCGGGGTGACGGACTGTTGTACCTGGGTGACGGACTGGTGTACCTGGACGATGGACTGGTGTACCTGGACGAAGGACTGGTGTACCTGGGTGTCGGACTGGTGTACCTGGGTGACGGACTGGTGTACCTGGGTGACGGACTGGTGTACCTGGGTGACGGACTGGTGTACCTGGGTGAAGGACTGGTGTACCTGGACGATGGACTGGTGTACCTGGACGATGGACTGGTGTACCTGGACGAAGGACTGGTGTACCTGGGTGTCGGACTGGTGTACCTGGGTGACGGACTGGTGTACCTGGGTGACGGACTGGTGTACCTGGGTGACGGACTGGTGTACCTGGGTGACGGACTGGTGTACCTGGGTGAAGGACTGGTGTACCTGGGTGACGGACTGGTGTACCGGGGTGACGGACTGTTGTACCTGGGTGACGGACTGGTGTACCTGGACGATGGACTGGTGTACCTGGACGAAGGACTGGTGTACCTGGGTGACGGACTGGTGTACCGGGGTGACGGACTGTTGTACCTGGGTGACGGACTGGTGTACCTGGACGATGGACTGGTGTACCTGGGTGACGGACTGGTGTACCGGGGTGACGGACTGGTGTACCGGGGTGACGGACTGGTGTACCGGGGTGACGGACTGTTGTACCTGGGTGACGGACTGGTGTACCGGGGTGACGGACTGGTGTACCGGGGTGACGGACTGTTGTACCTGGGTGACGGACTGGTGTACCGGGGCGACGGACTGGTGTACCGGGGTGACGGACTGGTGTACCGGGGTGACGGACTGTTGTACCTGGGTGACGGACTGGTGTACCTGGACGATGGACTGGTGTACCTGGGTGACGGACTGGTGTACCGGGGTGACGGACTGTTGTACCTGGACGATGGACTGGTGTACCTGGACGAAGGACTGGTGTACCGGGGTGAAGGACTGGTGTACCTGGGCGACGGACTGTTGTACCTGGACGATGGACTGGTGTAGAGGTCTCACAGAGAGCGATAAGGAGGTATGCGAGGTGTCGGAAAATCCGACACCATTTAATATATCATACAGACAGATAATAATTTCTGCTGTATTACCAACAAGTTACCCATAGAAAACGTAACTTGTAGTGGAATTACCGTCTAAAGAAAACGGGATATCATCACCACACACTATTATAATTCACCACCTATTATGGTGGGAATTGTTCTTAAATACATTAGTCTTTGGACTTTACCATCATAAAAACATCTTATATAAATTAACTTAATTATCAATATTAAAGTAGAGTAAATGTGACCCTTCTATCACGTTCTGAAATCTGGACAATGTAAGCCAGGCGTCAGAGTGGAGGAAGGAGGGCAGCCATTGTTGTTATACGAGACCAGAGGCTCACACGGGAGCAAATTCGGCTCCTGTTAAATTTACTTGGACGTAGTGTTATGGAAGCCAAAGGTGTACCATTGTCAACACGCTGTCTACAAATACAAGTTAAGTGTCTATCCGAAACCCGTTTATCATTCATTTATGGCCATTAATGTCAGGATATAGGGTTAGCCGGTTAGAACGCGAAATCGCCTCATACTAAAGGTAATTAAGCCAGGTCTTTAATGTTCCATGTACTGTATAGTGTTTTCTCTGATATAGCTTGTCATATATAGGATTCTGGCTTCACAGCTAGCGCACTTTTGACAGGTCAAGACGAGGATGCAAGATTATGTGCACCAGTTACTGGGTGATAGAAGCTACCTCAAAGAGGATAATTTGGTGTCTACACTCTAGTTATACCTGGTGGACTAACCTGCTGTACTATAAGAGAAGGAACCTCATCAATGTATGTAGCTATTACTGTAATTTGATTGGCTGCATATGTGTAATATAAACCCCCCCTAATGTGTAGAGGATCGATTTGTGAGATTATGAGATTATTGCAGAAATACAGTCCACTTATCATTATACAAATTGCTATCGAAGTATATAAATTAACGTAAATATAAATTCATATAAATTAAATAAATATAAATCTCACAGGTCGGTTCCCACACGAGGAACTCGACGAAAGATTTTAGGTCTTTACATTAGAACCAGCGTGGAGAGCAAGGTTACAAGATGAAAGCCCAGGGTAAATACTGGATGACATTGTAGTCACAATGGAAAAGGTGAAAAAGATCTGTTAATAGTTGCAGGATGTGGTTGCAGCTCTTAATATTGGGAAGGGAAGCCGTACCAGACACCTGTGGCCTTTTCTTCTTTATTAACAAAATATAATATCTACTGGGCCAGGTAACAGCTACGGTGAGTGTGTGTGTGTGTGTGTGTGTGTGTGTGTACTTACCTAATTGTACTTACCTAATTGTGCTTGCGGGGGTTGAGCTCTGGCTCTTTGGTCCCGCCTCTCAACCGTCAATCAACTGGTGTACAGATTCCTGAGCCTATTGGGCTCTATCATATCTACATTTGAAACTGTGAATGGAGTCAGCCTCCACCACATCACTTCCTAATGCATTCCATTTGCTAACTACTCTGACACTGAAAAAGTTCTTTCTAACGTCTCTGTGGCTCATTTGGGTACTCAGCTTCCACCTGTGTCCCCTTGTTCGCGTCCCACCAGTGTTGAAAAGTTCGTCCTTGTTTACCCGGTCGATTCCCCTGAGGATTTTGTAGGTTGTGATCATGTCCCCCCTTACTCTTCTGTCTTCCAGTGTCGTGAGGTGCATTTCCCGCAGCCTTTCCTCATAACTCATGCCTCTTAGTTCTGGGACTAGTCTAGTAGCATACCTTTGGACTTTTTCCAGCTTCGTCTTGTGCTTGACAAGGTACGGGCTCCATGCTGGGGCCGCATACTCCAGGATTGGTCTTACATATGTGGTGTACAAGATTCTGAATGATTCCTTACACAGGTTCCTGAACGCCGTTCTGATGTTAGCCAGCCTCGCATATGCCGCAGACGTTATTCTCTTTATGTGGGCTTCAGGAGACAGGTTTGGTGTGATATCAACTCCTAGATCTTTCTCTCTGTCTGTTTCCTCCTTCCTCCTTTGTCCTGTGTGTGTGTGTGTGTGTGTGTGTGTGTGTGCAGGATGAAGGCTCACGCTGATCTGCTGGTGGAGTGAGGTCCTCGGCGGCACCTCGGACGAGCCTACAACGAACGCCTTGTCCTGACGTGTACTGAGGAAGCATAGGAAGATGGCGCCCACTATCCCAGGGGCGTCCAACACATCTTGTAGTAACTAGACGTGAGAACATCACTGGGGTCAGACCTAACCTCACCATGGCTGTTGAAGGAGGACAACATGACTGGGGTCAGACCTAACCTCACCATGGCTGTTGAAGGAGGACAACATGACTGGGGTCAGACCTAACCTCACCATGGCTGTTGAAGGAGGACAACATCACTGGGGTCAGACCTAACCTCACCATGGCTGTTGAAGGAGGACAACATCACTGGGGTCAGACCTAACCTCACCATGGCTGTTGAAGGAGGACAACATCACTGGGGTCACACCTAACCTCACCATGGCTGTTGAAGGAGGACAACATGACTGGGGTCAGACCTAACCTCACCATGGCTGTTGAAGGAGGACAACATGACTGGGGTCAGACCTAACCTCACCATGGCTGTTGAAGGAGGACAACATGACTGGGGTCAGACCTAACCTCACCATGGCTGTTGAAGGAGGACAACATGACTGGGGTCAGACCTAACCTCACCATGGCTGTTGAAGGAGGACAACATGACTGGGGTCAGACCTAACCTCACCATGGCTGTTGAAGGAGGACAACATCACTGGGGTCAGACCTAACCTCACCATGGCTGTTGAAGGAGGACAACATCACTGGGGTCAGACCTAACCTCACCATGGCTGTTGAAGGAGGACAACATCACTGGGGTCAGACCTAACCTCACCATGGCTGTTGAAGGAGGACAACATGACTGGGGTCAGACCTAACCTCAACCATGGCTGTTGAAGGAGGACAACATCACTGGGGTCAGACCTAACCTCACCATGGCTGTTGAAGGAGGACAACATCACTGGGGTCAGACCTAACCTCACCATGGCTGTTGAAGGAGGGACAACATGACTGGGGTCAGACCTAACCTCACCATGGCTGTTGAAGGAGGACAAACATCACTGGGGTCAGACCTAACCTCACCATGGCTGTTGAAGGAGGACAACATGACTGGGGTCAGACCTAACCTCACCATGGCTGTTGAAGGAGGACAACATCACTGGGGTCAGACCTAACCTCACCATGGCTGTTGAAGGAGGACAACATCACTGGGGTCAGACCTAACCTCACCATGGCTGTTGAAGGAGGACAACATGACTGGGGTCAGACCTAACCTCACCATGGCTGTTGAAGGAGGACAACATGACTGGGGTCAGACCTAACCTCACCATGGCTGTTGAAGGAGGACAAACATCACTGGGGTCAGACCCCTTTTTAAAAATACAAAAAAAACCTTCGAATGGCTGTTGAAGGAGGACAACATCACTGGGGTCAGACCTAACCTCACCATGGCTGTTGAAGGAGGACAACATCACTGGGGTCAGACCTAACCTCACCATGGCTGTTGAAGGAGGACAACATGACTGGGGTCAGACCTAACCTCACCATGGCTGTTGAAGGAGGACAACATCACTGGGGTCAGACCTAACCTCACCATGGCTGTTGAAGGAGGACAACATCACTGGGGTCAGACCTAACCTCACCATGGCTGTTGAAGGAGGACAACATCACTGGGGTCAGACCTAACCTCACCATGGCTGTTGAAGGAGGACAACATCACTGGGGTCAGACCTAACCTCACCATGGCTGTTGAAGGAGGACAACATCACTGGGGTCAGACCTAACCTCACCATGGCTGTTGAAGGAGGACAACATCACTGGGGTCAGACCTAACCTCACCATGGCTGTTGAAGGAGGACAACATCACTGGGGTCAGACCTAACCTCACCATGGCTGTTGAAGGAGGACAACATCACTGGGGTCAGACCTAACCTCACCATGGCTGTTGAAGGAGGACAACATGACTGGGGTCAGACCTAACCTCACCATGGCTGTTGAAGGAGGACAACATCACTGGGGTCAGACCTAACCTCACCATGGCTGTTGAAGGAGGACAACATCACTGGGGTCAGACCTAACCTCACCATGGCTGTTGAAGGAGGACAACATCACTGGGGTCAGACCTAACCTCACCATGGCTGTTGAAGGAGGACAACATCACTGGGGTCAGACCTAACCTCACCATGGCTGTTGAAGGAGGACAACATGACTGGGGTCAGACCTAACCTCACCATGGCTGTTGAAGGAGGACAACATCACTGGGGTCAGACCTAACCTCACCATGGCTGTTGAAGGAGGACAACATCACTGGGGTCAGACCTAACCTCACCATGGCTGTTGAAGGAGGACAACATCACTGGGGTCAGACCTAACCTCACCATGGCTGTTGAAGGAGGACAACATCACTGGGGTCAGACCTAACCTCACCATGGCTGTTGAAGGAGGACAACATCACTGGGGTCAGACCTAACCTCACCATGGCTGTTGAAGGAGGACAACATCACTGGGGTCAGACCTAACCTCACCATGGCTGTTGAAGGAGGACAACATCACTGGGGTCAGACCTAACCTCACCATGGCTGTTGAAGGAGGACAACATCACTGGGGTCAGGACCTAACCTCACCATGGCTGTTGAAGGAGGACAACATCACTGGGTCAGACCTAACCTCACCATGGCTGTTGAAGGAGGACAACATCACTGGGGTCAGACCTAACCTCACCATGGCTGTTGAAGGAGGACAACATCACTGGGGTCAGACCTAACCTCACCATGGCTGTTGAAGGAGGACAACATCACTGGGGTCAGACCTAACCTCACCATGGCTGTTGAAGGAGGACAACATCACTGGGGTCAGACCTAACCTCACCATGGCTGTTGAAGGAGGACAACATCACTGGGGTCAGACCTAACCTCACCATGGCTGTTGAAGGAGGACAAAGACTGGGGTCAGACCTAACCTCCCATGGCTGTGAAGGAGGACAACATCACTGGGGTCAGACCTAACCTCACCATGGCTGTTGAAGGAGGACAACATGACTGGGGTCAGACCTAACCTCACCATGGCTGTTGAAGGAGGACAACATCACTGGGGTCAGACCTAACCTCACCATGGCTGTGAAGGAGGACAACATACGGGGTCAGACCTAACCTCACCATGGCTGTTGAAGGAGGACAAAGATCACTGGGGTCAGACCTAACCTCACCATGGCTGTGAAGGAGGACAACATCACTGGGGTCAGACCTAACCTCACCATGGCTGTTGAAGGAGGACAACATCACTGGGTCAGACCTAACCTCACCATGGCTGTTGAAGGAGGACAACATGACTGGGGTCAGACCTAACCTCACCATGGCTGTTGAAGGAGGACAACATCACTGGGGTCAGACCTAACCTCACCATGGCCTGTTGAAGGAGGACAACATCACTGGGGTCAGACCTAACCTCACCATGGCTGTTGAAGGAGGACAACATCACTGGGGGTCAGACCTAACCTCACCATGGCTGTTGAAGGAGGACAACATCACTGGGGTCAGACCTAACCTCACCATGGCTGTTGAAGGAGGACAACATCACTGGGGTCAGACCTAACCTCACCATGGCTGTTGAAGGAGGACAACATCACTGGGGTCAGACCTACCTCACCATGGCTGTTGAAGGAGGACAACATGACTGGGGTCAGACCTAACCTCACCATGGCTGTTGAAGGAGGACAACATCACTGGGGTCAGACCTAACCTCACCATGGCTGTTGAAGGAGGACAACATCACTGGGGTCAGACCTAACCTCACCATGGCTGTTGAAGGAGGACAACATCACTGGGGTCAGACCTAACCTCACCATGGCTGTTGAAGGAGGACAACATGACTGGGGTCAGACCTAACCTCACCATGGCTGTTGAAGGAGGACAACACTGGGGTCAGACCTAACCTCACCATGGCTGTTGAAGGAGGACAACATCACTGGGGTCAGACCTAAACCTCACCATGGCTGTTGAAGGAGGACAACATCACTGGGGTCAGACCTAACCTCACCATGGCTGTTGAAGGAGGACAACATCACTGGGGTCAGACCTAACCTCACCATGGCTGTTGAAGGAGGACAACATGACTGGGGTCAGACCTAACCTCACCATGGCTGTTGAAGGAGGACAACATGACTGGGGTCAGACCTAACCTCACCATGGCTGTTGAAGGAGGACAACATCACTGGGGTCAGACCTAACCTCACCATGGCTGTTGAAGGAGGACAACATCACTGGGGTCAGACCTAACCTCACCATGGCTGTTGAAGGAGGACAACATCACTGGGGTCAGACCTAACCTCACCATGGCTGTTGAAGGAGGACAACATGACTGGGGTCAGACCTAACCTCACCATGGCTTTGAAGGAGGACACACACTGGGGTCAGACCTAACCTCACCATGGCTGTTGAAGGAGGACAACATCACTGGGGTCAGACCTAACCTCACCATGGCTGTTGAAGGAGGACAACATGACTGGGGTCAGACCTAACCTCACCATGGCTGTTGAAGGAGGACAACATCACTGGGGTCAGACCTAACCTCACCATGGCTGTTGAAGGAGGACAACATCACTGGGGTCAGACCTAACCTCACCATGGCTGTTGAAGGAGGACAACATGACTGGGTCAGACCTAACCTCACCATGGCTGTTGAAGGAGGACAACATCACTGGGGTCAGACCTAACCTCACCATGGCTGTTGAAGGAGGACAACATCACAGTCAGACCTAACCTCACCATGGCTGTTGAAGGAGGACAACATCACTGGGGTCAGACCTAACCTCACCATGGCTGTTGAAGGAGGACAACATCGACTGGGGTCAGACCTAACCTCACCATGGCTGTTGAAGGAGGACAACATCACTGGGGTCAGACCCTAACCTCACCATGGCTGTTGAAGGAGGACAACATGCACTGGGGTGCAGACCTAACCTCACCATGGCTGTGAAGGAGGACAACATCACTGGGGTCAGACCTAACCTCACCATGGCTGTTGAAGGAGGACAACATCACTGGGGTTCAGACCTAACCTCACCATGGCTGTTGAAGGAGGACAACAACTGGGGTCAGACCTAACCTCACCATGGCTGTTGAAGGAGGACAACATCACTGGGGTCAGACCTAACCTCACCATGGCTGTTGAAGGAGGACAACATCACTGGGGTCAGACCTAACCTCACCATGGCTGTTGAAGGAGGACAACATCACTGGGGTCAGACCTAACCTCACCATGGCTGTTGAAGGAGGACAACATCACTGGGGTCAGACCTAACCTCACCATGGCTGTTGAAGGAGGACAACATCACTGGGGTCAGACCTAACCTCACCATGGCTGTTGAAGGAGGACAACATCACTGGGGTCAGACCTAACCTCACCATGGCTGTTGAAGGAGGACAACATCACTGGGGTCAGACCTAACCTCACCATGGCTGTTGAAGGAGGACAACATCACTGGGGTCAGACCTAACCTCACCATGGCTGTTGAAGGAGGACAACATCACTGGGGTCAGACCTAACCTCACCATGGCTGTTGAAGGAGGACAACATCACTGGGGTCAGACCTAACCTCACCATGGCTGTTGAAGGAGGACAACATCACTGGGGTCAGACCTAACCTCACCATGGCTGTTGAAGGAGGACAACATCACTGGGGTCAGACCTAACCTCACCATGGCTGTTGAAGGAGGACAACATCACTGGGGTCAGACCTAACCTCACCATGGCTGTTGAAGGAGGACAACATCACTGGGGTCAGACCTAACCTCACCATGGCTGTTGAAGGAGGACAACATCACTGGGGTCAGACCTAACCTCACCATGGCTGTTGAAGGAGGACAACATCACTGGGGTCAGACCTAACCTCACCATGGCTGTTGAAGGAGGACAACATCACTGGGGTCAGACCTAACCTCACCATGGCTGTTGAAGGAGGACAACATCACTGGGGTCAGACCTAACCTCACCATGGCTGTTGAAGGAGGACAACATGACTGGGGTCAGACCTAACCTCACCATGGCTGTTGAAGGAGGACAACATCACTGGGGTCAGACCTAACCTCACCATGGCTGTTGAAGGAGGACAACATCACTGGGGTCAGACCTAACCTCACCATGGCTGTTGAAGGAGGACAACATCACTGGGGTCAGACCTAACCTCACCATGGCTGTTGAAGGAGGACAACATCACTGGGGTCAGACCTAACCTCACCATGGCTGTTGAAGGAGGACAACATCACTGGGGTCAGACCTAACCTCACCATGGCTGTTGAAGGAGGACAACATCACTGGGGTCAGACCTAACCTCACCATGGCTGTTGAAGGAGGACAACATCACTGGGGTCAGACCTAACCTCACCATGGCTGTTGAAGGAGGACAACATCACTGGGGTCAGACCTAACCTCACCATGGCTGTTGAAGGAGGACAACATCACTGGGGTCAGACCTAACCTCACCATGGCTGTTGAAGGAGGACAACATCACTGGGGTCAGACCTAACCTCACCATGGCTGTTGAAGGAGGACAACATCACTGGGGTCAGACCTAACCTCACCATGGCTGTTGAAGGAGGACAACATCACTGGGGTCAGACCTAACCTCACCATGGCTGTTGAAGGAGGACAACATCACTGGGGTCAGACCTAACCTCACCATGGCTGTTGAAGGAGGACAACATCACTGGGGTCAGACCTAACCTCACCATGGCTGTTGAAGGAGGACAACATCACTGGGGTCAGACCTAACCTCACCATGGCTGTTGAAGGAGGACAACATCACTGGGGTCAGACCTAACCTCACCATGGCTGTTGAAGGAGGACAACATCACTGGGGTCAGACCTAACCTCACCATGGCTGTTGAAGGAGGACAACATCACTGGGGTCAGACCTAACCTCACCATGGCTGTTGAAGGAGGACAACATCACTGGGGTCAGACCTAACCTCACCATGGCTGTTGAAGGAGGACAAATCACTGGGGTCAGACCTAACCTCACCATGGCTGTTGAAGGAGGACAACATCACTGGGGTCAGACCTAACCTCACCATGGCTGTTGAAGGAGGACAACATCACTGGGGTCAGACCTAACCTCACCATGGCTGTTGAAGGAGGACAACATCACTGGGGTCAGACCTAACCTCACCATGGCTGTTGAAGGAGGACAACATCACTGGGGTCAGACCTAACCTCACCATGGCTGTTGAAGGAGGACAACATCACTGGGGTCAGACCTAACCTCACCATGGCTGTTGAAGGAGGACAACATCACTGGGGTCAGACCTAACCTCACCATGGCTGTTGAAGGAGGACAACATCACTGGGGTCAGACCTAACCTCACCATGGCTGTTGAAGGAGGACAACATGACTGGGGTCAGACCTAACCTCACCATGGCTGTTGAAGGAGGACAACATCACTGGGGTCAGACCTAACCTCACCATGGCTGTTGAAGGAGGACAACATCACTGGGGTCAGACCTAACCTCACCATGGCTGTTGAAGGAGGACAACATCACTGGGGTCAGACCTAACCTCACCATGGCTGTTGAAGGAGGACAACATCACTGGGGTCAGACCTAACCTCACCATGGCTGTTGAAGGAGGACAACATGACTGGGGTCAGACCTAACCTCACCATGGCTGTTGAAGGAGGACAACATCACTGGGGTCAGACCTAACCTCACCATGGCTGTTGAAGGAGGACAACATCACTGGGGTCAGACCTAACCTCACCATGGCTGTTGAAGGAGGACAACATGACTGGGGTCAGACCTAACCTCACCATGGCTGTTGAAGGAGGACAACATCACTGGGGTCAGACCTAACCTCACCATGGCTGTTGAAGGAGGACAACATCACTGGGGTCAGACCTAACCTCACCATGGCTGTTGAAGGAGGACAACATCACTGGGGTCAGACCTAACCTCACCATGGCTGTTGAAGGAGGACAACATCACTGGGGTCAGACCTAACCTCACCATGGCTGTTGAAGGAGGACAACATCACTGGGGTCAGACCTAACCTCACCATGGCTGTTGAAGGAGGACAACATGACTGGGGTCAGACCTAACCTCACCATGGCTGTTGAAGGAGGACAACATCACTGGGGTCAGACCTAACCTCACCATGGCTGTTGAAGGAGGACAACATCACTGGGGTCAGACCTAACCTCACCATGGCTGTTGAAGGAGGACAACATCACTGGGGTCAGACCTAACCTCACCATGGCTGTTGAAGGAGGACAACATGACTGGGGTCAGACCTAACCTCACCATGGCTGTTGAAGGAGGACAACATCACTGGGGTCAGACCTAACCTCACCATGGCTGTTGAAGGAGGACAACATCACTGGGGTCAGACCTAACCTCACCATGGCTGTTGAAGGAGGACAACATCACTGGGGTCAGACCTAACCTCACCATGGCTGTTGAAGGAGGACAACATCACTGGGGTCAGACCTAACCTCACCATGGCTGTTGAAGGAGGACAACATCACTGGGGTCAGACCTAACCTCACCATGGCTGTTGAAGGAGGACAACATCACTGGGGTCAGACCTAACCTCACCATGGCTGTTGAAGGAGGACAACATGACTGGGGTCAGACCTAACCTCACCATGGCTGTTGAAGGAGGACAACATCACTGGGGTCAGACCTAACCTCACCATGGCTGTTGAAGGAGGACAACATCACTGGGGTCAGACCTAACCTCACCATGGCTGTTGAAGGAGGACAACATCACTGGGGTCAGACCTAACCTCACCATGGCTGTTGAAGGAGGACAACATCACTGGGGTCAGACCTAACCTCACCATGGCTGTTGAAGGAGGACAACATCACTGGGGTCAGACCTAACCTCACCATGGCTGTTGAAGGAGGACAACATCACTGGGGTCAGACCTAACCTCACCATGGCTGTTGAAGGAGGACAACATCACTGGGGTCAGACCTAACCTCACCATGGCTGTTGAAGGAGGACAACATCACTGGGGTCAGACCTAACCTCACCATGGCTGTTGAAGGAGGACAACATCACTGGGGTCAGACCTAACCTCACCATGGCTGTTGAAGGAGGACAACATCACTGGGGTCAGACCTAACCTCACCATGGCTGTTGAAGGAGGACAACATCACTGGGGTCAGACCTAACCTCACCATGGCTGTTGAAGGAGGACAACATGACTGGGGTCAGACCTAACCTCACCATGGCTGTTGAAGGAGGACAACATCACTGGGGTCAGACCTAACCTCACCATGGCTGTTGAAGGAGGACAACATCACTGGGGTCAGACCTAACCTCACCATGGCTGTTGAAGGAGGACAACATCACTGGGGTCAGACCTAACCTCACCATGGCTGTTGAAGGAGGACAACATCACTGGGGTCAGACCTAACCTCACCATGGCTGTTGAAGGAGGACAACATCACTGGGGTCAGACCTAACCTCACCATGGCTGTTGAAGGAGGACAACATCACTGGGGTCAGACCTAACCTCACCATGGCTGTTGAAGGAGGACAACATCACTGGGGTCAGACCTAACCTCACCATGGCTGTTGAAGGAGGACAACATCACTGGGGTCAGACCTAACCTCACCATGGCTGTTGAAGGAGGACAACATGACTGGGGTCAGACCTAACCTCACCATGGCTGTTGAAGGAGGACAACATCACTGGGGTCAGACCTAACCTCACCATGGCTGTTGAAGGAGGACAACATGACTGGGGTCAGACCTAACCTCACCATGGCTGTTGAAGGAGGACAACATCACTGGGGTCAGACCTAACCTCACCATGGCTGTTGAAGGAGGACAACATCACTGGGGTCAGACCTAACCTCACCATGGCTGTTGAAGGAGGACAACATCACTGGGGTCAGACCTAACCTCACCATGGCTGTTGAAGGAGGACAACATGACTGGGGTCAGACCTAACCTCACCATGGCTGTTGAAGGAGGACAACATCACTGGGGTCAGACCTAACCTCACCATGGCTGTTGAAGGAGGACAACATCACTGGGGTCAGACCTAACCTCACCATGGCTGTTGAAGGAGGACAACATGACTGGGGTCAGACCTAACCTCACCATGGCTGTTGAAGGAGGACAACACATGGGGTCAGACCTAACCTCACCATGGCTGTTGAAGGAGGACAACATCACTGGGGTCAGACCTAACCTCACCATGGCTGTTGAAGGAGGACAACATGACTGGGGTCAGACCTAACCTCACCATGGCTGTTGAAGGAGGACAACATGACTGGGGTCAGACCTAACCTCACCATGGCTGTTGAAGGAGGACAACATGACTGGGGTCAGACCTAACCTCACCATGGCTGTTGAAGGAGGACAACATCACTGGGGTCAGACCTAACCTCACCATGGCTGTTGAAGGAGGACAACATGACTGGGGTCAGACCTAACCTCACCATGGCTGTTGAAGGAGGACCACATGACACTGGGGTCAGACCTAACCTCACCATGGCTGTTGAAGGAGGACAACATCACTGGGGTCAGACTAACCTCACCATGGCTGTGAAGGAGGACAACAATACTGGGGTCAGACCTAACCTCACCATGGCTGTTGAAGGAGGACACATCACTGGGGTCAGACCTAACCTCACCATGGCTGTTGAAGGAGGACAACATGACTGGGGTCAGACCTAACCTCACCATGGCTGTTGAAGGAGGACAACATGACTGGGGTCAGACCTAACCTCACCATGGCTGTTGAAGGAGGACAACATCACTGGGGTCAGACCTAACCTCACCATGGCTGTTGAAGGAGGACAACATGACTGGGGTCAGACCTAACCTCACCATGGCTGTTGAAGGAGGACAACATGACTGGGGTCAGACCTAACCTCACCATGGCTGTGAAGGAGGACAACATCACTGGGGTCAGACCTAACCTCACCATGGCTGTTGAAGGAGGACAACATCACTGGGGTCAGACCTAACCTCACCATGGCTGTTGAAGGAGGACAACATGACTGGGTCAGACCTAACCTCACCATGGCTGTTGAAGGAGGACAACATCACTGGGGTCAGACCTAACCTCACCATGGCTGTTGAAGGAGGACAAACATCACTGGGGTCAGACCTAACCTCACCATGGCTGTTGAAGGAGGACAACATCACTGGGGTCAGACCTAACCTCACCATGGCTGTTGAAGGAGGACAACATGACTGGGGTCAGACCTAACCTCACCATGGCTGTTGAAGGAGGACAACATCACTGGGGTCAGACCTAACCTCACCATGGCTGTTGAAGGAGGACAACATCACTGGGGTCAGACCTAACCTCACCATGGCTGGTTGAAGGAGGACAACATGTCACTGGGGTCCCGACTCTAACCTCACCATGGCTGTTGAAGGAGGGACAACATCATCTGGGGTCAGACCTAACCTCACCATGGCTGTTGAAGGAGGACAACATCACTGGGGTCAGACCTAACCTCACCATGGCTGGTGAAGGAGGACCACACATGCACTGGGGTCAGACCTAACCTCACCATGGCTGTTGAAGGAGGACAACATCACTGGGGTCAGACCTAACCTCACCATGGCTGTTGAAGGAGGACAACATCACTGGGTCAGACCTAACCTCACCATGGATGGTGAAGGAGGACAACATGACTGGGGTCAGACCTAACCTCACCATGGCTGGTTGAAGGAGGACAACATCACTGGGGTCAGACCTAACCTCACCAGGGCTGTGTGAAGGAGGACAACATCACTGGGGTCAGACCTAACCTCCACCATGGCTGTGAAGGATGGACACATCACTGGGGTCAGACCTAACCCTCACCATGGCTGTTGAAGGAGGACAACATCACTGGGGTCAGACCTAACCTCACCATGGCTGTTGAAGGAGGACAACATCACTGGGGTCAGACCTAACCTCACCATGGCTGTTGAAGGAGGACAACATGACTGGGGTCAGACCTAACCTCACCCTGGCTGTTGAAGGAGGACAACAATCACTGGGGTCAGACCTAACCTCACCATGGCTGTTGAAGGAGGACAACATCACTGGGGTCAGGACCTAACCTCACCATGGCTGTTGAAGGAGGACAACATCACTGGGGTCAGACCTAACCTCACCATGGCTGTTGAAGGAGGACAACATCACTGGGGTCAGACCTAACCTCACCATGGCTGGTTGAAGGAGGACAACATCACTGGGGTCAGACCTAACCTCACCCATGGCTGGTTGAAGGAGGACAACATCACTGGGGTCAGACCTAACCTCACCATGGCTGTTGAAGGAGGACAACATCACTGGGGTCAGACCTAACCTCACCATGGCTGTTGAAGGAGGACAACATCACTGGGGTCAGACCTAACCTCACCATGGCTGGTTGAAGGAGGACAACATCACTGGGGTCAGACCTAACCTCACCATGGCTGGTGAAGGAGGACAACATCACTGGGGTCAGACCTAACCTCACCATGGCTGTTGAAGGAGGACAACATCACTGGGGTCAGACCTAACCTCACCATGGCTGTGAAGGAGGACAACATCACTGGGGTCAGACCTAACCTCACCATGGCTGGTGAAGGAGGACAACATCACTGGGGTCAGACCTAACCTCACCATGGCTGGTGAAGGAGGACAACATCACTGGGGTCAGACCTAACCTCACCATGGCTGGTGAAGGAGGACAACATCACTGGGGTCAGACCTAACCTCACCATGGCTGTTGAAGGAGGACAACATCACTGGGGTCAGACCTAACCTCACCATGGCTGGTGAAGGAGGACAACATCACTGGGGTCAGACCTAACCTCACCATGGCTGGTGAAGGAGGACAACATCACTGGGGTCAGACCTAACCTCACCATGGCTGGTGAAGGAGGACAACATGACTGGGGTCAGACCTAACCTCACCATGGCTGGTGAAGGAGGACAACATCACTGGGGTCAGACCTAACCTCACCATGGCTGTTGAAGGAGGACAACATGACTGGGGTCAGACCTAACCTCACCATGGCTGTTGAAGGAGGACAACATCACTGGGGTCAGACCTAACCTCACCATGGCTGGTGAAGGAGGACAACATCACTGGGGTCAGACCTAACCTCACCATGGCTGTTGAAGGAGGACAACATCACTGGGGTCAGACCTAACCTCACCATGGCTGTTGAAGGAGGACAACATCACTGGGGTCAGACCTAACCTCACCATGGCTGGTGAAGGAGGACAACATCACTGGGGTCAGACCTAACCTCACCATGGCTGTTGAAGGAGGACAACATGACTGGGGTCAGACCTAACCTCACCATGGCTGGTGAAGGAGGACAACATCACTGGGGTCAGACCTAACCTCACCATGGCTGTTGAAGGAGGACAACATGACTGGGGTCAGACCTAACCTCACCATGGCTGTTGAAGGAGGACAACATCACTGGGGTCAGACCTAACCTCACCATGGCTGTTGAAGGAGGACAACATCACTGGGGTCAGACCTAACCTCACCATGGCTGGTGAAGGAGGACAACATCACTGGGGTCAGACCTAACCTCACCATGGCTGGTGAAGGAGGACAACATCACTGGGGTCAGACCTAACCTCACCATGGCTGTTGAAGGAGGACAACATCATTGGGGTCAGACCTAACCTCACCATGGCTGTTGAAGGAGGACAACATGACTGGGGTCAGACCTAACCTCACCATGGCTGTTGAAGGAGGACAACATGACTGGGGTCAGACCTAACCTCACCATGGCTGTTGAAGGAGGACAACATGACTGGGGTCAGACCTAACCTCACCATGGCTGGTGAAGGAGGACAACATCACTGGGGTCAGACCTAACCTCACCATGGCTGGTGAAGGAGGACAACATCACTGGGGTCAGACCTAACCTCACCATGGCTGGTGAAGGAGGACAACATCACTGGGGTCAGACCTAACCTCACCATGGCTGTTGAAGGAGGACAACATGACTGGGGTCAGACCTAACCTCACCATGGCTGGTGAAGGAGGACAACATCACTGGGGTCAGACCTAACCTCACCATGGCTGGTGAAGGAGGACAACATCACTGGGGTCAGACCTAACCTCACCATGGCTGGTGAAGGAGGACAACATCACTGGGGTCAGACCTAACCTCACCATGGCTGGTGAAGGAGGACAACATCACTGGGGTCAGACCTAACCTCACCATGGCTGGTGAAGGAGGACAACATCACTGGGGTCAGACCTAACCTCACCATGGCTGGTGAAGGAGGACAACATCACTGGGGTCAGACCTAACCTCACCATGGCTGGTGAAGGAGGACAACATCACTGGGGTCAGACCTAACCTCACCATGGCTGGTGAAGGAGGACAACATCACTGGGGTCAGACCTAACCTCACCATGGCTGGTGAAGGAGGACAACATCACTGGGGTCAGACCTAACCTCACCATGGCTGGTGAAGGAGGACAACATGACTGGGGTCAGACCTAACCTCACCATGGCTGGTGAAGGAGGACAACATCACTGGGGTCAGACCTAACCTCACCACCATGGCTGGTGAAGGAGGCTGCACAATAAACTCCGCCATCCACTGTCTGTCATCTATATAAATAAAAATGGAAATGTTCGTTTGTTCAAAAATCGGTAAACTCCGAAAATACTTCACCGATTGCTTTGAAAATTTCACACGACGTTTCATTCGCATCTGAGCAGGTTTATATATATATACTATATAGATGTAACATCTGTATTGGGAAAAACACATGTTTTTTTGAAAAACTGTGTTTTTCATCTTTTTTTCATGTGAGAGAAATCTTCGAGACATCTTTACCGATTGCTTTGAAAATTTGACCCAACGTTGCATTCGAATAGGTGCAAGTTATTATTTACCTACTATATACATGCATCACCTCTGACTAGAAAAATCATACTTTTTTTTTTTAAAACAGAGCCATCTGTTGCAGAGAATGGCCACACACGCTTTACTAAATATGTTACAATTCCATTTCAATGTTCCGGATTGCATAGATAAGTTGAATTTTCGTAGATTTAGATTTATTTTCACTTTGATTTATTTATTTTGTGACATTACATTGGAATTTAGCTGTGTTGTTTACCATACGTAAGTATAAGTATAGATGCCACACCTGTGACAGGTAAAAACATTCTGTTTTTTCTAGAAACAGCGCCATCTGTTGCACGTAAGAGCACACACGCTATACAAAATATGTTAAGTTTCCATTTCATTGTTTACGATTGCATTGAAAAATTAAATTTTCATAGATTTCGATTTATTTATATTTTGATTTAATTATTTTGTGTGATATTCCGCTGGAATTGAGCTGTGTTGTTTACCATACTGTTCATTTCCTGAGTAAAATTTATTTTTCTATTTTTTCATTGTTTTTCATTTCATTGTTTTAACCGTTTTTCTTATTTCAGTGATGGGAACATCAGATTTTTTATGTTCCCAATTTTCTGATGGGAACATCAGATCATTTGGGAATGAATCGTACGAGGGAGTGGAGAATGGTAGGGAGGACGAGGGGACGGGAGGGGGGGATGGTGGGGAGGACGAGGGGACCGGGGAGAGGGGGATGGGGGGCAGAACGAGGGGATGGGGGGAGTTGGGAATGGTGGGGGACAGGGGAATGGGGAATGGTGGGGAGGACAAGGGGACAGGGATTAGGGGATGGTGGGAAGGATGAGGGGGATGAGGAAGGGGGGTAATTGTAAGGAGAACGAGGGGACGGGGGGAGTGGGAGATGGTCGGGAGGACGAGGGGATGGGGGAGTGGGGAATGGTTGGGACGACGAGGGGACGGGGGAGGGGGAAATGGTGGGGAGGAATGGGAGACAGGGAAAGGTTGCTGTGGCTAAGCAACGCACATGTGCTGCTGAGCCACAGCAACACGTGGCCGGGTACAGCTAGTTTTTAATAAAATCTTTGAGCGGGGAAGTGTCCCAATGTCTGGCACAAGACAATCGTGGCCCCAGTATTCAATAAGGGGGATAGAAAGGAGGCACTAAGCTACAGACCAGCGTCATTGTCAAGTGTTCCTTGTAAAGTGCTGGAGAAAGTCATCGGGTCGACAATGGTGCAGCATCTGGAGATGATCAATTGTCTTAAATCAGCATAGATTTAAAAATGAAAATCTTGCCTGACAAACCTGATTGAGTTTTATGACAATGTTACTAAAATAAGACAGGAAGGAAGGCTGGGTAGGATGTGTTTTTTCTAGACTGTCAAAAGACATTACACACTGTTCCCCCATGAAAGTCTGATGTACAAGATGGAGAACCAGTCTGGGATAAGTGGGAAAACACTGGACTGGGCAAGGGAGTACCTGAAGGACATAAACCAAACAGTCACAGTCAGAGAGAATGCTTCAAGCTGCAGGAATGTAACAAGTGGGGTCCCACAAGGCTCTGTCCTGGGACCACTGTTGTTCCTTATTTATGTGACTAACCTGCCCGAGGGAGTGAGCTCTGACATGTCAGTGTTTGCTGGTGATGCGAAGCTGATGAGGAACGTGAAGACAGACGAGGACTGCAGAAAGTTATAGCAAGACCATGACAAACTGCAGGAGTGGTCAGACAAATGACTGCTAGAGTTCAATCCCAACAAGTGTAATGTGGACGGGAAAGGGAGAGAGGAGACCAGAAGGCATTTACACCATACGGGGAAGTCAGCTATAGGAATCCGAGAGAAGGATCTGGAAGGGACATAATTCCGACACTCACACCGGAGGTACACAAACAGGTTAACATCTGCACCATTATGGCACGCTGGCAAATTGTGTTGGTGGGGGGGGGGTCACTATTCAGTCTTGCCTCTCAACAGAACCAATAGGACAGTCCCCCGACCAGCCTATGTTCGTCCTGTACCCTAGTCCACTCCTCCTGCAAAGTTGGGCAAGGCCAGCCTCAAACGTCTGGCTTCCAACCTTGTACAGAGACAGTCAGACAGGCAGAGACACTCTTACACTCACACTTTTACACTCACACTCAGTACAGTTCTGAACCCCATATACCTAATGAGTCCCTCACGCTCGGGAGGATGGTGTTGTGAGTGTTGAAGATGTCTTGTAGAGTGTGTCATTATACACTCTGTGGCACTCTTGTAGAGTGTGTCATTATACACTCTGTGACACTCTTGTAGTGTGTCATTATACACTCTGTGACACTCTTGTAGAGTGTGTCATTATACACTCTGTGGCACTCTTGTAGTGTGTGTCATTGTACACTCTGTGACACTCTTGTAGAGTGTGTCATTATACACTCTGTGGCACTCTTGTAGAGTGTATCATTATACACTCTGTAGCACTCTTGTAGAGTGTGTCATTATACACTCTGTAGCACTCTTGTAGAGTGTGTCATTATACACTCTGTAGCACTCTTGTAGAGTGTGTCATTATACACTCTGTAGCACTCTTGTAGAGTGTGTCATTATACACTCTGTGACACTCTTGTAGAGTGTGTCATTATACACTCTGTGACACTCTTGTAGAGTGTGTCATTATACACTCTGTGACACTCTTGTAGAGTGTGTCATTATACACTCTGTGACACTCTTGTAGAGTGTTTGTCATTATACACTCTGTGACACTCTTGTAGAGTGTGTCATTATACACTCTGTGACACTCTTGTAGAGTGTGTCATTATACACTCTGTGACACTCTTGTAGAGTGTGTCATTATACACTCTGTGACACTCTTGTAGAGTGTGTCATTATACACTCTGTGACACTCTTGTAGAGTGTGTCATTATACACTGTAGCACTCTTGTAGAGTGTGTCATTATACACTCTGTGACACTCTTGTAGAGTGTCATTATACACTGTGACACTCTTGTAGTGTGTTTGCCATTATACACTCTGTGACACTCTTGTAGAGTGTTTGTCATTATACACTCTGTGACACTCTTGTAGAGTGTCATTATACACTCTGTGGCACTCTTGTAGAGTGTGTCATTATACACTCTGTGACACTCTTGTAGTTTGTTTGTCATTATACACTCTGTGACACTCTTGTAGAGTGTTTGTCATTATACACTGTGACACTCTTGTAGAGTGTTTGTCATTATACACTCTGTGACACTCTTGTAGAGTGTTTGTCATTATACACTCTGTGACACTCTTGTAGAGTGTTTGTCATTATACACTCTGTGACACTCTTGTAGTGTGTCATTATAC
The DNA here is from genome assembly GCF_040958095.1 of Procambarus clarkii. NCBI lineage: Eukaryota > Metazoa > Arthropoda > Malacostraca > Decapoda > Cambaridae > Procambarus > Procambarus clarkii. The sequence goes on from NC_091224.1 coordinate 3,835,032, forward strand.
ACTCTGTGACACTCTTGTAGAGTGTGTCATTATACACTCTGTGGCACTCTTGTAGTGTGTGTCATTGTACACTCTGTGACACTCTTGTAGAGTGTGTCATTATACACTCTGTGGCACTCTTGTAGAGTGTGTCATTATACACTCTGTAGCACTCTTGTAGAGTGTGTCATTATACACTCTGTAGCACTCTTGTAGAGTGTGTCATTATACACTCTGTGACACTCTTGTAGAGTGTTTGTCATTATACACTCTGTGACACTCTTGTAGAGTGTGTCATTATACACTCTGTAGCACTCTTGTAGAGTGTGTCATTATACACTCTGTGACACTCTTGTAGAGTGTTTGTCATTATACACTCTGTGACACTCTTGTAGTGTGTGTCATTGTACACTCTGTGACACTCTTGTAGAGTGTGTCATTATACACTCTGTGGCACTCTTGTAGAGTGTATCATTATACACTCTGTAGCACTCTTGTAGAGTGTGTCATTATACACTCTGTAGCACTCTTGTAGAGTGTGTCATTATACACTCTGTAGCACTCTTGTAGAGTGTGTCATTATACACTCTGTAGCACTCTTGTAGAGTGTGTCATTATACACTCTGTGACACTCTTGTAGAGTGTGTCATTATACACTCTGTGACACTCTTGTAGAGTGTGTCATTATACACTCTGTGACACTCTTGTAGAGTGTGTCATTATACACTCTGTGACACTCTTGTAGAGTGTTTGTCATTATACACTCTGTGACACTCTTGTAGAGTGTGTCATTATACACTCTGTGACACTCTTGTAGAGTGTGTCATTATACACTCTGTGACACTCTTGTAGAGTGTGTCATTATACACTCTGTGACACTCTTGTAGAGTGTGTCATTATACACTCTGTGACACTCTTGTAGAGTGTGTCATTATACACTGTAGCACTCTTGTAGAGTGTGTCATTATACACTCTGTGACACTCTTGTAGAGTGTCATTATACACTGTGACACTCTTGTAGTGTGTTTGCCATTATACACTCTGTGACACTCTTGTAGAGTGTTTGTCATTATACACTCTGTGACACTCTTGTAGAGTGTCATTATACACTCTGTGGCACTCTTGTAGAGTGTGTCATTATACACTCTGTGACACTCTTGTAGTGTGTTTGTCATTATACACTCTGTGACACTCTTGTAGAGTGTTTGTCATTATACACTGTGACACTCTTGTAGAGTGTTTGTCATTATACACTCTGTGACACTCTTGTAGAGTGTTTGTCATTATACACTCTGTGACACTCTTGTAGAGTGTTTGTCATTATACACTCTGTGACACTCTTGTAGTGTGTCATTATACACTCTGTGACACTCTTGTAGAGTGTGTCATTATACACTCTGTGGCACTCTTGTAGTGTGTGTCATTGTACACTCTGTGACACTCTTGTAGAGTGTGTCATTATACACTCTGTGGCACTCTTGTAGAGTGTGTCATTATACACTCTGTAGCACTCTTGTAGAGTGTGTCATTATACACTCTGTAGCACTCTTGTAGAGTGTGTCATTATACACTCTGTAGCACTCTTGTAGAGTGTGTCATTATACACTCTGTAGCACTCTTGTAGAGTGTGTCATTATACACTCTGTAGCACTCTTGTAGAGTGTGTCATTATACACTCTGTGACACTCTTGTAGAGTGTGTCATTATACACTCTGTGACACTCTTGTAGAGTGTTTGTCATTATACACTGTGACACTCTTGTAGAGTGTTTGTCATTATACACTCTGTGACACTCTTGTAGAGTGTTTGTCATTATACACTCTGTGACACTCTTGTAGAGTGTTTGTCATTATACACTCTGTGACACTCTTGTAGAGTGTCATTATGCACTGTGACACTCTTGTTGAGTGTGTCATTATACACTCTGTAGCACTCTTGTTGAGTGTGTCATTATACACTCTGTGACACTCTTGTAGAGTGTGTCATTATACACTCTGTGACACTCTTGTAGAGTGTGTCATTATACACTCTGTGACACTCTTGTAGAGTGTGTCATTATACACTCTGTGACACTCTTGTAGAGTGTGTCATCATACACTCTGTAACACTCTTGTAGAGTGCCTGTCATCATACACTCTGTAACACTCTTGTAGAGTGTGTCATCATACACTCTGTAACACTCTTGTAGAGTGCCTGTCATCATACACTCTGTAACACTCTTGTAGAGTGTCATTATACACTCTGTAACACTCTTGTAGAGTGCCTGTCATCATACACTCTGTAATACTCTACAAGGTTCAACTCTTCACTCCACAAAGCTCTGCACATGAATGTGTTGTGTTGGTCCATGTTAGTGTTGCTGTATACTGTTGTGTTAAACCCGTCAACTGTGTTGCTTCAGTGTTACCCGCCAGCCCGGACCCCCAGGCTCACTGATAACATGATATATCACACAAGGATCTTGTACGTCGTGAACATGTTACCTCAACATGACCATGCAAGATGATAGGGCAACATCACATATACGAGATCTTCAACATTCTCTTAAGAAAATGAACATAAAAGTATTGAACAGTCCAAACTGGTAACACTGCGGTAAACAGTTTACCAGAGCTGGCTGGTAACACTGTGGTAAACAGTTTACCGGAGCTGGCTGGTAACAGTTTACCGGAGCTGGCCGGTAACACTGCGGTAAACAGTTTACCAGAGCTGGCTGGTAACACTGCGGTAAACAGTTTACCGGAGCTGGCCGGTAACACTGTGGTAAACAGTTTACCGGAGCTGGCTGGTAACAGTTTACCGGAGTTGGCTGGTAACACTGCGGTAAACAGTTTACCAGAGCTGGCTAGTAACACTGTGGTAAACAGTTTACCAGAGCTGGCTGGTAACACTGCGGTAAACAGTTTACCAGAGCTGGTCGGTAACACTGCGGTAAACAGTTTACAGGAGCCGGCTGGTAACATTGCGGTAAACAGTTTACCGGGGCCGGCTGGTAACACTGCGGTAAACAGTTTACCGGAGCTGGCTGGTAACACTGCGGTAAACAGTTTACAAGAGCTGGCTGGTAACACTGCAGTAAACAGTTTACCAAAGCTGGCTGGTAACACTGTGGTAAACATTTTACAGGAGCCGGCTGGTAACACTGCGGTACACAGTTTACCGGAGCTGGCTGGTAACACTGCGGTAAAGAGTTTACCAGAGCTGGTCGGTAACACTGTGGTAAACATTTTACCAGAACCAACTCTCCATGATACAGTGTGGTAAACATTTTACCAGAACCAACTCTCCATGATACACTGTGGTAAACAGTTTACCAGAACCAACTCTCCATGATACACTGTGGTAAACAGTTTACCAGAACCAACTCTCCATGATACACTGTGGTAAACAGTTTACCGGAGCCTGCAGGTAACACTGGTAAACAGTTTACCGGAGCCTGCAGGTAACACTGGTAAACAGTTTACCGGAGCTTGCTGGTAACACTGTGGTAAACAGTTTACCAGAACCAACTCTCCATGATACACTGTGGTAAACAGTTTACCAGAACCAACTCTCCATGATACACTGTGGTAAACAGTTTACCAGAACCAACTCTCCATGACACACTGGGACACCTTCGAGAACTGTTGACAGTCGAGAGACAATTTTCGCCTCAGTAAAGTATTGCTCAGTTCAGTGTTACCGTTAATAATGTCAACAATTATACTGATGAGTCAAGAAATACAAACCAAAATTATCACACAGTTGTTATATTTGTGGGTTATACACAGTAATTAATATGTATGGTAAGGCATTACCTGTTCTGCCTCTTGACTGGTCGTTGGTGTAAGGACACGAGGTCATTATGTGTGGTGGTGTCGTTAGGGGCGCCAGGCTGGCCGGGTTAATGGCCTGTGTCAACACGCACAGTCATCAGCTGACCACACACTTGGTGGACTAACTAGCAGCTCCGATGGTCGTTAACGAGGCCACCAACAGTCGGGAGGTAGTTAATGGTCGTTAACGAGCCACAAGCAGCGACTGTTTGATCCGTGATTGTGTCTGTGGCTGACAATTGTCTTCAGTAATGAGTTGGAAGGAATGAACAAGAATGTTGAGTGTGTGTGTACTCACCTAGTTGTGCTTGCGGGGGTTGAGCTCTGGCTATTTGGTCCCGCCTCTCAACCGTCAATCAACAGGTGTACAGAATCCTGAGCCTATTGGGCTCTATCTTATCTACACTTGAAACTGTGTATGGAGTCAGCCTCCACCACATCACTTCCTAATGCATTCCATTTGTCAACCACTCTGACACTAAAAAAGTTCTTTCTAATATCTCTGTGGCTCATTTGGGCGCTCAGTTTCCACCTGTGTCCCCTTGTGCGTGTGCCCCTTGTGTTAAATAGCCTGTCTTTATCTACCCTATCAATTCCCTTGAGAATCTTGAATGTGGTGATCATGTCCCCCCTAACTCTTCTGTCTTCCAGCGAAGTGAGGTTTAATTCCCGTAGTCTCTCCTCGTAGCTCATGCCTCTCAGCTCGGGTACTAGTCTGGTGGCAAATCTTTGAACCTTTTCCAGTTTAGTCTTATCCTTGACTAGATATGGACTCCAAGCTGGGGCTGCATACTCCAGGATTGGCCTGACATATGTGGTATACAAAGTTCTGAATGTGTGTGTTTGTGTGTGTTACACAAACACTCACACGCACGCATAGTAAACAACATTATATATATATATATATATATATATATATATATACATATATATATATATATATATATATATATATATATATATATATATTGTGTGTGTGTGTGTACTCGCCTAGATATGCTTGCAGGGTCGAGCTGGGCTCCTGGCCCCCACTTCCCGAATCTTCTTAGATTAATACATTGACTCATTCCTCACACTTTTATCATATTTACATTTACAAATTTTAATCGAATTTGCTTCAACGACTAATACGTCTACCCTGTTCTATTTATTGACATCTCTTAACACTGAACAAGTTCTTGGTGACGTCTCTGACTCATTGACGTCTCCAGTTTCCTTGTTCTGCTGTTCCCAGCTGTGAACAATGCTGCTTTGTCAATTTCCCTTAAAATCTTGCATATTATCATGTCCCTTCTATCTCCTCCAGTGTGGTAAGGTTTGGTTTTCTGTCTTTCCTCATAAATCAATCCTTTCAGCTCTGGAACTAGTCTCGTTGCATATATTTGAACATTTTCTAGTTTCCTCTTGTCCTTTTACCTGGTAAAGGTTCCATGCTAGGGATGCCTAGTCAAGAATGGGTCACACCTTCACTGTTAATAGGGCCTGGAAAGCCCCTTTATCCACGTTACTTAAGGATAGACGGACGTTGGCCAGTATGCCACATGCAGCTGGTGTTATGCTGCTGATGTGGACTTGATTTGGGGTAAAGTCCGCTACCAGGTTTTCCTCTTTTTCTGATTGAAGAATTTGTGTTGCAGTTATCATATACTGCTGTACTGGTCTTCGCACTCATGTTCAAATACTCATAACTTTGCATTTGCCTGGGCTAAATTCTAGCAACCATTTATTAAGACCACTTCTGGAGGATGTCCAAATCCATTGGCAATGTATAACAATCTATCCGTGCCGTGACTCGTTACATTTGCATCATCTGCAAACATTGATATGAAGGAGCCAATTTCCTCTGTCAGGTCATTGACATATATTAGAAACAGGATGGGCCCAAGAACCGACCCTTGTGGCACTCCACTCGTAACCTCTCTCCACTCTGATGTCTCTGCTCTCACTGTAACCTTTTAAGGCCTTCCTGAGAGATACTCTCTGATCCACCTCAGGACGCCTCCAGATACACCAGCCTGGTTTTCTAGTTTGAGTAGGAGTCTTTCGTGCGGGACTGCATCACATGCCTTCTGACTGTCAAGGAATGTGCAGTCTGCCCAGTCCTCTCTCTTGATTGATTTCTGTCGTCTTGTTGTAAAGCTAACACCATCAACGCAGCACGCAATAAACATCATCTACGACGCCGTAAGCTCAATTCGCAAGCAAAAACAGGTAGCTTTGATTGCGACGAGGGACGTACACAAGGCCTTCGACAGCCTATGGCATGATGGTCTTGTGTATAAATTAGCAGACTTACCAGCGCAAAACTGGACCCTCCTCAGGCTGATCAGAAATTTCCTTAAGAATAGGCAAGTTACCCCCAGCTTCAAGGCGAAAGAGGCCGCAGCCTTCACCCCAACAGCTGGAGTCCCCCAAGGATCATGCTTGAGCCCGGTTCTCTTCAACATCTTTGTAAACGACCTGCCCCAACCAGAGTATAGGGACACCATTATCGTGCAATTTGCGGACGACGTAACACACGTAATAACATCTAACCCAAGCAGCCAAGCGGCCAAGCACGCAACTGTAACCCGTAAGGCAAACGTAGAACTAGCCAGGACTGCTAACTGGGAAAGGAAATGGAGGATCACCACTAACCCAGAAAAGATCCAATTAAGCACTGTCGGCTGTATGGCCTTCTCTATCGAAAAGGAGGGGGGGGGGGGGATAAGAATCAGGGGTGAACCCATAGCCATCTCAAACTCCAACACAGTGCTCGGTTACAACTTCAACAGGCTACTCAACTCCTCCCAGTACGTATCCCAGAAGACAGCGTTGGCCCGGGGCTCACTGGCGAGGCTCTACCGTTTCAAGCAAGCCCCATCCCACATCAAGCTCCACCTGTACAGAATGATCATAAGGCCTAGCCTGGAATACCCTTACGTCCCCCTGAACCTCACCAACAACACCAACATGCTCAAGATCCAACGGGTACAAAATAAAGACTTCGCTTTGCGGAGGGCCTGACTCTGATGGACAGGGTAAGAACTGACCAAATCCATGAGACGCTCAACATGAAGCCACTGAACACCAGGCTCAGCTACCTGGCCAGAAGACAACTGTACCGTATGAAGAACATGTATGTCCCAGACCCCGAAGATCCCTACGTAGCAGTAAACACCACCAGCGACTACGAGATCCACGAACCACCACCACAGAACCACAAGAATCACTCTCCAACAAACAGTGATCAGACACATCCATGATGAGGCCTTCCCAAGACCTCAAATACTAAGCGGCCTGCTAGACGACCCAGATGAGTGGCCCATCCCGGACCCCATCTACACCAAATGAAGAATAAAGAAAATAAATAAAAAAAAAAAAATAAAAATAAATACATAAAAAAAATATTAATAAACAAATAAATAAAAAAAATAAATAAAACTACTACAAAAAAATATAAAACCAAAAACCCCTGTGTTGTGCTATGAGAAGTGTAACTACCCTGATGTTGCTAAGATTAACCTCCCTCAGCCAACTCCATCGGCTCTAGTGCTTTAGGACACCAACAAGGTCACAAACACTAGCCCCCCCCCCAGCCAATGTACTGACAACCCAACATAACACATACGCAAACAAACGACACTTACACATATGTCAACCTATGGTGGACAGGCCACCGAACTTTCAAACCTCCTCTCTCTCTACACCCGCATCCTCTTCCTGAATTTCATCTCCCCATCCCTCTACCTCCCCCATCCTTTCCAATCCCTTTGGACATCAAAGAAAGAAAGCTCTGTGACTGGGTTGTCAGAGGCCCTGCATGTGCACCTGGCACTTGCAACAGCCCAGGTTGAGTGACCCAACGAGCTAACAGGAAGACTGACACGCCACAGGCAGAGATTATAACGCACAATAATAATCTCTTCCACTATGATATAATCTTGGGCTCGGCTGTGGTGCTGCCCAAACGGTAGTTCGCTGGAGGGAGCAGAATGTTAAGGGTGCTTACTTCAATAATGTGTATGGATCCAAGGTTGTGAAGCAGCTCTGTACATGAGATGGTGTTAAGAAACATTAAGTGTATAAGGGAGTTGTATAGCGAGTCATACGCCAGTAGTATGGGGGGAAAGCGTTTGATTTAAAGGGTGTTTATCTTAACGCTAATTTATTAAAGTAAATTAATACTATTCCACACGGGTTCTTTATGTTAAGAGAGAGAGTATCACAGCCACAAAAGCTAAGCAATGAGCACTGCCCAACAGGAAGGTCTCCCACGGGGCCAGAGTGCTTAAAGGTCCACATTCTGTATTAGCCACTTGCAAGGCAACAGTGTACACTGTCTCAACCCTTGTGATCACTCCTTGGTGCTGGCAACAACAACAACGGGTATCCTACATGTTACACAATGATCAACTGACTGTCACTACTGACGGTCGAAACACACACACTGCAGTGATAACATCCCTGATAGTGGATTATCTTCAAAGATATATCAATAAGATATTGCACATTATGGCAACAATATACACAATGTATATAATCACTGTTCTGCAACTAGTCCACTGACCATGTACTGAGTGTGTATAAATACACTAATCTAACCAGAGGCAGTAATTAAATACTTGGTTCTAAGGAGCCACACGCACGCCCCGTGCAGTTGGAAATCAATATTTAACACTCAAGCCAATATAACACTGAACACTGCGGTCACAATTGACCCTAAATTGTATGTGATCGTAATGATCAGACAACTGAGCTGACAGGTCGTTACCACACAGGCTAACGACTCGTGGGTCGTTACCACACAGGCTAACGACTCGTGGGTCGTTACCACACAGGCTAACGACTCGTGGGTCGTTACCACACAGGCTAACGACTCGTGGGTCGTTACCACACAGGCTAACGACTCGTGGGTCGTTACCACACAGGCTAACGACTCGTGGGTCGTTACCACACAGGCTAACGACTCGTGGGTCGTTACCACACAGGCTAACGACTCGTGGGTCGTTACCACACAGGCTAACGACTCGTGGGTCGTTACCACACAGGCTAACGACTCGTGGGTCGTTACCACACAGGCTAACGACTCGTGGGTCGTTACCACACAGGCTAACGACTCGTGGGTCGTTACCACACAGGCTAACGACTCGTGGGTCGTTACCACACAGGCTAACGACTCGTGGGTCGTTACCACACAGGCTAACGACTCGTGGGTCGTTACCACACAGGCTAACGACTCGTGGGTCGTTACCACACAGGCTAACGACTCGTGGGTCGTTACCACACAGGCTAACGACTCGTGGGTCGTTACCACACAGGCTAACGACTCGTGGGTCGTTACCACACAGGCTAACGACTCGTGGGTCGTTACCACACAGGCTAACGACTCGTGGGTCGTTACCACACAGGCTAACGACTCGTGGGTCGTTACCACACAGGCTAACGACTCGTGGGTCGTTACCACACAGGCTAACGACTCGTGGGTCGTTACCACACAGGCTAACGACTCGTGGGTCGTTACCACACAGGCTAACGACTCGTGGGTCGTTACCACACAGGCTAACGACTCGTGGGTCGTTACCACACAGGCTAACGACTCGTGGGTCGTTACCACACAGGCTAACGACTCGTGGGTCGTTACCACACAGGCTAACGACTCGTGGGTCGTTACCACACAGGCTAACGACTCGTGGGTCGTTACCACACAGGCTAACGACTCGTGGGTCGTTACCACACAGGCTAACGACTCAGGGGTCGTTACCACACAAAATGGGCATTTGAATAATCCAATACTGAACCGGAAGGTCCCCGACTACTGCTCTATAACTGGAAGGTCCCCGACTACTGCTGTATAACTGGAAGGTCCCCGACTACTGCTGTATAACCGGAAGGTCCCCGACTACTGCTGTATAACCGGAAGGTCCCCGACTACTGCTGTATAACCGGAAGGTCCCCGACCACTGCTGTATAACCGGAAGGTCCCCGACTACTGCTGTATAACCGGAAGGTCCCCGACTACTGCTGTATAACCGGAAGGTCCCCGACTACTGCTGTATAACCGGAAGGTCCCCGACTACTGCTGTATAACCGGAAGGTCCCCGACTACTGCTGTATAACCGGAAGGTCCCCGACTACTGCTGTATAACCGGAAGGTCCCCGACTACTGCTGTATAACCGGAAGGTCCCCGACTATTGCTGTATAACCGGAAGGTCCCCGACTACTGCTGTATAACCGGAAGGTCCCCGACTACTGCTGTATAACCGGAAGGTCCCCGACTACTGCTGTATAACCGGAAGGTCCCCGACTACTGCTGTATAACCGGAAGGTCCCCGACTACTGCTGTATAACCGGAAGGTCCCCGACTACTGCTGTATAACCGGAAGGTCCCCGACTACTGCTGTATAACCGGAAGGTCCCCGACTACTGCTGTATAACCGGAAGGTCGCCGACTACTGCTGTATAACCGGAAGGTCCCCGACTACTGCTGTATAACCGGAAGGTCCCCGACTACTGCTGTATAACCGGAAGGTCCCCGACTACTGCTGTATAACCGGAAGGTCCCCGACTACTGCTGTATAACCGGAAGGTCGCCGACTACTGCTGTATAACCGGAAGGTCCCCGACTACTGCTGTATAACCGGAAGGTCCCCGACTACTGCTGTATAACCGGAAGGTCCCCGACTACTGCTGTATAACCGGAAGGTCCCCGACTACTGCTGTATAACCGGAAGGTCCCCGACTACTGCTGTATAACCGGAAGGTCCCCGACTACTGCTGTATAACCGGAAGGTCCCCGACTACTGCTCTATAACTGGAAGGTCCCCGACTACTGCTCTATAACCGGAAGGTCCCCGACTACTGCTGTATAACCGGAAGGTCCCCGACTACTGCTGTATAACCGACAAACGTCCAGGTGACCGAGGATAGTAGGCGTCGTATGGATCATATTGTATCTGGAGGGACTGTGATGGCTGTCTTGGTGTCCCCGTGGGTGGTGTCCCCGTGGGTGGGAGAGACGGGGGGTGTCATGGGGGCGTCTTTCAACAGCGGCCAGGGGGGGAGGGGGTAATCGTCAAAGAACTGATCGTATCTCAACGACTGCAGAACTCAGCGACTGAGAGCACAGTGTTGGAGTTCCTGAGTGTTGGTCTCGCGACGCAGGTTAATAACACAGCGAACCTTCACGACCTTGTTCCTGTGTATAGTCTCAAGTGTCTCACGTGTAATATATAGCAAGATAATAAGTTAACTAATTTATTACCTTTTAGATCTTAAAGTCCAGACGGTCTGTTTTAATGTTTGGATATTCTTTATACTTTATTAACGTTTTTATCCGCCTTTGTCCGGGTCTCTCTCCGCCTTGTCTCTAACATCTCCTCTCATTCACCCCCCCCCCATGTCTCCCTTCTCCATCTTTCTCCCCAACTTCCTCTCTCATGTCTTGCCATAGATCTCCCCATCTCTTCCATGTCTCCTCGCTCTCTCCACCCTCTCCACCTGTCTTCCATTCCCTCTTTTCCCTTCTCCTACCTCCTCTCCGCGTCCATCTCTTTGTCGCGGAAAATGTAATACTGCATTCACGTTCATAGTTTCTGAGGAAGCCATCTATGGACTCAGCCAGTCTGCTGTCACCTGATTATGTGATGGTTGGGTAGGGGGGGGTCACTACTGGGCCTGAACCCCTCTTTAAGGACCACCAGGACCACTCCTCACCTCCCTATGCCCGTCCCGTATCCCAGACTATTCATCCTGCAAAGTTAGGTGAAACTTGCCAAAAGCATCTAGCCTCCAACCTTGGACAGACAAACATTCTCTTATATGGATCAATTGTGTGGCCAAAAAATATATCAATTTACAATCTACCTGTTGAGTGTGACTTACTGAAGCGACCATACCAGTCATAAATACTCATACTCAGCCTAAGAGAGAAACAAGAAACAAGCAACACTTACTGGGCCAGCCAGAGGCTTAGGACCCGCGCTGGAATATTCCTGTAAAAACAAAAACAAAAAACTGGCTGTTGTTTTGTCCCAGTGTGGTTCACGCGGTGATAGATCACGATAGATCTCGGTGTTGTTTTGTCCCAGTGTGGTTCACGCGGTGATAGATCATGATAGATCTCGGTGTTGTTTTGTCCCAGTGTGGTTCACGCGGTGATAGATCACGATAGATCTCGGTGTTGTTTTGTCCCAGTGTTGTTCACGCGGTGATAGATCACGATAGATCTCGGTGTTGTTTTGTCCCAGTGTGGTTCACGCGGTGATAGATCACGATAGATCTCGGTGTTGTTTTGTCCCAGTGTGGTTCACGCGGTGATAGATCACGATAGATCTCGGTTGCATAGTTGAGTTGGTTTCTATCGTCTGATTCGTAAACCTGTCAAAGTTGGTAATCTAACTTTACATGTGTAACTTGTTGTAAAAGGAATCAACAATATATCACCAATAAAACCTTCAGTGACTATTGCCCCTGGACTATAATATTGTTGTGTAGCGCAGAGCCAACATGATGACACAGTTGTGGCAAGTGTTATGATATACTCTCTCACTGTTTATTACCAGTTGTCAATAATAAGTTCAAATTATTATATTAGGTCAGAGGACCAGAAATAAGGTGAATTGTAGATGTGTTTACAGCCCAACTTCCAAGGACCGTCTCTACGAGGAGAAAATGATAAGACAACAACGATGACCTTGTATAACGCAATGTCCCAAAAGATTTCACTAGGAATTATTATCTTTACTCGGCATTAAAGTTATTAACAAATACAAGGATAACTTTGACCAGAGGTTTGTCCCAGCAGGTAATAATCTTAACATGAAAGCTTCCAGTGTTGGGAAGAGCATCAACAATTTCGTTTGCAGTTCGGAAGCTGCTCTCCGTTCCTGCAATACCCTCAACAATTGACAAATTAATAGACTCTTAGCAGCCAATAGGCCGCTGGTCACTGTGCCAATACATGGCATATAATTTTTTTTTGGTTCTGCTTCACCAGGACCTCCGAGACAACGTAACCCGCATTTCACTTATTTGACCAAATAGCTGCGGAAAACCATTAACGGACTTCGCTGAAGTCCGTGAAGACTGAACAACTGCTTAGGGTGCCCGGGAGTGGTTGTGGTGATGACTTGAGAGACGCTAGCACAGACAGTGGTGGAACTGACAACGCCTGAAGGAGGCAGGAGGTCCACGACGCTCACGTCCACAACAACAGCTCCATGTGCGCAGTAATACAGCCTTAATGACGCCCAGCACATGTAAGACAGGCAGAGTAAGCGCCTACCAGCAGGTGGACGCCAGCACATGTAAGACAGGCAGAGTAAGCGCCTACCAGCGAGGTGGACGCCAGCACATGTAAGACAGGCAGAGTAAGCGCCTACCAGCAGGTGGACGCCAGCACATGTAAGACAGGCAGAGTAAGCTACCAGCAGGTGGACGCCAGCACATGTAAGACAGGCAGAGTAAGCGCCTACCAGCAGGTGGACGCCAGCACATGTAAGACAGGCAGAGTAAGCGCCTACCAGCAGGTGGACGCCAGCACATGTAAGACAGGCAGAGTAAGCGCCTACCAGCAGGTGGACGCCAGCACATGTAAGACAGGCAGAGTAAGCGCCTACCAGCAGGTGGACGCCAGCACATGTAAGACAGGCAGAGTAAGCACCTACCAGCAGGTGGACGCCAGCACATGTAAGGCAGGCAGAGTAAGCGCCTACCAGCAGGTGGACACCAGCACATGTAAGACAGGCAGAGTAAGCGCCTACCAGCAGGTGGACGCCAGCACATGTAAGACAGGCAGAGTAAGCGCCTACCACCAGGTGGACGCCAGCAGGAGGCTAGACTCACCAGGAAGGAGAATGGCGCCTCATGGCTGGCCACAGACCCGGTGTTGCCACAAACATAATTTAGATCATTTACTTAAATGTTTGCGCGGTCTCGCTCCCATTTATAGTTTTAGATGTTATTTGGACAACATTCTTGTGATTGATATTAAACTAGTGTCCCATTGAAATCTTATTTTGACGCAATTTAATAATGGTTATTTTTCTTAGCCTAAAGCACTGTTTTGGGTGCATTTATTTATGCCTGCACTAAAATTAACTAACAATTATAGTTGAGTCCATGAACAACACATTAAGGAAATATCATAGAGATAATCAAAATTATAAGGCTAAAATGATTTAAATTAATTTATGTGAGAAACACCAAATGTAATTTAGCTGTATTTGACATATATTTTCGAGATTCCGTTAAGTCGAAAATGTAGGCCATGTGATATGGCAAGTCAGGCAGGCCTGGTGATATGGCAAGTCACGCAGGCCTGGTGATATGGCAAGTCACGCAGGCCTGGTGATATGGCAAGTCACGCAGGCCTGGTGATATGGCAAGTCACGCAGGCCTGGTGATATGGTAAGTCAGGCAGGCCTGGTGATATGGCAAGTCAGGCAGGCCTGGTGATATGGCAAGTCAGGCAGGCCTGGTGATATGGCAAGTCAGGCAGGCCTGGTGATATGGCAAGTCACGCAGGCCTGGTGATATGGCGAGTCACGCAGGCCTGGTGATATGGCGAGTCAGGCAGGCCTGGTGATATGGCGAGTCAGGCAGGCCTGGTGATATGGCGAGTCAGGCAGGCCTGGTGATATGGCGAGTCAGGCAGGCCTGGTGATATGGCGAGTCAGGCAGGCCTGGTGATATGGCGAGTCACGCAGGCCTGGTGATATGGCAAGTCAGGCAGGCCTGGTGATATGGCAAGTCAGGCAGGCCTGGTGATATGGCAAGTCAGGCAGGCCTGGTGATATGGCGAGTCACGCAGGCCTGGTGATATGGCGAGTCACGCAGGCCTGGTGATATGGCGAGTCACGCAGGCCTGGTGATATGGCGAGTCAGGCAGGCCTGGTGATATGGCGAGTCAGGCAGGCCTGGTGATATGGCGAGTCACGCAGGCCTGGTGATATGGCAAGTCAGGCAGGCCTGGTGATATGGCAAGTCAGGCAGGCCTGGTGATATGGCAAGTCAGGCAGGCCTGGTGACTATGGCAAGTCAGGCAGGCCTGGTGACATGGCAAGTCAGGCAGGCCTGGTGACATGGCAAGTCAGGCAGGCCTGGTGACATGGCAAGTCAGGCAGGCCTGGTGATATGGCAAGTCAGGCAGGCCTGGTGACATGGCAAGTCAGGCAGGCCTGGTGACATGGCAAGTCAGGCAGGCCTGGTGATATGGCAAGTCAGGCAGGCCTGGTGATATGGCGAGTCAGGCAGGCCTGGTGATATGGCGAGTCAGGCAGGCCTGGTGATATGGCGAGTCAGGCAGGCCTGGTGATATGGCGAGTCAGGCAGGCCTGGTGATATGGCGAGTCAGGCAGGCCTGGTGATATGGCGAGTCAGGCAGGCCTGGTGATATGGCGAGTCAGGCAGGCCTGGTGATATGGCGAGTCAGGCAGGCCTGGTGATATGGCGAGTCAGGCAGGCCTGGTGATATGGCGAGTCAGGCAGGCCTGGTGATATGGCGAGTCAGGCAGGCCTGGTGATATGGCGAGTCAGGCAGGCCTGGTGATATGGCGAGTCAGGCAGGCCTGGTGATATGGCGAGTCAGGCAGGCCTGGTGATATGGCGAGTCAGGCAGGCCTGGTGATATGGCGAGTCAGGCAGGCCTGGTGATATGGCGAGTCAGGCAGGCCTGGTGATATGGCGAGTCAGGCAGGCCTGGTGATATGGCGAGTCAGGCAGGCCTGGTGATATGGCGAGTCAGGCAGGCCTGGTGATATGGCGAGTCAGGCAGGCCTGGTGATATGGCGAGTCAGGCAGGCCTGGTGATATGGCGAGTCAGGCAGGCCTGGTGATATGGCGAGTCAGGCAGGCCTGGTGATATGGCGAGTCAGGCAGGCCTGGTGATATGGCGAGTCAGGCAGGCCTGGTGATATGGCGAGTCAGGCAGGCCTGGTGATATGGCGAGTCAGGCAGGCCTGGTGATATGGCGAGTCAGGCAGGCCTGGTGATATGGCGAGTCAGGCAGGCCTGGTGATATGGCGAGTCAGGCAGGCCTGGTGATATGGCGAGTCAGGCAGGCCTGGTGATATGGCGAGTCAGGCAGGCCTGGTGATATGGCGAGTCAGGCAGGCCTGGTGATATGGCGAGTCAGGCAGGCCTGGTGATATGGCGAGTCAGGCAGGCCTGGTGATATGGCGAGTCAGGCAGGCCTGGTGATATGGCGAGTCAGGCAGGCCTGGTGATATGGCGAGTCACGCAGGCCTGGTGATATGGCAAGTGAGGCAGGCCTGGTGATATGGCGAGTCAGGCAGGCCTGGTGATATGGCGAGTCAGGCAGGCCTGGTGATATGGCGAGTCAGGCAGGCCTGGCCTTCTCATACCTGTGAACTCTATTTTATCAATACTGTAAATTTCTGATGTTGAATAAATCAGTTATTTTAATGAACAGTGGAAGAACTTTTCCACAAAAGTCAGGGAGTTGTGGCTGATTCTTAATGTATGCGAGATGGAGCAGCGAGTTCTTGTTCACGTGTTCGGTTGAACTTTAAAATAAATTCGGCCGCCTCGTAAGCAAATACATCTTCTATAAAGTTTTTTCTTCAAAAACTTTAAACCTCTCTTCGAGAAAATAGTCTCAAAACTAGCAGAATAAGCAGAGCTGTAACTGTATAGCGCCTTTTAAACTTTCTTAAGCGATGCTGTTTTCTTCAGTGTGTTGTAACAGAGTTGGAAACTTGAAGTTGTAACGTTCAACTTGGTGCCTTGAAACTGGAGTTATGTAAATTAATTGGATCAGGTAAAGCATAGTAAAACTTGGCCAAACGTGCCACATCAAAACCACAAGTTGGCATTGAATGTGAATTCACAATGAGACAAATAAGAAGCAAAATCAGAAATATTCAGGCACAGGCAGGAGTGGAGAGGAGAAAGATAATGTATGAGAGAAGTCAAACCATGCAACACTACATGTATGTGAGTCAAAACACCCATTTCACTTATGGTAAAAGGAGAAATGCTTGGAGTGACTGTGTACATGCGGCTCAGGCTTGGGTACAAATATTACTGGGAATATGGGATAAATGTTCATGATAATGACTCGAAGTGTAAACTATGTGGTATGTTAAGGTCTCACACTCTTGCCCATTATGTTCTTCATTGTCCCTTGATTAATGTATATAGAAACACTGAGATAAGGACTGTTCCTGAACAAATAGCCTGGATGTGTCACAAAGGAAAGGTTGATGATATTCTTGAGAGATATAAGAATTTTGCACCAAGACTAATATTTTGTTGAATTATCTGCATGTCTCTTGCAAATTATCTATACAGTATAACTAGGTCATAAATGTATTTGTGTGTACGTCTGATACCATACTACTTGTGAAGGAGGAAATGTATATGTTTATCTCTCAGAATGTTTGGTAACAGGTTTATTGTTTGTGATGTGTGTCTATGTTTGTACTAACACGTTGAACTGAACGGGGTGAGAATAGCTAGAGCTACCTCATCCCTTTGTGTGTATTTTACCTCAAAAAACTTATTTCAATTTCAATTTCACTTGGTGCCTGGCTTAGTACAGTAGTAATGAATCTCTAAATGCTTTGGCTTGTTCGCTCTGTTGGAACGAATCATTTTATTTTCCCTTGTAATTTCATAATAAAGTTGATTTAGGCATAATAAAGTTATCATATTTAAAAGGATTTAATCAAATTGTCATTACAAAACAAATTTGCTTATTTTCCATCAGAAACAAATTAGGATCTCAATCCTTATCTCATGAACTCCTGTTAGGATACAAAGTGGGAATGATTAGCTCTCGTTTGTAAGCAAAATCTTTCAAACACATGAATGTTCAGTGAGCTTCCTTCAGTGATAGCAACTACGTCTATCATGTACTTCAGAACCATTACATCTACCAGGAATACCTTTGGAAACCAAAGCTTTACGGTGATAAAACAGTTAGTTCCAGGTAATGTTATTTGCTCCATCTGTTATTTATATCAATAACTTACCATCTTCAAGTCATATATGCAGTGCCATAGATTGTAATTCCTTTGTAATTAGACTACGACAATCTAAATTTTCCTACTAAACAATTATTTCGTTATCTGAGTGCGTATTATACCATATTGTTTGTTTTAGGGATAAACAGCACAACAAATTAAGCAAACCTTCCTCATTCATTATATATATTTAGTGTAAACCAACACTGTTGAACAAAGTATAAATATCAGCTCTCGCATCAAGCTGGGTAGTTAAATCTCCAGCAAACTGTTGGCGTGAAAGCAGCCAGTATTCCGCTGCTCAACCTGTTTCAAGGTTGGCCTCCAGTTCACGAAATTTGATTTCCCATACCAAGACGCTGGCCTTTTATGGAAGGAGGATGGCCTATGAAAAACGCCTGACATCCTATTCAAGATGGATGTCCTACTATCCGGTCAGGCTTGCATTGTATACAAGAAGACTTGGCTTCTAAGTGGGAAGACTGATCCATAAAAATAAGCTGAATTCACTACACAAACAATTTGGTGTCTTGTGCAAAAAGTCTGAACGTCTTATAAGAAAAGTTTGTTGTAAACGGAGGCTCTCCCCCACATATAAGATTTTCTACATAAAGAGGCTAGGCTTTCTTTACAGGGAGGCTAGGCTTTCTTTACAGGGAGACTAGGCTTCTTTACAAGGAGACTAGGCTTCTTTACAAGGAGACTAGGCTTCTTTACAAGGAGACTAGGCTTCTTTACAAGGAGACTAGGCTTCTTTACAAGGAGACTAGGCTTCTTTACAGGGAGACTAGGCTTCTTTACAGGGAGACTAGGCTTCTTTACAAGGAGACTAGGCTTCTATACAGGGAGACTAGGCTTCTTTACAGGGAGACTAGGCTTCTTTACAGGGAGACTAGGCTTCTATACAGGGAGACTAGGCTTCTTTACAGGGAGACTAGGCTTCTTTACAGGGAGACTAGGCTTCTTTACAGGGAGACTAGGCTTCTTTACAGGGAGACTAGGCTTCTTTACAGGGAGACTAGGCTTCTTTACAGGGAGACTAGGCTTCTTTACAGGGAGACTAGGCTTCTTTACAGGGAGACTAGGCTTCTTTACAGGGAGACTAGGCTTCTATACAGGGAGACTAGGCTTCTTTACAGGGAGACTAGGCTTCTTTACAGGGAGACTAGGCTTCTTTACAGGGAGACTAGGCTTCTTTACAGGGAGACTAGGCTTCTTTACAGGGAGACTAGGCTTCTTTACAGGGAGACTAGGCTTCTTTACAGGGAGACTAGGCTTCTTTACAGGGAGACTAGGCTTCTTTACAGGGAGACTAGGCTTCTATACAGGGAGACTAGGCTTCTTTACAGGGAGACTAGGCTTCTATACAGGGAGACTAGGCTTCTATACAGGGATACTAGGCTTCTATACAGGGATACTAGGCTTCTTTACAGGGAGACTAGGCTTCTTAACAGGGAGACTAGGCTTCTATACAGGGAGACTAGGCTTCTTTACAGGGAGACTAGGCTTCTTTACAGGGAGACTAGGCTTCTTTACAGGGAGACTAGGCTTCTTTACAGGGAGACTAGGCTTCTTTACAGGGAGACTAGGCTTCTTTACAGGGAGACTAGGCTTCTTTACAGGGAGACTAGGCTTCTATACAGGGAGACTAGGCTTCTATACAGGGAGACTAGGCTTCTATACAGGGAGACTAGGCTTCTTTACAGGGAGACTAGGCTGCTCCTGCCCTTCCTTGGCCTATACCCATTATTCCACCCCCTCCCCTCTTATTGGCTAGTTCCTACGGGCTGGTGACTGTTCACTTCGGTTACTCTTCTACTGAATTCCCTCTAACATGTTATTAAGACAGAACAAAAACAGTGGGTTTACGGCCAAATGCAATTGGTCTTGCTACTGGAAGAACACAAAGGAAAAAAATATGAAACCTTGAAAGAACACATGAGCGTTGGTGCTGTAAGTCAAATAGGCCATTTCGATAGCCCCATTTCTTTATTACTGTTAAAATTATTAATTTAAAAAATTAATTTGTTATTCTGTCTTTCATGTGTAATATTTATCCTTAGTTCTCCTTTCATGGCAGCAAACGTGTTTACATGGTGATAAATGTTTACATGAAATAATTAGTGACTAGGAAAATGTACTACAAGAATAAACTGGGGGCCTGTCTGGGAGACGAGCATTGAATATTTAATATGTTGCCAACACTGTGTGTAATTTACTCACTTAAAGGGGCAACCTGTTTCAGGTTGCTGAACTCAAATGAAACAAACACGGCTAATGGGCAGTGTGCTGACTCACAGCACCACCACCACCATGCTCTCACCACCTGCTGACTCACACCACCACCATCAGCATGCTCTCACCACCTGCTGACTCACAGCACCACCACCACCATGCTCTCACCACCTGCTGACTCACAAGAACACCACCACCATGCTCTCACGATCTGCTGACTCACACCACCACCATGCTCTCACCACCTGCTGACTCGCAACACCACCACCACCACCATGTTCTCACCACCTGCTGACTCACACCACCACCATGCTCTCACCACCTTCTGACTCTCAACACCACCACCACCACCATGCTCTCACCACCTCCTGACTCACACCACCACCACCACCATGCTCTCACCACCTGCTGACTCACAACACCACCACCACCACCAAACTCTCACCACCTGCTGACTCACACCACCACCACCATGCTCTCACCACCTGCTGACTCACAAGAACACCACCACCATGCTCTCACGATCTGCTGACTCACACCACCACCACCATGCTCTCAACACCTGCTGACTCACAACACCACCACCACCACCATGCTCTCACCACCTGCTGACTCACACCACCACCACCATGCTCTCACCACCTGCTGACTCACAAGAACACCACCACCATGCTCTCACGATCTGCTGACTCACACCACCACCCCCAAACTCTCACCACCTGCTGACTCACAAGAACACCACCACCACCATGCTCTCACCACCTGCTGACTCACAAGAACACCACCACCCCCAAACTCTCACCACCTGCTTACTCACAAGAACACCACCACCACCAAACTCTCACCACCTGCTGACACACACCACCACCACCACGATGCTTTCACCACCTGCTGACTCACAACACCACCACCACCATGCTCTCACCACCTGCTGACTCACAACACCACCACCACCATGCTCTCACCACCTACTGACTCACACCACCACCACCACCATGCTCTCACCACCTGCTGACTCACAAGAACACCACCACCCCCAAACTCTCACCACCTGCTGACTCACAAGAACACCACCACCACCAAACACTCACCACCTACTGACTCACAACACCACCACCACCACGATGCTCTCACCAACTGCTGACTCACACCACCACCCCCAAACTCTCACCACCTGCTGACTCACAAGAACACCACCACCACCAAACTCTCACCACCTACTGACTCACAACACCACCACCACCACGATGCTCTCACCACCTGCTGACTCACAACACCACCACCACCACCACCATGCTCTCACCACCTGCTGACTCACAACACCACCACCACCACCACCATGCTCTCACCACCTGCTAACTCACAACACCACCACCACCACCACCATGCTCTCACCATCTGCTGACTCACAACACCACCACCACCACCATGCTCTCACAACCAGCCGACTCACACCACCACCACCACCATCATGCTCTCACCACCTGCTAACTCACAACACCACCACCACCATTATGCTCTCACCACCTGCTGACTCACACCACCACCACCACCATGCTCTCACAACCTGCTGACTCACACCACCACCATGCTCTCACAACCTGCTGACTCACACCACCACCACCACCATGCTCTCACCACCTGCTAACTCACAACACCACCACCACCATCATGCTCTCACCACCTGCTGACTCTCACCACCACCACCACCATGCTCTCACAACCTGCTGACTCACACCACCACCACCACCACCATGCTCTCACCACCTGCTAACTCACAACACCACCACCACCATCATGCTCTCACCACCTGCTGACTCACACCACCACCACCACCATGCTCTCACCACCTGCTGACTCACAACACCACCACCACCATCATGCTCTCACCACCTGCTGACTCACAACACCACCACCACCATCATGCTCTCACCACCTGCTGACTCACAACACCACCACCACCATCATGCTCTCACCACCTGCTGACTCACACCACCACCACCACCATTATGCTCTTACCACCTGCTGACTCACACCACCACCACCACCATGCTCTCACAACCTGCTGACTCACACCACCACCATGCTCTCACAACCTGCTGACTCACACCACCACCACCATGCTCTCACCACCTGCTAACTCACAACACCACCACCACCATCATGCTCTCACCACCTGCTGACTCACACCACCACCACCACCATGCTCTCACAACCTGCTGACTCACACCACCACCACCACCACCACCATGCTCTCACCACCTGCTGACTCACAACACCACCACCACCATCATGCTCTCACCACCTGCTGACTCACAACACCACCACCACCATCATGCTCTCACCACCTGCTGACTCACACCACCACCATGCACTCACCACCTGTTGACTCACACCACCACCACCATGCTCTCACCACCTGCTGATTCACACCACCACCACCACCATGCTCACACTACCTGCTGGCTCACACCACCACCACCACCACCATCATGCTCTCACCACCTGCTGACTCACACCACCACCATGCTCTCACCACCTGCTGACTCACACCACCACCACCACCATGCTCTCACCACCTGCTGACTCACAACACCACCACCACCACCACCATGCTCTCACCACCTGCTGACTCACGACACCACCACCACCATGCCCTCACCACCTGCTGACTCACAACACCACCACCACCATGCTCTCACCACCTGCTGACTCACAACACCCCCACCACCATGCTCTCACCACCTGCTGACTCACACCACCACCATGCTCTCACCACCTGCTGACTCACAACACCACCACCACCATGCTCTCACCACCTGCTGACTCACAACACCACCACCACCACCACCATGCTCTCACCACCTGCTGACTCACAACACCACCACCACCATGCTCTCACCACCAGCTGACTCAAAACACCACCACCACCACCATGCTCTCACCACCTGCTGACTCACAACACCACCACCACCACCACCATGCTCTCACCACCTGCTGACTCTCAACACCACCACCACCACCACCACCATGCTCTCACCACCTGCTGACTCACAACACCACCACCACCATGCTCTCACCACCTGCTGATTCTCAACACCACCACCACCACCACCATGCTCTCACCACCTGCTGACTCACAACACCACCACCACCACCACCATGCTCTCACCACCTGCTGACTCACAACACTACCACCACCATGCTCTCACCACCTGCTGACTCACAACACCACCACCACCATGCTCTCACCACCTGCTGACTCACAACACCACCACCACCACCACCATGCTCTCACCACCTGCTGACTCACAACACCACCACCACCACCATGCTCTCACCACCTGCTGACTCACAACACCACCACCACCCCACCATGCTCTCACCACCTGCTGACTCACAACACCACCACCACCACCACACTATGCTCTCACCACCTGCTGACTCACACACCACCACCATGCTCTCACCACCTGCTGACTCACAACACCACCCCACCACCATGCTCTCACCACCTGCTGACTCACAAACCACCACCACCATGCTCTCACCACCTGCTGACTCACAACACCACCACCACCATGCTCTCACCACCTGCTGACTCACAACACTACCACCACCATGCTCTCACCACCTGCTGACTCACAACACCACACCACCACCACTCTCACCACCTGCTGACTCACAACCCACCACCACACCACCATGCTCTCACCACCTGCTGACTCACAATACCACCACCACCATGCTCTAACCACCTGCTGACTCACAACACCACCACCACCATGCTCTCACCACCTGCTGACTCAAAACACCACCACTACCATCATGCTCTCACCACCTGCTGACTCACAACACAACCACCACCACCATGCTCTCACCACCTGCTGACTCACACCACCACCACCACCATGCTCTCACCATCTGCTGACTCACAACACCACCACCACCATGCTCTCACCACCTGCTGACTCAAAACACACCACCACCACCCACCATGCTCTCACCACCTGCTGACTCACACCACCACCACCACCACCATGCTCTCACCACCTGCTGACTCACACCACCACCACCACCATGCTCTCACCACCTGCTGACTCACAACACCACCGGACCACCATGCTCTCAAGCCACCTGCTGACTCAAACACCACCACCACCATGCTCTCACCACCTGCTGACTCACAACCACCACACCATGCTCTCACCACCTTCTGACTCACACCACCACCACACCATGCTCTCACCACCTTCTGACTCACACCACCACCACCACAATGCTCTCACCACCTGCTGATTCACACCACCACCACAATGCTCTCACCACCTGCTGACTCACACCACCACCAACACCATGCTCTCACCACCTTCTGACTCACACCACCACCACCACCATGCTTTCACCACCTGCTGACTCACACCACCACCATGCTCCCACCACCTGCTGACTCACACCACCACCACCATGCTCTCCCCACCTTCTGACTCAACCACCACCACCACCATGCTCTCACCACCTTCTGACTCACAACACCACCACCACCATGCTCTCACCACCTGCTGACTTACACCACCACCATGCTCTCACACTTTCTGACTCACACCACCACCACCA
Source organism: Procambarus clarkii (assembly GCF_040958095.1). Classification (NCBI taxonomy): domain Eukaryota; kingdom Metazoa; phylum Arthropoda; class Malacostraca; order Decapoda; family Cambaridae; genus Procambarus; species Procambarus clarkii. Next base: position 3,859,646 of record NC_091224.1, read on the forward strand.
TGCTCTCACCACTTCTGACTCACACCACCACCACACATGCTCTCACCACCTTCTGACTCACCACCACCATGCTCTCATCACTGCTGACTCACACCACCACCACCATGCTCTCACCACCTTCTGACTTCACACCCCACCACCACATGCTCTCACCACCTTCTGACTCACACCACCACCACCATGCTCTCCACCACCTGCTGACTCACACCACCACCACCACCATGCTCTCACCACCTGCGACTCACACCACCACCACCACCATGCTCTCACCACTGCTGACTCACAACACCACCACCACCATGCTCTCACCACCTGCTGACTCACACCACCACCACCACCATGCTCCACCACCTGCTGACTCACACCACCACCACCACCTGCTCTCTCCCCACCTTCTTGACTCACTACCACCACCCACCACCTATGCCTCTCCCCACCTTCTGACTCACACCACCACCACCACCATGCTCTCACCACCTGTCTTACTTCACACCACCACACCACATGCTCTCATCCACCTTTCTGACTACCACACCACCACCACCATGCTCTCACCCACTTTCTGACTCATACCACCACCACCACATGCTCTCCCCACCTTCTGACTCACACACCACCACCACCATGCTCTCACCACTGCTGACTCACAACACCACCACCACCATGCTCTCACCACCTGTCTGACTCACAACCACCACCACCAATGCTCTAACCACCGGCTGACGTACAACACACCACCACCATGCTCCTAACACCTGCTGACTCACACACCACCACACCACATGCTCTCGACCACCTGCTGACTTACACCCACACCACCACCATGCTCTCACCACCTGCTCGACTTCACAACCCACCACCACCACCATGCTTCTCACCACCTGCTGACTCACACAACCACCACCATGCTCTCACCACTCATGCTGACTCACAACACCACCACCACCATGCTCTCTACCACCTGCCTGACGTCACAACACCACCTAGCCACCGATGCTCTCGACCACCTGACTGACTCACAACCACCACCAACCACCGATGCTCTTCAGCCAACCTTCTGACTCCACAACCACCACCAACACCATGCTCTCACCACCTGCTGACTCACACCACCACCCCACCATGCTCTCACCACCTTCTGACTCTCACCACCACCACCACCATGCTCACCACCTGCTGACTCACACACCACCACCATGCTCTCACCACCTGCTGACTCACACCACCACCACCATGCTCTCACCACCTGCTGACTCACAACACCACCACCACCATGCTCTCACCACCTGCTGACTCACAACACCACCACCACCATGCTCTCACCACCTGCTGACTCACAACACACCCACCATGCTCTCACCACCTGCTGACTCACAACACACCACCACCATGCTCTCACCACCTGCTGACTCACACCACCACCACCATGCTCTCACCACCTGCTGACTCACACACCACCACCACCATGCTCTCACCACTGCTGACTCACAACACCACCACCACCATGCTCTCACCACCTGCTGACTCAAACACACCACCACCACCACCACATGCTCTCACCACCTGCTGACTCACAACACCACCACCACCACCACCATGCTCTCACCACCTGCTGACTCACAATACCACCACCACCATGCTCTCACCACCTGCTGACTCACAACCACCACCACCATGCTCTCACCACCTGCTGACTCACAACACCACCACCACCATGCTCTCACCACCTGCTGACTCAAAACACCACCACTACCATCATGCTCTCACCACCTGCTGACTCACACCACCACCACCACCACCATGCACTCACCACCTGCTGACTCACACCACCACACCACCATGCTCTCACCTCTGCTGACTCACAACACCACCACCACCATGCTCTCACCACCTGCTGACTCAAAACACCACCACCACACACCATCATGCTCTCACCACCTGCTGACTCAAAACACCACCACCACACCACCACATGCTCTCACCACCTGCTGACTCACACCACCACCACCACATCCTCTCACCAACCGCTGACTCACACCACCACCACCACCATGCTCTCACCACCTGCTGACTCACAACACCACCACCACCATGCTCTCACCACCTGCTGACTCACACCACCACCACCACCATGCCCCTCTCCACCACCTCTGAATCACACCAAAACACCACTATGCTCTCACCACCTGCTGATTCACCAACACCACCACAATGCTCTCACCACCTGCTGACTCACACCACCACCAACACCATGCTCTCACCACCTTCTGACTCACACCACCACCACCACCATGCTTTCACCACCTGCTGACTCACACCACCACCACCACCATGCTCTCACCACCTTCTGACTTACACCACCACCATGCTCTCACCACTTTCTGACTCACACCACCACCACCATGCTCTCACCACCTTCTGACTTACACCACCACCATGCTCTCACCACTTTCTGACTCACACCACCACCACCATGCTCTCACCACCTGCTGACTCACACCACCACCACCACCATGCTCTCACCACCTGCTGACGCACACCACCACCACCATGCTCTCACCACCTGCTGACTCACACCACCACCACCACCACCATGCTCTCACCACCTGCTGACTCACACCACCACCGCCACCATGCTCCCACCACCTGCTGACTCACACCACCACCAACACCATGCTCTCACCACCTTCTGACTCACACACACCACCACTATGCTCTCACCACTGCTGACTCACACCCACACACCACCATGCTCTCACCACCTGCTGACTCACACCACCACCACCACCATGCTCTCACCACCTTCTGACTCACACCACCACCACCATGCTCTCCCACCTTCGACTCATACCACCACCACCACCATGCTCTCCCCACCTTCTGACTCACAACACCACCACCATGCTCTCACCACCTTCTGACTTACACCACCACCATGCTCTCACCACTTTCTGACTCACACCACCACCACCATGCTCTCACCACTTCTGACTTACACCACCACCATGCTCTCACCACTTTCTGACTCAGACCACCACCACCATGCTCTCACCACCTGCTGACTCACACCACCACCACCACCATGCTCTCACCACCTGCTGACGCACACCACCACCACCATGCTCTCACCACCTGCTGACTCACACCACCACCACCATGCTCTCACCACCTGCTGACTCACACCACCATCACCATGCTCTCACCACCTGCTGACTCACAACACCACCACCACCATGCTCTCACCACCTGCTGACTCACAACACCACCACCACCATGCTCTCACCACCTGCTGACTAACAACACCACCACCACCATGCTCTCACCACCTGCTGACTCACAACACCCCACCACCATGCTCTCACCACCTGCTGACTCACACCACCACCACCATGCTCTCACCACCTGCGACTCACAACACCACCACCACCACCACCATGCTCTCACCACCTGCTGACTCACAACACTACACCACCATGCTCTCACCACCTGCTGACTCACACCACCACACACCACACCACCATGCTCTCACCACCTGCTGACTCACAACACCACACCACCATGCTCTCACCACCTGCTGACTCACACACCACCACCACCACCACCATGCTCTCACCACCTGCTGACTCACAAACACCACCACCACCATGCTCTCACCACCTGCTGACTCACAACACCACACCACCACACATGCTCTCACCACCTGCTGACTCACAACACACCACCACCACCACCACCATGCTCTCACCACCTGCTGACTCACACACACCACCACCACCACTATGCTCTCACCACCTGCTGACTCACAACACCACCACCACCATGCTCTCACCACCTGCTGACTCCAACACCACCACCACATGCTCTCACCTCCTGCTGACTCACAACACACCACCACCACCACCACCATGCTCTCACCACCTGCTGACTCACAACACCACCACCACCATGCTCTCACCACCTGCTGACTCACAACACCACCACCACCATGCTCTCACCACCTGCTGACTCACAACACCACCACCACCATGCTCTCACCACCTGCTGACTCACAACACCACCACCACCATGCTCTCACCACCTGCTGACTCACAACACCACCACCACCACACCATGCTCTCACCACCTGCTGACTCACAACACCACCACCACCATGCTCTCACCACCTGCTGACTCACAACACCACACCACCACCATGCTCTCACCACCTGCTGACTCACACACCACCACCACCATGCTCTCACCACCTGCTGACTCACAACACCACCACCACCATGCTCTCACCACCTGCTGACTCACAACACCACCACCACCATGCTCTCACCACCTGCTGACTCACAACACCACCACCACCATGCTCTCACCACCTGCTGACTCACAACACCACCACCATCATGCTCTCACCACCTGCTGACTCACAACACCACCATGCTCTCACCACTTGCTGACTCACAACACCACCACCACCATGCTCTCACCACCTGCTGACTCACACCACCACCACCACCATGCTGTCACCACCTGCTGACTCACACCACCACCACCATGCTCTCACCACCTGCTGACTCACAACACCACCACCATGCTCTCACCACCTGCTGACTCACAACACCACCACCACCACCACCATGCTCTCACCACCTGCTGACTCACAACACCACCACCATGCTCTCACCACCTGCTGACTCACACCACCACCACCACCATGCTCTCACCACCTGCTGACTCAACACCACCACCACCATGCTCTCACCACCTGCTGACTCACACCACCACCACCACCATGCTCTCACCACCTGCTGACGCACACCACCACCACCACCATGCTCTCACCACCTGCTGACGCACACCACCACCACCACCATGCTCTCACCACCTGCTGACTCACACACCACCACCACCCACCATGCTCTCACCACCTGCTGACTCACACCACCACCATCACCATGCTCTCACCACCTGCTGACTCACAACACCACCACCACCATGCTCTCACCACCTGCTGACTCACAACACCACCACCATGCTCTCACCACCTGCTGACTCACAACACCCCCACCACCATGCTCTCACCACCTGCCGACTCACAACACCACCACCACCACACCATGCTCTCACCACCTGCTGACTCACAACACTACCACCACCATGCTCTCACCACCTGCTGACTCACAACACCACCACCACCACCATCATGCTCTCACCACCTGCTGACTCACACACACCACCACCATGCTCTCACCACCTGCTGACTCACAACACACCACCACCATGCTCTCACCACCTGCTGACTCACAACACCACACACCACCACCACCATGCTCTCACCACCTGCTGACTCACAACACCACCACCACCATGCTCTCACCACCTGCTGACTCACAACACCACCACCACCACCATGCTCTCACCACCTGCTGACTCACAACACCACCACCACTATGCTCTCACCACCTGCTGACTCACAACACCACCACCACCATGCTCTCACCACCTGCTGACTCACAACACCACCACCACCATGCTCTCACCACCTGCTGACTCACAACACCACCACCACCATGCTCTCACCACCTGCTGACTCACAACACCACCACCACCACCACCATGCTCTCACCACCTGCTGACTCACAACACCCCACACCATGCTCTCACCACCTGCTGACTCACACACCACCACCATGCTCTCACCACCTGCTGACTCACAACACCACCACCACCATGCTCTCACTACCTGCTGACTCACAACACCACCACCACCATGCTCTCACCACCTGCTGACTCACACACCACCACACCATGCTGTCACCACCTGCTGACTCACACCACCACCACCACCATGCTCTCACCACCTGCTGACTCACACCACCACCACCACCACCATGCTCTCACCACCTGCTGACTCACACACACCACCACCATGCTCTCACCACCTGCTCTCACCACCTGCTGACTCACAACACACCACCACCATGCTCTCACCACCTGCTGACTCACACCACCACCACCATGCTCTCACCACCTGCTGACGCACACCACCACCACCATGCTCTCACCACCTGCTGACTCACACCACCACCACCACCACCATGCTCTCACCACCTGCTGACTCACACCACCACCGCACCATGCTCCACCACCTGCTGACTCACACCACCATCACCATGCTCTCACCACCTGCTGACTCACAACATCACCACCATGCTGTCACCACCTGCTGACTCACACCACCACCACCATGCTCTCACCACCTGCTGACTCACAACACCACCACCATGCTCTCACCACCTGCTGACTCACAACACCACCACCACCACCACCACCATGCTCTCACCACCTGCTGACTCACAACACCACCACCACCACCATGCTCTCACCACCTGCTGACTCACAACACCACCACCATGCTCTCACCATGCTCTCACCACCTGCTGACTCACACACCACCACCACCATGCTCTCACCACCTGCTGACTCACAACACCACCACCACCATGCTCTCACCACCTGCTGACTCACAACACCACCACCACCACCACCACACCATGCTCTCACCACCTGCTGACTCACAACACCACCACCACCACCACCACCATGCTCTCACCACCTGCTGACTCACAACACACCACACCACCACCATGCTCTCACCACCTGCTGACTCACACACCACCACCACCACCACCATGCTCTCACCACCTGCTGACTCACAACACCACCACCACCATGCTCTCACCACCTGCTGACTCACAACACCACCACCACCACCACCACCATGCTCTCACCACCTGCTGACTCACAACACCACCACCACCATGCTCTCACCACCTGCTGACTCACAACACACACCACCACCATGCTCTCACCACCTGCTGACTCACAAACCACCACCACTATGCTCTCACACCTGCTGACTCACAACACCACCACCACCATGCTCTCACCACCTGCTGACTCACACACCACCACCACCTATGCTCTCACTACCTGCTGACTCACAACACCACCACCACCATGCTCTCACCACCTGCTGACTCACAACACCACCACCACCATGCTCTCACTACCTGCTGACTCACAACACACCACCACCACCACCATGCTCTCACCACCTGCTGACTCACAACACCACCATCACCACCATGCTCTCCCCACCTTCTGACTCACACCACCACCACCATGCTCTCACCACCTGCTGACTTACACCACCACCACCATGCTCTCTCCACCTGCTGACTCACAACACCACCACCACCACCATGCTCTCACCACCTGCTGACTTACACCACCACCACCATGCTCTCTCACCCTGCTGACTCACAACACCACCACCACCACCATGCTCTCACCACCTGCTGACTCACACCACCACCACCATGCTCTCACCACCTGCTGACTCACAACACCACCACCACCATGCTCTCACCACCTGCTGACTCACAACACCACCACCACCATGCTCTCACCACCTGCTGACTCACAACACCACCACCACCATGCTCTCACCACCTGCTGACTCGCAACACCACCACCACCATGCTCTCACCACCTGCTGACTCACAACACCACCACCACCATGCTCTAACCACCTGCTGACTCACAACACCACCACCACCATGCTCTCACCACCTGCTGACTCACACCACCACCACCATGCTCTCACCACCTGCTGACTCACAACACCACCACCATGCTCTCACCACCTGCTGACTCACAACACCACCACCACCATGCTCTCACCACCTGCTGACTCACAACACCACCACCACCATGCTCTCACCACCTGCTGACTCACAACACCACCACCACCATGCTCTCACCACCTGCTGACTCACACCACCACCACCACCACCATGCTCTCACCACCTGCTGACTCACACCACCACCACCACCATGCTCTCACCATCTGCTGACACACAACACCACCACCACCATGCTCTCACCACCTGCTGACTCAAAACACAACCACCACCACCACCACCATGCTCTCACCACCTGCTGACTCACAACACCACCACCACCACCACCATGCTCTCACCACCTGCTGACTCACAATACCACCACCACCATGCTCTCACCACCTGCTGACTCACAATACCACCACCACCATGCTCTCACCACCTGCTGACTCACAACACCACCACCACCATGCTCTCACCACCTGCTGACTCAAAACACCACCACTACCATCATGCTCTCACCACCTGCTGACTCACACCACCACCACCACCATGCTCTCACCACCTGCTGACTCACACCACCACCACCACCATGCTCTCACCATCTGCTGACTCACAACACCACCACCACCATGCTCTCACCACCTGCTGACTCAAAACACCACCACCACCACCACCATCATGCTCTCACCACCTGCTGACTCAAAACACCACCACCACCACCACCACCATGCTCTCACCACCTGCTGACTCACACCACCACCACCACCACCATGCTCTCACCACCTGCTGACTCACACCACCACACCACCATGCTCTCACCATCTGCTGACACACAACACCACCACCACCATGCTCTCACCACCTGCTGACTCAAAACACAACCACCACCACCACCACCATGCTCTCACCACCTGCTGACTCACAACACCACCACCACCACCACCATGCTCTCACCACCTGCTGACTCACAATACCACCACCACCATGCTCTCACCACCTGCTGACTCACAATACCACCACCACCATGCTCTCACCACCTGCTGACTCACAACACCACCACCACCATGCTCTCACCACCTGCTGACTCAAAACACCACCACTACCATCATGCTCTCACCACCTGCTGACTCACACCACCACCACCACCACCATGCTCTCACCACCTGCTGACTCACACCACCACCACCACCATGCTCTCACCATCTGCTGACTCACAACACCACCACCACCATGCTCTCACCACCTGCTGACTCAAAACACCACCACCACCACCACCATCATGCTCTCACCACCTGCTGACTCAAAACACCACCACCACCACCACCACCATGCTCTCACCACCTGCTGACTCACACCACCACCACCACCATCCTCTCACCAACCGCTGACTCACACCACCACCATCATGCTCTCACCACCTGCTGACTCAAAACACCACCACCACCACCACCACCATGCTCTCACCACCTGCTGACTCACACCACCACCACCACCATGCTCTCACCACCTTCTGACTCACACCACCACCACCACCATGCTCTCACCACCTGCTGATCACAACACCACCACAATGCTCTCACCACCTGCTGACTCACACCACCACCAACACCATGCTCTCACCACCTTCTGACTCACACCACCACCACCACCATGCTTTCACCACCTGCTGACTCACACCACCACCACCACCATGCTCTCACCACCTTCTGACTTACACCACCACCATGCTCTCACCACTTTCTGACTCACACCACCACCACCATGCTCTCACCACCTTCTGACTTACACCACCACCATGCTCTCACCACCTGCTATCTCACAACACCACCACCACCACCATGCTCTCACCACCTGCTGACTCACAACACCACCACCACTATGCTCTCACTACCTGCTGACTCACAACACCACCACCACCATGCTCTCACCACCTGCTGACTCACAACACCACCACCACCATGCTCTCACTACCTGCTGACTCACAACACCACCACCACCACCACCATGCTCTCACCACCTGCTGACTCACAACACCACCATCACCACCATGCTCTCCCCACCTTCTGACTCACACCACCACCACCATGCTCTCACCACCTGCTGACTTACACCACCACCACCATGCTCTCTCCACCTGCTGACTCACAACACCACCACCACCACCATGCTCTCACCACCTGCTGACTTACACCACCACCACCATGCTCTCTCACCCTGCTGACTCACAACACCACCACCACCACCATGCTCTCACCACCTGCTGACTCACACCACCACCACCATGCTCTCACCACCTGCTGACTCACAACACCACCACCACCATGCTCTCACCACCTGCTGACTCACAACACCACCACCACCATGCTCTCACCACCTGCTGACTCACAACACCACCACCACCATGCTCTCACCACCTGCTGACTCACAACACCACCACCACCATGCTCTCACCACCTGCTGACTCATAACACCACCACCACCATGCTCTAACCACCTGCTGACTCACACCACCACCACCATGCTCTCACCACCTGCTGACTCACACCACCACCACCATGCTCTCACCACCTGCTGACTCACAACACCACCACCACCATGCTCTCACCACCTGCTGACTCACAACACCACCACCACCATGCTCTCACCACCTGCTGACTCACAACACCACCACCACCATGCTCTCACCACCTGCTGACTCACAACACCACCACCATGCTCTCACCACCTGCTGACTCACACCACCCACCACCACCATGCTCTCACCACCTGCTGACTCACACACCACCACCACCATGCTCTCACCATCTGCTGACACACAACACCACCACCACCATGCTCTCACCACCTGCTGACTCAAAACACCACCACACCACCACCACCATGCTCTCACCACCTGCTGACTCACAACCACCACCACACCACCATGCTCTCACCACCTGCTGACTCACAATACCACCACCACCATGCTCTCACCACCTGCTGACTCACAATACCACCACCACCATGCTCTCACCACCTGCTGACTCACAACACCACCACCACCATGCTCTCACCACCTGCTGACTCAAAACACCACCACTACCATCATGCTCTCACCACCTGCTGACTCACACCACCACCACCATGCTCTCACCACCTGCTGACTCACACCACCACCACCACCATGCTCTCACCATCTGCTGACTCACAACACCACCACCACCATGCTCTCACCACCTGCTGACTCAAAACACCACCACCACACCACCATCATGCTCTCACCACCTGCTGACTCAAAACACCACCACCACCACACCACCATGCTCTCACCACCTGCTGACTCACACCACCACCACCACCATCCTCTCACCAACCGCTGACTCACACCACCACCACCATCATGCTCTCACCACCTGCTGACTCAAAACACCACCACCACCACCACCACCATGCTCTCACCACCTGCTGACTCACACCACCACCACCATGCTCTCACCACCTTCTGACTCACACCACCACCACCACCATGCTCTCACCACCTGCTGATTCACAACACCACCACAATGCTCTCACCACCTGCTGACTCACACACCACCAACCCATGCTCTCACCACCTTCTGACTCACACACCACCACCACCATGCTTTCACCACCTGCTGACTCACACCACCACCACCACCATGCTCTCACCACCTTCTGACTTACACCACCACCATGCTCTCACCACTTTCTGACTCACACCACCACCACCATGCTCTCACCACCTTCTGACTTACACCACCACCATGCTCTCACCACTTTCTGACTCACACACCACCACCATGCTCTCACCACCTGCTGACTCACACCACCACCACACCATGCTCTCACCACCTGCTGACGCACACCACCACCACCATGCTCTCACCACCTGCTGACTCACACCACCACCACCACAACCACCATGCTCTCACCACCTGCTGACTCACACCACCACCGCCACCATGCTCCCACCACCTGCTGACTCACACCACCACCAACACCATGCTCTCACCACCTTCTGACTCACACCACCACCACCACTATGCTCTCACCACCTGCTGACTCACACCACCACCACCACCATGCTCTCACCACCTGCTGACTCACACCACCACCACCACCATGCTCTCACCACCTTCTGACTCACACCACCACCACCATGCTCTCCCCACCTTCTGACTCATACCACCACCACCACCATGCTCTCCCCACCTTCTGACTCACAACACCACCACCACCATGCTCTCACCACCTTCTGACTTACACCACCACCATGCTCTCACCACTTTCTGACTCACACCACCACCACCATGCTCTCACCACCTTCTGACTTACACCACCACCATGCTCTCACCACTTTCTGACTCACACCACCACCACCATGCTCTCACCACCTGCTGACTCACACCACCACCACCACCATGCTCTCACCACCTGCTGACGCACACCACCACCACCATGCTCTCACCACCTGCTGACTCACACAACCACCACCACCACCATGCTCTCACCACCTGCTGACTCACACCACCACCATCACCATGCTCTCACCACCTGCTGACTCACAACACCACCACCATGCTCTCACCACCTGCTCTCACCACCTGCTGACTCACAACACCACCACCACCATGCTCTCACCACCTGCTGACTCACAACACACCACCACCATGCTCTCACCACCTGCTGACTCACAACACCACCACCACCACCACCACCACCATGCTCTCACCACCTGCTGACTCACAACACCACCACCACCACCATGCTCTCACCCTGCTGACTCACAACACCACCACCACCACCATGCTCTCACCACCTGCTGACTCACACCACCACCACCATGCTCTCACCACCTGCTGACTCACAACACCACCACCACCATGCTCTCACCACCTGCTGACTCACAACACCACCACCACCATGCTCTCACCACCTGCTGACTCACAACACCACCACCACCATGCTCTCACCACCTGCTGACTCACAACACCACCACCACCATGCTCTAACCACCTGCTGACTCACACCACCACCACCATGCTCTCACCACCTGCTGACTCACACCACCACCACCATGCTCTCACCACCTGCTGACTCACAACACCACCACCACCATGCTCTCACCACCTGCTGACTCACAACACCACCACCATGCTCTCACCACCTGCTGACTCACAACACCACCACCATGCTCTCACCACCTGCTGACTCACAACACCACCACCACCATGCTCTCACCACCTGCTGACTCACAACACCACCACCACCATGCTCTCACCACCTGCTGACTCACACCACCACCACCACCACCATGCTCTCACCACCTGCTGACTCACACCACCACCACCATGCTCTCACCATCTGCTGACTCACAACACCACCACCACCATGCTCTCACCACCTGCTGACTCAAAACACCACCACCACCACCACCACCATGCTCTCACCACCTGCTGACTCACAATACCACCACCACCATGCTCTCACCACCTGCTGACTCACAATACCACCACCACCATGCTCTCACCACCTGCTGACTCACAACACCACCACCACCATGCTCTCACCACCTGCTGACTCAAAACACCACCACTACCATCATGCTCTCACCACCTGCTGACTCACACCACCACCACCACCACCATGCTCTCACCACCTGCTGACTCACACCACCACCACCACCATGCTCTCACCATCTGCTGACTCACAACACCACCACCACCATGCTCTCACCACCTGCTGACTCAAAACACCACCACCACCACCACCATCATGCTCTCACCACCTGCTGACTCAAAACACCACCACCACCACCACCACCATGCTCTCACCACCTGCTGACTCACACCACCACCACCACCATCCTCTCACCAACCGCTGACTCACACCACCACCACCACCATGCTCTCACCACCTGCTGACTCACAACACCACCACCACCATGCTCTCACCACCTGCTGACTCACACCACCACCACCACCATGCTCTCACCACCTTCTGACTCACACCACCACCACCACCATGCTCTCACCACCTGCTGATTCACAACACCACCACAATGCTCTCACCACCTGCTGACTCACACCACCACCAACACCATGCTCTCACCACCTTCTGACTCACACCACCACCACCACCATGCTTTCACCACCTGCTGACTCACACCACCACCACCACCATGCTCTCACCACCTTCTGACTTACACCACCACCATGCTCTCACCACTTTCTGACTCACACCACCACCACCATGCTCTCACCACCTTCTGACTTACACCACCACCACCATGCTCTCACCACTTTCTGACTCACACCACCACCACCATGCTCTCACCACTTTCTGACTCACACCACCACCACCATGCTCTCACCACTTTCTGACTCACACCACCACCACCATGCTCTCACCACCTGCTGACTCACACCACCACCATGCTCTCACCACTTTCTGACTCACACCACCACCACCATGCTCTCACCACTTTCTGACTCACACCACCACCATGCTCTCACCACTTTCTGACTACACCACCACCACCATGCTCTCACCACCTGCTGACTCACACCACCACCACCACCATGCTCTCACCACCTGCTGACGCACACCACCACCACCATGCTCTCACCACCTGCTGACTCACACCACCACCACCACCACCATGCTCTCACCACCTGCTGACTCACACCACCACCGCCACCATGCTCCACCACCTGCTGACTCACACCACCACCAACACCATGCTCTCACCACCTTCTGACTCACACCACCACCACCACTATGCTCTCACCACCTGCTGACTCACACCACACCACCACCATGCTCTCACCACCTGCTGACTCACACCACCACCACCACCATGCTCTCACCACCTTCTGACTCACACCACCACCACCATGCTCTCCCCACCTTCTGACTCATACCACCACCACCACCATGCTCTCCCCACCTTCTGACTCACAACACCACCACCACCATGCTCTCACCACCTTCTGACTTACACCACCACCATGCTCTCACCACTTTCTGACTCACACCACCACCACCATGCTCTCACCACCTTCTGACTTACACCACCACCATGCTCTCACCACTTTCTGACTCACACCACCCACCACCATGCTCTCACCACCTGCTGACTCACACCACCACCACCACCATGCTCTCACCACCTGCTGACGCACACCACCACCACCATGCTCTCACCACCTTGCTGACTCACACCACCACCACCACCACCATGCTCTCACCACCTGCGGACTCACACCACCACCATCACCATGCTCTCACCACTGCTGACTCACAACACACACACTCTCACCAGTGCTCTCACCACCTGCTGACTCACAACACCACCACCCATGCTCTCACACCTGCTGACTAACAACACCACCACCACCATGCTCTCACCACCTGCTGACTTCACAACACCCCCCACCACCATGCTCTCACCACCTGCTGACTCACAACACACCACCACACCATGCTCTCACCACCTGCCGACTCACAACACCAACCACACCACCACCATGCTCTCACCACCTGCTGACTCACAACACTACCACCACCATGCTCTCACCACCTGCTGACTCACAACACCACCACCACCACCACCACCATGCTCTCACCACCTGCTGACTCACAACACCACCACCACCATGCTCTCACCACCTGCTGACTCACAACACCACCACCACCATGCTCTCACCACCTGCTGACTCACACCACCACCACCACCACCACCATGCTCTCACCACCTGCTGACTCACAACACCACCACCACCATGCTCTCACCACCTGCTGACTCACAACACCACCACCACCACCACCACCATGCTCTCACCACCTGCTGACTCACAACACCACCACCACCACCACCACCATGCTCTCACCACCTGCTGACTCACAACACCACCACCACCACCACTATGCTCTCACCACCTGCTGACTCACAACACCACCACCACCATGCTCTCACCACCTGCTGACTCACAACACCACCACCACCATGCTCTCACCTCCTGCTGACTCACAACCACCACCACCCCACCACCACCATGCTCTCAACCACCTGTGACTCACAACACCACCACCATCATGCTCTCAACCACCTGCTGACTCACAACACCACCATGCTCTCACCACTGCTGACTCACAACACCACCACCACCATGCTCTCAACCACCTGCTGACTCACACCACCACCACCACCATGCTGTCACCACCTGCTTGACTCACACCACCACCACCATGCTCTCACCACCTGCTGACTCACACACACCACCACCATGCTCTCACCACCTGCTGACTCACACACCACCACCATGCTCTCACCACCTGCTGACTCACAACAGCCCCCACCACCATGCTCTCACCACCTGCTGACTCACACCACCACCATCACCAATGCTCTCACCACTCTGCTGACTCCACAACACCACCACCACCATGCTCTCACCACATGCTGACTCACAACACTACCACCACCATGCTCTCACCACCTGCTGACTCACAACACCACCACCACCACCACCATGCTCTCACCACCTGCTGACTCACAACACCACCACCACCATGCTCTCACCACCTGCTGACTCACAACACCACCACCACCACCACCATGCTCTCAACACCTGCTGACTCACAACACCACCACCACCATGCTCTCACCACCTGCTGACTCACAACACCACCACCACCACCATGCTCTCACCACCTGCTGACTCACAACACCACCACCACTATGCTCTCACCACCTGCTGACTCACAACACCACCACCACCATGCTCTCACCACCTGCTGACTCAAACCACCACCACCATGCTCTCACCACCTGCTGACTCACAACACCACCACCACCATGCTCTCACCACCTGCTGACTCACAACACCACCACCACCATGCTCTCACCACCTGCTGACTCACAACACCCCCACCACCATGCTCTCACCACCTGCTGACTCACACCACCACCATGCTCTCACCACCTGCTGACTCACAACCGTACCACCACCATGCTCTCACTACGTGCTGACTCACAACACCACCACCACCATGCTCTCACCACCTGCTGACTCACAACACCACCACTACCATGCTGTCACCACCTGCTGACTCACACCACCACCACCACCATGCTCTCACCACCTGCTGACTCACACCACCACCACCACCACCATGCTCTCACCACCTGCTGACTCACAACACCACCACCATGCTCTCACCACCTGCTCTCACCACCTGCTGACTCACAACACCACCACCACCATGCTCTCACCACCTGCTGACTCACACCACCACCACCACCATGCTCTCACCACCTGCTGACGCACACCACCACCACCATGCTCTCACCACCTGCTGACTCACACCACCACCACCACCACCATGCTCTCACCACCTGCTGACTCACACCACCACCGCCACCATGCTCCCACCACCTGCTGACTCACACCACCATCACCATGCTCTCACCACCTGCTGACTCACAACATCACCACCATGCTGTCACCACCTGCTGACTCACACCACCACCACCATGCTCTCACCACCTGCTGACTCACAACACCACCACCATGCTCTCACCACCTGCTGACTCACAACACCACCACCACCACCACCATGCTCTCACCACCTGCTGACTCACAACACCACCACCACCACCACCATGCTCTCACCACCTGCTGACTCACAACACCACCACCACCACCATGCTCTCACCACCTGCTGACTCACAACACCACCACCATGCTCTCACCACCTGCTCTCACCACCTGCTGACTCACAACACCACCACCACCATGCTCTCACCACCTGCTGACTCACAACACCACCACCACCATGCTCTCACCACCTGCTGACTCACAACACCACCACCACCACCACCACCACCATGCTCTCACCACCTGCTGACTCACAACACCACCACCACCACCACCACCATGCTCTCACCACCTGCTGACTCACAACACAACCACCACCACCACCATGCTCTCACCACCTGCTGACTCACAACACCACCACCACCACCACCATGCTCTCACCACCTGCTGACTCACAACACCACCACCACCATGCTCTCACCACCTGCTGACTCACAACACCACCACCACCATGCTCTCACCACCTGCTGACTCACAACACCACCACCACCACCACCACCATGCTCTCACCACCTGCTGACTCACAACACCACCACCACCATGCTCTCACCACCTGCTGACTCACAACACCACCACCACCACCATGCTCTCACCACCTGCTGACTCACAACACCACCACCACTATGCTCTCACCACCTGCTGACTCACAACACCACCACCACCATGCTCTCACCACCTGCTGACTCACAACACCACCACCACCATGCTCTCACCACCTGCTGACTCACAACACCACCACCACCACCACCATGCTCTCACCACCTGCTGACTCACAACACCCCCACCACCATGCTCTCACCACCTGCTGACTCACACCACCACCATGCTCTCACCACCTGCTGACTCACAACACCACCACCACCATGCTCTCACTACCTGCTGACTCACAACACCACCACCACCATGCTCTCACCACCTGCTGACTCACAACACCACCACTACCATGCTGTCACCACCTGCTGACTCACACCACCACCACCACCATGCTCACACCACCTGCTGACTCACACCACCACCACCACCACCATGCTCTCACCACCTGCTGACTCACAACACCACCACCATGCTCTCACCACCTGCTCTCACCACCTGCTGACTCACAACACCACGACCACCATGCTCTCACCACCTGCTGACTCACAACACCATGACCACCATGCTCTCACCACCTGCTGACTCACAACACCACGACCACCATGCTCTCACCACCTGCTGACTCACAACACCACCACCACCATGCTCTCACCACCTGCTGACTCACAACACCACCACCACCATGCTCTCACCACCTGCTGACTCACAACACCACCACCACCATGCTCTCACCACCTTAGCTCGAGGCTCTTAGGGGCCTCGTAGCCTGGTGGATAGCGCGCAGGACTCGTAATTCTGTGACGCGGGTTCGATTCCCGCACGAGGCAGAAACAAATGGGCAAAGTTTCTTTCACCCAAAGTGCCCCTGTTACCTAGCAGTAAATAGGTACCTGGGAGTTAGTCAGCTGTAACGGGCTGCTTCCTGGGGTGTGTGTGTGTGTGGTGTGGGAAAAAAAAAAAAAAAAGTAGTTAGTAAACAGTTGATTGACAGTTGAGAGGCGGGCCGAAAGAGCAAAGCTCAACCCCCGCAAAAACACAACTAGTAAACACAACTAGTAAACCTGCTGACTCACAACACCACCACCACCATGCTCTCACCACCTGCTGACTCACAACACCACCACCACCATGCTCTCACCACCTGCTGACTCACAACACCACTACCACCATGCTCTCACCACCTGCTGACTCACAACACCACCACCACCATGCTCTCACCACCTGCTGACTCACAACACCAACACCACCATGCTCTCACCACCTGCTGACTCACACCACCACCATCACCATGCTCTCACCACCTGCTGACTCACACCACCATCACCATGCTCTCACCACCTGCTGACTCACAACATCACCACCATGCTGTCACCACCTGCTGACTCCACCACCACCATGCTCTCACCACCTGCTGACTCACAACACCACCACCACCACCACCATGCTCTCACCACCTGCTGACTCACAACACCACCACCACCACCATGCTCTCACCACCTGCTGACTCACAACACCACCACCACCACCACCATGCTCTCACCACCTGCTGACTCAAAACACCACCACCACCATGCTCTCACCACCTGCTGACTCACACCACCACCACCATGCTCTCACCACCTGCTGACTCACACCACCACCACCATGCTCTCACCACCTGCTGACTCACACCAACACCACCACCACCACCATGCTCTCACCACCTGCTGACTCACACCACCACCACCACCACCATGCTCTCACCACCTGCTGACTCACAACACCACCACCACCACCACCACCATGCTCTCACCACCTGCTGACTCACAACATCTCCACCACCATGCTGTCACCACCTGCTGACTCACACCACCACCACCATGCTCTCACCACCTGCTGACTCACACCACCACCACCATGCTCTCACCACCTGCTGACTCACAACACCACTACCACCACCATGCTCTCACCACCTGCTGACTCACAACACCACTACCACCACCATGCTCTCACCACCTGCTGACTCACAACACCACCACCACCATGCTCTCACCACCTGCTGACTCACAACACCACCACCACCATGCTCTCACCTCCTGCTGACTCACAACACCACCACCACCACCACCATGCTCTGACCACCTGCTGACTCACAACACCACCACCACCATGCTCTCACCACCTGCTGACTCACAACACCACCACCACCATGCTCTCACCACCTGCTGACTCACAACACCACCACCACCATGCTCTCACCACCTGCTGACTCACACCACCACCACCACCACCACCACCATGCTCTCACCACCTGCTGACTCAAAACACTACCACCTGCTGACTCAGAACAAGAACAACAAGAAGATAGATCAATATCTCCTCGTGTGTCGTGACCATCATGACGGAGGAGCCGATCTTCACTGACTGTGTGCTGTAATGGTCGGCCCGCACGCACACTAGGGGCCCCCGGCCCGCACACACACTAGGGGCCCCCCCGGCCCGCACACACACTAGGGGCCCCCCCGGCCCGCACACACACTAGGGCTCCCCCCTCGGCCCGCATGCACACTAGGGGCTCCCGGCCCGCACACACACTAGGGGCCCCCCGGCCCACACACACACTAGGGGCCCCCCGGCCCGCACGCACACTAGGGGCCCCCCGGCCCGCACGCACACTAGGGGCCCCCCGGCCCGCACGCACACTAGGGGCCCCCCCGGCCCGCACGCACACTAGGGGCCCCCCCGGCCCGCACGCACACTAGGGGCCCCCCCGGCCCGCACGCACACTAGGGGCCCCCGGCCCGCACACACACTAGGGGCCCCCCCGGCCCGCACGCACACTAGGGGCCCCCGGCCCGCACGCACGCTAGGGGCCCCCGGCCCGCACGCACGCTAGGGGCCCCCGGCCCGCACGCACGCTAGGGTCCCCCCGGCCCGCACGCACGCTAGGGTCCCCCCGGCCCGCACGCACACTAGGGGCCCCCAGCCCGCACGCACACTAGGGTCCCCCCGGCCCGCACGCACACTATGGACCCCCGGCCCGCACGCACACTAGGGGGCCCCCGGCTCGCACGCACACTAGGGGTCCCCCCGGCCCGCACGCACACTAGGGTCCCCCCGGCCCGCACGCACACTAGGGGGCCCCCGGCCAGCACGAACACTAGGGCCCCCCGGACCGCACGCACACTAGGGCCCCCCGGCCCGCACGCACACTAGGGCCCCCCGGACCGCACGCACACTAGGGCCCCCCGGACCGCACGCACACTAGGGCCCCCCGGACCGCACGCACACTAGGGGCCCCCCGGACCGCACGCACACTAGGGGCCCCCCGGCCCGCACGCACACTAGGGGCCCCCGGCCCGCACGCACACTAGGGCTCCTGTCCTAGGGGAGGGGGGGGGTTCTGTTGTTTATTACTAAATCGTGTGTGAGAGTATCATAGTTTAATATTACATTATTATCACACAATATAATGTTAAACCCTGCTATCGTTACCACTAATACCAGCTATTGTTACCATCAATACCAGCTATCGTTACCACTAATACCAGCTATTGTTACCATCAATACCAGCTATCGTTACCACTAATACCAGCTATTGTTACCATCAACACCAGCTATCGTTACCACTAATACCAGCTATTGTTACCATCAATACCAGCTATCGTTACCACTAATACCAGCTATTGTTACCATCAATACCAGCTATCGTTACCACTAATACCAGCTATTGTTACCATCAATACCAGCTATCGTTACCACTAATACCAGCTATCGTTACCACTAATACCAGCTATTGTTACCATCAATACCAGCTATCGTTACCATCAACACCAGCTATTGTTACCATCAATACCAGCTACCGTTACCATCAATACCAGCTATTGTTACCATCAATACCAGCTATTGTTACCATCAATACCAGCTATTGTTACCATCAATACCAGCTATTGTTACCATCAATACCAGCTATTGTTACCATCAATACCAGCTATTGTTGCCATCAATACCAGCTATTGTTACCACTAATACCAGCTAATGTTACCATCAACACCAGCTATCGTTACCACTAATACCAGCTATTGTTACCATCAATACCAGCTATTGTTACCATCAATACCAGCTACCGTTACCATCAATACCAGCTATTGTTACCATCAATACCAGCTATTGTTACCATCAATACCAGCTATTGTTACCATCAATACCAGCTATTGTTACCATCAATACCAGCTATTGTTACCATCAATACCAGCTACCGTTACCATCAATACCAGCTATTGTTACCATCAATACCAGCTATTGTTACCATCAATACCAGCTATCGTTACCATCAATACCAGCTATTGTTACCATCAATACCAGCTATTGTTACCATCAATACCAGCTACCGTTACCATCAATACCAGCTACCGTTACCACTAATACCAGCTATTGTTACCATCAATACCAGCTACCGTTACCATCAATACCAGCTATCGTTACCACCAATACCAGCTATCGTTACCACCAATACCAGCTATTGTTACCATCAATACCAGCTACCGTTACCATCAATACCAGCTATTGTTACCATCAATACCAGCTATCGTTACCATCAATACCAGCTGCCGTTACCATCAATACCAGCTGCCGTTACCATCAATACCAGCTATCGTTACCACTAATACCAGCTATCGTTACCATCAAAACCAGCTACCGTTACCATCAATACCAGCTATCGTTACCATCAATACCAGCTATCGTTACCATCAATACCAGCTACCGTTACCATCAATACCAGCTATCGTTACCACTAATACCAGCTATCGTTACCACCAATACCAGCTATCGTTACCACTAATACCAGCTATCGTTACCACTAATACCAGCTATCGTTACCACCAATACCAGCTATCGTTACCACCAATGCCAGCTATCGTTACCACCAATGCCAGCTATCGTTACCACCAATGCCAGCTATCGTTACCACCAATGCCAGCTATCGTTACCACCAATGCCAGCTATCGTTACCACCAATGCCAGCTATCGTTACCATCAATGCCAGCTATCGTTACCACCAATGCCAGCTATCGTTACCACCAATGCCAGCTATCGTTACCACCAATGCCAGCTATCGTTACCACCAATGCCAGCTATCGTTACCACCAATGCCAGCTATCGTTACCACCAATACCAGCTATCGTTACCACTAATACCAGCTATCGTTACCACCAATACCAGCTATCGTTACCACCAATGCCAGCTATAGTTTCCACCAGTACCAGCTGTCGTTACCACCAGTACCAACTATCGTTACCACCAGTACCAACTATCGTTACCACCAATGCCAGCTATCGTTACCACCAGTACCAGCTGTCGTTACCACCAGTACCAACTATCGTTACCACCAGCGACACGTTTCGTCAACATACAATACAGACAGAAACACTTGTGTCCTTAACCTTAACCAATAATCGATATATCGTGGAAACTGTAATTCCAACATGTGTTGAAAGTTGATATTTTAGTTAAGCTGGTAGCGAACAGTGGGTCAGAGGCCGGAGGCGAGCCCAGGAGCTTGGTCCCACGCTGCTGCTCTCTCATGCTGGCTCTCTCACTGGTGAGAGAGAATGTATCATCATTGTGATGGTTCTCTCTCTTTCTCTCTCTCATTCTCTCTCCCTCCATCTACCCCCTCTCTCTCTTTCTCTCTCCCTCCATCTACCCCCTCTCTCTCATTCTCTCTCCCTCCATCTACCCCCTCTCTCTCTTTCTCTCTCCCTCCATCTACCCCCTCTCTCTCTTTCTCTCTCCCTCCATCTACCCCCTCTCTCTCTCTCTCTCTCCCTCCATCTACCCCCTCTCTCTCTTTCTCTCTCCCTCCATCTACCCCCTCTCTCTCTTTCTCTTTCCCTCCATCTACCCCCTCTCTCTTTCTCTCTTCCTCCATTCACCCCCTCTCTCTCTCTCCTCTCTCCTTCTCTCCCTCTTTCCCTCTCTCCCTCTTTCCCTCTTCCCCACCCCCCTCTCCCCACAAGTGTAAACGCCACCATTGAGGCGTGGGATGAGGGAGTCAGCCCACAGTGTTGACATAACCCGGGCTGCGGCTCCCAGGAGGGACGACGCACCACCCGCCAAACACACCGAAACTACGACGTTGGTACAACGTTCCAACAAGTTTTAACACCTAACCAGTTATAATAACCAACATAGCAATTTGTAACAACGATCTAATACGTCATAAACACGTTAAGCCAAGATGTAACAACTTTATTATTAGTTGTAACAAGCGGAAAATAGAGACAGTTACTGTTTGAAGGAGGCATTTGAGCGGAATTCTGTGTTGAGTTTCACTTACGAGATGGAGAAGGATGGGAAGCTGCCCTTTCTAGATGTAACAGTCACGGAAAGGGGTGGAGGTTTCCACACTGCAGTCTACACTAAGGAAACAAATATAGGAATGTGTCTCAATGCCAATAGTGACTGCCCAGACAGATACAAGAGGAGTGATGTCAACGCTTACGTCGACTGTGCTCTCGGCCACAGCTCAGGATGGAAGCAAGTCGATGAAGAACTCTGTAGGGTAAGGCAGGTCCTAGTCAACAATGGCTTCTCCAATGGTTTTGCTGAAGACATCATGAAAAGAAAGGTAAACGCCATGCAACTTCTGAAGAGTCAACTAACAGAACACATGTTCCCCAGTATTAGACTATTTTACAGGAACTTCATTTCAACAGCTCATAAAACGGAGGAAAGGGTCCTGAAAGATATTGCTGATAGGAACGTTATCCCTACAGACAAAAATCATAAAATACAATTGATGATTTACTATAAAACCAATAAAACGGCCAAATTACTCCTGAAAAGCTCTCCATACAAAAAGCAGAACGCCTTGAAGGAAACCAACGTCGTCTATGCCTTCCAATGCCTACTTGGGGATTGTAAGCCCCAAAGAACTCGGTATGTAGGCAAGACAACAACATCTCTTTTCAAGGCGATTAACAATGCATAAACAACAGGGGCTCCATAAAGGAACATATAATCTCCTCTCACAACCAGACCATCAACAGAGAAATCTTAACAAACAACACAGAAATCATCGATAGATACAGCGATAGCAGGCGGCTCGACATCTGCGAGGCACTAAACATCAAAAAGTCACCAGCAATCAACAGCAATTAATGTACAACTATATTCTACCCACTTGAAGACTCCGAACCAATATAGAAGCATCAAGAGGAAGTATGGGGCAATAAGCCCTCTGCAGTTATTTCCATTCTTATCCTCTCATATCCAATTAATACCCATTGTTTCGTGTTCTGTCTTGTATTTGTCACAAGTTTGTTCACCTCATCCAAAACTGTTGCACCATATCACCTCACCCAAATGCGAGTAGAAGTATGACGGATTAGTGTGTTCACAGGTTAAAGTTGTGTGTGTAAACTAAAGTCTTTGAAAATGCAATAAGTTAAGAAATGCCTTCAAGCGTTGCGTCAGACTAGAAATAAAAATTAATTTTGGAGAATTGACTTTTCAATTACCATCGACAGTGAAAAGAAATATAAGAAATATTGAGAAAATTCGTATTAGAATTATTAATCTTACCTTTTTGGTCATATTTAACAAAATACATATATGTATGTTGTTAAATATGACCGAAAACTACCATAGTAGGCCAAGAATGCAGTACTTAGCCTACTATGCAAGGCCCGATTTGCCTAATAAGCCAAGTTTTCTTGATATATATTTTTCTATTTTTTTCTTATGAAATGATAAAGCTATCCATTTCATTATGAACAAGTTATTCTTTTTTAAATTTAAGTTAAAACAAACGTAGATATATGACCGAACCTAACCAACCCTACCTAACCTATCTTAACCTAACCTAAACTAACACAACTAAGTAAATAATTTATGTTCTTAATATAATAATAATTCATATGTACTAATTTGAAAAATTTATTGAAAATAAAGAAAATCACTCGGCCTATTAGGCAATTCGGGCCTTGCATAGTAGGCTGAGAAGTGCGTTCTGGCTACTAGGTACGACATATATATATATATATATATATATATATATATATATATATATATATATATATATATATATATATATATATGTCGTACCTAGTAGCCAGAACGCACTTCTCAGCCTACTATTCAATCCCCGATTTGCCTAATAAGCCAAGTTTTCCTGAATTAATATATTTACTGCAATTTTTTTCTTATGAAATGATAAAGCAACCCTTTTCTCTATGTATGAGGTCAATTTTTTTTTATTGGAGTTAAAATTAACGTAGATATATGACCAAACCTAACCAACCCTACCTAACCTAACCTACCCTATATTTATAGGTAAGGTTAGGTTAGGTAGCCTAAAAAAGCTAGGTTAGGTTAGGTTAGGTAGGTTAGGTAGACGAAAAAAACATTAATTCATGAAAACTTGGCTTATTAGGCAAATCGGGCCTTGAATAGTAGGCTGAGAAGTGCGTTCTGGCTATTAGGTACGATATATATATATATATATATATATATATATATATATATATATATATATATATATATATATGTCGTACCTAGTAGCCAGAACGCACTTTTTGGCCTACTATGCAAGGCCCGGTTTGCCTAATAAGCCAAGTTTTCCTGAATTAATATATTTTCTCATTTTTTTCTTATGAAATGATAAAGCTACCTATTTCATTATGTATGATGTCAATTTTTTATATAGGAGTTAAAATTAACGTAGATATATGACCGAACCTAACCAACCCTACCTAACCTAACCTAACCTATCTTTATAGGTTAGGTTAGGTTAGGTAGCCGAAAAATTTAGGTTAGGTTAGGTAGGTTAGGTAGTCGAAAAACAATTAATTCATGAAAACTTGGCTTATTAGGCAAATTTGGCCTTACATAGTAGGCTGAGAAGTGCGTTCTGGCTACTAGGTACGACATATATATATATATATATATATATATATATATATATATATATATATATATATATATATATATATATATATATATATACATATTAAATATGACCGAAAAAGTAAGATTAATAATTCTAACAGGAATTTTCTCAATCTTTCATACATTTCTTTTCACTGTTGGTGGTAATTCAAAAATCAATTCTCCAAAATTAATTTTTATTTCTAGTCTGATGCGACACTTGAGCGCGTTTCGTAAAACTTATTACATTTTCAAAGACTTTAGTTTACACATAAACATACACAACTGAACATACACAACTGAATAGAACTTACACATCTCCGATTTGTTTATATCTACATTTGAGTGAGGTGGATGGGGTGAGGTGGTATTAATAGGGTATTAATTTCATCAACACAAGACAGAACACGAAACAATGGGTATTGAATGGAAGTGATTGTAGAAAGCCTATTGGTCAATATTTCTTGATGCTTCTATATTGGAGAGGAGTCTTGAGGTGGGTAGAATATAGTTGTGCATTAATTGGCTGTTGATTGCTGGTGTTGACTTTTTAATGTGTTGTGCCTCGCAAACGTCAAGCCGCCTGCTATCGCTGTATCTATCGATGATTTCTGTTTTGTTTACTAGGATTTCTCTGGCGATGGTTTGGTTGTGGGAAGAGATTATATGTTCCTTAATGGAGCCCTGTTGCTTATGCATCGTTAAACGCCTAGAAAGAGATGTTGTTGTCTTGCCTATATACTGGGTTTTTTGGACCTTACAGTCCCCAAGAGGGCATTTGAAGGCATAGACGACGTTGGTCTCTCTTAAAGCGTTCTGCTTTGTGTCTGGAGAGTTTCTCATGAGTAGGCTGGCCGTTTTTCTGGTTTTATAGTAAATCGTCAGTTGTATCCTCTGATTTTTGTCTGTAGGGATAACGTTTCTATTAACAATATCTTTCAGGACCCTTTCCTCCGTTTTATGAGCTGTGGAAAAGAAGTTCCTGTAAAATAGTCTAATAGGGGGTATAGGTGTTGAGTTAGTTGTCTCTTCAGAGGTTGCATGGCGTTTCACTTTCCTTCTTATGATGTCTTTGACGAAACCATTGGAGAAGCCGTTGTTGACTAGAAGCCTTACCCTACAGAGTTCTTCGTCGACTTGCTTCCATTCTGAGCTGTGGCTGAGAGCGCGGTCGACATATGCATTAACAACACTCCTCTTATAGCTGTCTGGGCAGTCGCTGTTGGCATTTAGGCACATTCCTATGTTCGTTTCCTTAGTGTAGACTGCAGTGTGGAAACCTCCGCTCTTTTCCATGACTGTTACATCTAGAAAGGGCAGCTTCCCATCCTTTTCCATCTCGTAAGTGAAACGCAGCACGGAACTCTGCTCAAACGCCTCCTTCAGCTCCTGCAGATGTCTGTCATCAGGTACCTGTGTAAAAATGTCGTCAACGTACCTGCAGTATATGGCCGGTTTCAAGTTCATGTCGACTAAGACTTTTTGCTCGATGGTACCCATGTAGAAGTTTGCAAACAGGACACCTAGGGAAGAACCCATGGCGACGCCATCTACTTGCTTATACATGTGCCCCTCCGGGCTCACGAAGGGTGCCTCTTTAGTACAAGCTTGGAGTAGTTTCCTTAGAATATTTTCTGGCATGTCAAGAGTAGTACAGGCTGGATCACGATACACTCTGTCGGTTATCATCCCGATTGTCTCGTCTACAGGTACGTTGGTGAACAGTGATTCTACGTCCAACGAGGCTCTTATCCCTGTGGCCCGTGTGCCCCGCAGTAAGTCAACAAATTCCTTTGGAGACTTCAGGCTGAAGGCGCAAGGGACATAAAGAGTCAGCAGGCCGTTGAGTCGCTTCGCCAGTCTGTACGTGGGTGTGGGTATCTGGCTAATGATTGGCCGAAGTGGGTTTCCAGGCTTGTGTGTCTTGACATTTCCATACGCATATCCAGGTTTATATTCCCCAATAATCTTTGGCAGGTGGAGTCCAGATTTCTTGGCGTTCACAGTTTCGATCAGTTTGTTGACCTTTGCTTTCAATTCGGCTGTAGTGTCCTTCGTTACCCTTTGGAATTTAGTTTGGTCAGAGAGTATGAGATTCATTTTCGCCAGATATTCGTCTTTTTTAAGAATGACGTATATTGGCGACTTGTCGCCTCTCCTGACAACTATCTCCTTGTTCTCACGAAGGCTTTTAGCTGCCTCTTTGAGCTCGGGGAACAATATGGTGCTTCTGTAATTGCCTCGCTTCTTTCCTCCTTCCGCAATAAGTTCTGCTTGTAAGGTATCTTTGGTAGTGACCTTCTTTTGTGTCTCGAGGTCGAATATGTCGTCCAACAGGATTTCCAACTCCACTTTCCGGGCCATCTCACTCGGTCTGGACATAACGTGACAGTTTATACCCAGATTTAGGAGAGTGATTTGGTCCTCAGTGAGGTTGATTCCTGCAAGGTTCAGGAAGCCATCTCTTGGTCGTGGAATTGCCATAGGTCCTCCATATAACGTTGTTAGTTTCTTGATAATCCTTGTTTCAGTGCTGAGGTGATGTCGGTCTGTGAGGATGTCGAGGTGATGTTCAATGCGGGTACGGAGGCTTTTGTCGATGTTGCTATTTCTCCATTCGTTTGTAGCATGAAGTAGTTGCGTTTTGTTGTCTTTGATTTCATTTTCCGCCTTGTATATCTGATCACGAATCAGATCCTGGCGATATTTTATCGTGCACACAGGGCACACGGGCCACAGGGATAAGAGCCTCGTTGGACGTAGAATCACTGTTCACCAACGTACCTGTGGACGAGACAATCCGGATGATAGCCGACAGAGTGTATCGTGATCCAGCCTGTACTCCTCTTGACATGCCAGAAAATATTCTAAGGAAACTACTCCAAGCTTGTACTAAAGAGGCACCCTTCTTGAGCCTGGAGGGGCACATGTATAAGCAAGTAGATGGCGTCGCCATGGGTTCTCCCCTAGGTGTCCTGTTTGCAAACTTCTACATGGGTACCATCGAGCAAAAAGTCTTAGTCGACATGAACTTGAAACCGGCCATATACTGCAGGTACGTTGACGACATTTTTACACAGGTACCTAATGTCAGACATCTGCAGGAGCTGAAGGAGGCGTTTGAGCAGAGTTCCGTGCTGCGTTTCACTTACGAGATGGAAAAGGATGGGAAGCTGCCCTTTCTAGATGTAACAGTCATGGAAAAGAGCAGAGGTTTCCACACTGCAGTCTACACTAAGGAAACGAACATAGGAATGTGCCTAAATGCCAACAGCGACTGCCCAGACAGCTATAAGAGGAGTGTTGTTAACGCATATGTTGACCGCGCTCTCAGCCACAGCTCAGAATGGAAGCAAGTCGACGAAGAACTCTGTAGGGTAAGGCAGGTCCTAGTCAACAACGGCTTCTCCAATGGTTTCGTCGAAGACATCATAAGAAGGAAAGTGAAACGCCATGCAACCTCTGAAGAGACAACTAACACAACACCTATACCCCCTATTAGACTATTTTACAGGAACTTCTTTTCCACAGCTCATAAAACGGAGGAAAGGGTCCTGAAAGATATTGTTAATAGAAACGTTATCCCTACAGACAAAAATCAGAGGATACAACTGACGATTTACTATAAAACCAGAAAAACGGCCAGCCTACTCATGAGAAACTCTCCAGACACAAAGCAGAACGCTTTAAAAGAGACCAACGTCGTCTATGCCTTCAAATGCCCTCTTGGGGACTGTAAGCTCCAAAAAACCCAGTGTATAGGCAAGACAACAACATCTCTTTCTAGGCGTTTAACGATGCATAAGCAACAGGGCTCCATTAAGGAACATATAATCTCTTCTCACAACCAAACCATCGCCAGAGAAATCCTAGTAAACAACACAGAAATCATCGATAGATACAGCGATAGCAGGCGGCTTGACGTTTGCGAGGCACTACACATTAAAAAGTCAACACCAGCAATCAACAGCCAATTAATGCACAACTATATTCTACCCACATCAAGACTCCACTCCAATATAGAAGCATCAAGAAATATGGACGAATAGGCTTTCTACAATCACTTCCATTCAATACCCATTGTTTCGTGTTCTGTCTTGTGTTGATGAAATTAATACCCTATTAATACCACCTCACCCCATCCACCTCACTCAAATGTAGATATAAACAAATCGGAGATGTGTAAGTTCTATTCAGTTGTGTATGTTCAGTTGTGTATGTTTATGTGTAAACTAAAGTCTCTGAAAATGTAATAAGTTTTACGAAACGCGCTCAAGTGTCGCGTCAGACTAGAAATAAAAATTAATTTTGGAGAATTGATTTTTGAATTACCACCAACAGTGAAAAGAAATGTACGAAAGATTGAGAAAATTCGTGTTAGAATTATTAATCTTACTTTTTCGGTCATATTTAATAATATATGTTTACAGGAAAGACTGCTACCAATATATATATATATATATATATATATATATATATATATATATATATATATATATATATATATATATATATATATATATATATATATATATATAATATAATATATATATTCCCTTTTCTAGATCCATTTTGACTGGAGTTTCGTGATTGTTTGTTTTTCTACAGATACTCTAGACTTTAGATTCCTAACCATCTAGAAGATTTTTATAATGTTTAAGTATGGATCCAAAACTGTTTTTTTTTTTTAATTGATTTGCTTTAGTGAAAAATTATATTTTATTAATTGTTTATCTCGTGTATAGATTTCTGCTCCATTTGCTCTCATTTTGTCTTCAATAGCAGCTTTAACCTCTGCTCTATTTCGTCAATATCCCCGTTTAGAATATATATTTTATAATTTATATGTTTTCTTTTGTGTTAGTGTTTAGCTTTTTCTGTAGTTGTTGTTGAGTTTTCTAACACAGTCGTGAGTGGTTGGGCACCATTCCTCCCCTCCGTCCCATCCCAAATCCTCATCCTGATCCCTTCCCAGTGCTATATAGTTGTAATGGCTTGGCGCTTTCCCCTGATAGTTCCCTTCCCTCAATACAGCTCTCTATTTTGGGTCGTCAACACAAGAAATATTTTCCGCCAGATATTATGGTCAACTACAGTGAACTGTTCCACTCCCTGAGTGGGAGTTCTGAGGGTTAACATGTTTGTTTGGTCCCTGTTTATTATTGTGTCTGTCAGTGACTGTCATTGTTTGAAATTACATGTGCAGAACAGCACAGCCCGTCTGTTATTATGTTTGGACATATTACGTTCCTTCTTGTCTGTTTAGACTTGTAAGAGTTTGTGATCAGATCACGTAGTGTCTGACTTATGTGTCTGAATATTTCATCATTGTTCATGAAGACGTGACCCAACATATTTCCCTTCCTAGTTGGCGCTGTGGTCTCTCCACCCACTTAGTAAGGTTAGGTTAGGAGAAAGCGCCAAGCCATTACCACAATTTTGCACTGGGTAAGGATTTGGGATGGGACGGGTGGAAGGAATAGTGCCAACGACTGTCGCTCTACCGTCCAGCCCAAGTGGTTGGGCGTCAGATGGCAGTGCTGGTAACAGTGACCGGATATGGAGAGGCGTAAAGTGGTGGGAAGATGGGAACTAATGGTAGCGGAGCTGGTTGTAATGGGGCAGGTAACAATGGTTAAGGGGGGAGGGGGGTCATTACTGTGCAGGAGGGGGGAGGGGTGTCATTACTGTGCAGGAGGGGGGAGGGGGTCATTACTGTGCAGGAGGGGGGAGGGGTGTAATTACTGTGCAGGGGGGGAGAGGGGGTCATTACTATGCACGAGGGGGTCATTACTATGGGGGAGGGGGGTCATTACTGTGCAGGAGGGGGGAGGGCGTCATTACTGTGCAGGAGGGGGGAGGGGGTCATTACTGTGCAGGAGGGGGGAGGGGTGTCATTACTGTGCAGGGGGGGGGGAGAGGGGGTCATTACTATGCACGAGGGGGTCATTACTATGGGGGAGGGGGGTCATTACTGTGCAGGAGGGGGGAGGGGGGTCATTACTGTGCAGGAGGGGGGAGGGGGTCATTACTGTGCAGGAGGGGGGAGGGGGGTCATTACTGTGCAGGAGGGGGGAGGGGTGTCATTACTGTGCAGGGGGGGGAGAGGGGGTCATTACTATGCACGAGGGGGTCATTACTATGGGGGAGGGGGGTCATTACTGTGCAGGAGGGGGGAGGGGGTCATTACTGTGCAGGAGGGGGGAGGGGGGTCATTACTGTGCAGGAGGGGGGAGGGGGGTCATTACTGTGCAGGAGGGGGGAGGGGGTCATTACTGTGCAGGAGGGGGGAGGGGGGTCATTACTGTGCAGGAGGGGGGAGGGGTGTCATTACTGTGCAGGGGGGGGGAGAGGGGGTCATTACTATGCACGAGGGGGTCATTACTATGGGGGAGGGGGGTCATTACTGTGCAGGAGGGGGGAGGGGGTCATTACTGTGCAGGAGGGGGGAGGGGGGTCATTACTGTGCAGGAGGGGGAGGGGGTCATTACTGTGCAGGGGGGGGGGGAGAGGGGGGTCATTACTATGCACGAGGGGGTCATTACTATGGGGGAGGGGGGTCATTACTGTGCAGGAGGGGGGAGGGGGTCATTACTGTGCAGGAGGGGGGAGGGGGTCATTACTGTGCAGGAGGGGGGAGGGGTGTAATTACTGTGCAGGGGGGGGGAGAGGGGGTCATTACTATGCACGAGGGGGTCATTACTATGGGGGAGGGGGGTCATTACTGTGCAGGAGGGGGGAGGGGGTCATTACTGTGCAGGAGGGGGGAGGGGGTCATTACTGTGCAGGAGGGGGGAGGGGTGTAATTACTGTGCAGGGGGGGGGGAGAGGGGGTAATTACTATGCACGAGGGGGTCATTACTATGGGGGAGGGGGGTCATTACTGTGCAGGAGGGGGGAGGGGGTCATTACTGTGCAGGAGAGGGGAGGGGGGTCATTACTGTGCAGGAGGGCGGAGGTGGGTCATTACTGTGCAGGAGGGGGGAGGGGGGTCATTACTGTGCAGGAGGGGGGAGGGGGTCATTACTGTGCAGGAGGGCGGAGGGGGTCATTACTGTACAGGAGGGGGGGAGGGGGTCATTACTGTGCAGGAGGGCGGAGGGGGTCATTACTGTGCAGGAGGGCGGAGGGGGTCATTACTGTGCAGGAGGGCGGAGGGGGGTCATTACTGAGCAGGAGGGCGGAGGGGGGTCATTACTGTGCAGGAGGAGGAGAGGGGTCATTACTGTGCAGGAGGGGGGAGGGGGGTCATTACTGTGCAGGAGGGGGGAGGGGGTCATTACTGTGCAGGAGGGGGAGGGGGTCATTACTGTGCAGGAGGGGGGAGGGGGGGTCATTACTGTGCAGGGGGGGAGGGGGTCATTACTGTGCAGGGGGGGAGGGGGTCATTACTGTGCAGGAGGGGGGAGGGGGGTCATTACTGTGCAGGGGGGGAGGGGGTCATTACTGTGCAGGAGGGGGGAGGGGGTCATTACTATGCAGGGGGGGGAGGGGGTCATTACTATGCAGGAGGGGGGAGGGGGTCATTACTATGCAGGAGGGGGGAGGGGTCATTACTATGCAGGAGGGGGGAGGGGGTCATTACTATGCAGGAGGGGGGAGGGGGGTCATTACTATGCAGGAGGGGGGAGGGGGTCATTACTATGCAAGGGGAGGCTGGAGTGGAAACAATTACCTAACATCTAATATGATTAGTGAAGCATTAAGACAGTGGAGCGTCGAGGAGGAATGTTGAACCACCAGGGAATGTTAATGAGGAAATGAAGGAAGACCTCAGTGGGGAGGGAGAAAGATAGACAGACAGACAGGAAGAGACAGACACAGACAACAGTTGATAAGAGCGTCGTCAACAATCTACCATTAACCTGGTCGTCAGTGATCAAGAGAGACAGACACACACAACAGATGATAAGAGCGACGTCAACAGTCTACCATTAACTAGGTCGTCAGTGATCAAGAGAGACAGACAGACAACAGTTGATAAGAGCGTCGTCAACAGTCTACCATTAACCAGGTCCTCAGTGATCAAGAGAGACAGACAGACAACAGATGATAAGAGCGACGTCAACAGTCTACCATTAACTAGGTCGTCAGTGATCAAGAGAGACAGGCACACAACAGATGATAAGAGCGACGTCAACAGTCTACCACTAACCAGGTCCTCAGTGATCAAGAGAGACAGACAAACAACAGATGATAAGAGCGACGTCAACAGTCTACCATTAACCAGGTCCTCAGTGATCAAGAGAGACAGACACAGACAGATGATAAGAGCGACGTCAACAGTCTACCATTAACCAGGTCCTCAGTGATCAAGAGAGACAGACACAGACAACAGATGATAAGAGCGACGTCAACAGTCTACCATTAACCAGGTCCTCAGTGATCAAGAGAGACAGACACAGACAACAGATGATAAGAGCGACGTCAACAGTTTACCATTAACCAGGTCCTCAGTGATCAAGAGAGACAGACAGACAACTCATGATAAGAGCGACGTCAACAGTCTACCATTAACCAGGTCCTCAGTGATCAAGAGAGCTTCAGGTCGTCGCCGAGTCTTAACTAAACAACAAAATATCTTTCATATAATAATGTGCAGAATATTAATATAATATTTCTATTAACAATAAAATAGGAGGCAGCGCAGCCCAGCTTCCAGGGAATATATATGTGAAAGTATAAAGACAAACCCAATAAGATGATAATTTTGTCATAAGTTTGGCTGCGCAGCCTATGGTACTGTTGCCTGAGTGTGTGTAGCTGCGCAGCCTATGGTACTGTTGCCTGAGTGTGTGTAGCTGCGCAGCCTATGGTACTGTTGCCTGAGTGTGTGTAGCTGCGCAGCCTATGGTACTGTTGCCTGAGTGTGTGTAGCTGCGCAGCCTATGGTAATGTTGCCTGAGTGTGTGTAGCTGCGCAGCCTATGGTACTGTTGCCTGAGTGTGTGTAGCTGCGCAGCCTATGGTACTGTTGCCTGAGTGTGTGTAGCTGCGCAGCCTATGGTACTGTTGCCTGAGTGTGTGTAGCTGCGCAGCCTATGGTACTGTTGCCTGAGTGTGTGTAGCTGCGCAGCCTATGGTACTGTTGCCTGAGTGTGTGTAGCTGCGCAGCCTATGGTACTGTTGCCTGAGTGTGTGTAGCTGCGCAGCCTATGGTACTGTTGCCTGAGTGTGTGTACTTATCTAGTTGTACTTGCGGGGGTTGAGCTCTGGCTCTGTGGTCCCGCCTCTCAACTGTTAATCAACAGGTGTACAGGTTCCTGAGCCTACTGGGCTCTATCATATCTACACTTGAAACTGTGTATGGAGTCAGCCTCCACCACATCACTGCCTAATGTATTCAATCTGTTAACTACTCTGACACTGAAAAAAAATTTCTAACATATCTATGGCTCATTGGGGCACTCAATTTCCACCTGTGTCCCCCTCCCCCCTAGTGCGTGTGCCCCTGGTGTTAAATAGTCTGACTTTGTCTACCCATCAGGGAGGGAGCCGGTCGGCCGAGCGGACAGCACGCTGGACTTGTGATCCTGTGGTCCTGGGTTCGATCCCAGGCGCCGGCGAGAAACAATGGGCAGAGTTTCTTTCACCCTATGCCCCTGTTACCTAGCAGTAAAATAGGTACCTGGGTGTTAGTCAGCTGTCACGGGCTGCTTCCTGGGGGTGGAGGCCTGGTCGAGGACCGGGCCTGTGGGGGACACTAAAAAGCCCCGAAATCATTTCAAGATGACCTCAAGAAGATAACCCTATCAATTCCCTTGAGAATCTTGTATGAGGTGATCATGTCCCCTCTATCTCTTCTGTTTCCCAATGACGTGAGGCTTAATTCCCGTAGTCTCTTCTCGTAGCTAATGTCCCTCATTTCGGGTACTAGTCTGGTGGCAAATATTTGAACCTTTTCCGGTTAAGTTTTATATGTGTGTATGCACTCACCTATTTGTACTCGCCTATTTGTGCTTGCAGGATCGAGCATTGACTCTTGGATCCCGCCTTTCAAGCATCGGTTGTTTACAGCAATGACTATGGTCCTATTTCCCTGTCATACCTAGTTTTAAAATTATGAATGGTATTTGCTTCCACAACCTGTTCCTTAAGTGCATTCCATTTTGCCACTATTCTCACGCTAAAACAAAACTTCCTAACATCTCTGTGACTCATCTGAGTTTCAAGCTTCCACCCATGTCCCCTCGTTCTGTTACTATTCCGTGTGAACATTTCGTCTATGTCCACTCTGGTAATCCCCCTGAGTATTTTATACGTTCCTATCATGTCCTCCCTCTCCCTTCTTCTTGCTAGTGTCGTAAGGCACAGTTCCCTCAGGCGCTCCTCATACCCCATCCCTCGTAACTCTGGGACGAGTCTCGTTGCAAATCTCTGAACCTTTTCCAGTTTCATTATATGCTTCTTCAGATGGGGACTCCATGATGAGGCAGGCATACTCTAAGACTGGCCTCACGTAGGCAGTGTAAAGCGCCCTAAATGCCTCCTTACTTAGGTTTCTGAATGATGTTCTAACTTTTGCCAGTGTAGACACAAACACACACACAAACAGTGTGCGTGTGTGTAATTACCTAAGTGTAGTTACAGGATGAGACATACGCTCGTGGTGTCCCGTCTTCCCAGCACTCTTTGTCATATAACGCTTTGAAACTACTGACGGTCTTGGCCTCCACCATCCTTCTCACCTAACTTGTTACAACCGTCTACCACTCTGTTGCGAAAGTGAATTTTCTTATATTTCTTCGGCATCTGTGTTTAGCTAGTTTATATCTATGACCTCTTGTTCTTAAAGTTCCAGGTCTCGGGAAATCTTCCCTATCGATTTTATCAATTACTGTTACTATTTTGTATGTAGTGATCATATCACCTCTCTTTCTTCTGTCTTCTAGTTTTGGCGTATTTAATGCCTCTAACCTCTCCTCGTTAGTTCTAACGAGGAGATAACATAGATCCAATCTACAAAAGTGGAAGCAGGGAAGACCCCCTTAATTATAGATCAGTAATCATTGACAAGTGAAATAGTCAAAATATTGGAAGAAATAATTAAAACTAAATGGGTAGAACACCTGGAGATAAATGATATAATATCAGACAGACAGTATGGTTTTCGATCTGGAAGATCCTGTGTATCGAATTTACTCATTTTCTATGATCGAGCAACAGAGATATTACAGGAAAGAGATGGTTGGGTTGACTGCATCTATCTGGACCTAAAAAAGGCTTTCGACAGAGTTCCACATAAGAGGTTGTTATGGAAACTGGAAAATATTGGAGGGGTGACAGGTAAGCTTCTAACATGGATGAAAAATTTCTGACTGATAGAAAAATGAGGGCAGTGATCAGAGGCAATGTATCGGACTGGAGAAATGTCACAAGTGGAGTACCACAGGGTTCAGTTCTTGCACGAGTGATGTTTATTGTCTACATAAATGATCTACCAGTTAGTATACAGAATTATATGAACATGTTTGCTGATGATACCAAGATAATAGGAAGGATAAGAAACTTAGATTATTGTCTTAGATGATTAGTGTGTGTGTGTATTCACCTAGTTGTACTTGCGGGGGTTGAGCTTTGGCTCTTTGGTCCCACCTCTCAACTGTCAATCAACTGGTGTACAAATTCCTGAGCCTACTGGGCTCTGTCATATCTACATTTAAAACTGCTGTATGGAGTCAGCCTCCACCACATCACTGCCTAATGCATTCAATCTAATAACTACTCTGATATTGAAAAAGTTCTTTCTAATGTCTCTGTGACTCATTTGGGTACTCAGCTTCCACCTGTGTCCCCGTGTGCGTGTAACACTGGTGTTAAATAATCCATCCTTGTCTACCCTGTCAATTCCCCTGAAGATTTTGTATGTGGTGATCATGTCTCTCCGAGTTGCTCTGCCTTCCAGCAACGTGAGGTGCAGTTCATGCAACCTTTCCTCGTAACTTATGCCTCTTAGTTCTGGGACTAGTCTAGTGGCATACCACTGAACTTTTTCCAGCTTCGTCTTGTGCTTGACAAGGTACGGGCTCCATGCTGGGGCCGCATACTCCAGGATTGGTCTTACATATGTTAGCCTGCCTCGCATATGCCGCAGACGTTATTCTTTTGCTGTGGGGTTCAGGAGACTGTTTGTGAATGTGTACTCACCTAGTTGTGCTTGCGGGGGTCGAGCTCTGGTTCTTTGGTCCCGCCTCTCATCTGTGTGTATGTGTGTGTGTTGGTCTGAACTGACGTAAGAATGTTGAAATGAATTTGTGTACCAAGTGACTGACATTCGTGGTAACCTTTGTGGTTATCCAGTTGGATTCACTTTCAACTACCTGGAGCAGGCGAGCAGTGGAACCTGTGAGACTGAAGAGGCTCACAGCTTGAGCTTGGTGTGGCCAGCTTGAGCTTGGTGTGGCCAGCTTGAGCTTGGTGTGGCCAGCTTGAGCTTGGTGTGGCCAGCTTGAGCTTGGTGTGGCCAGCTTGAGCTTGGTGTGGCCAGCATGAGCTTGGTGTGGCCAGCATGAGCTTGGTGTGGCCAGCATGAGCTTGGTGTGGCCAGCATGAGCTTGGTGTGGCCAGCTTGAGCTTGGTGTGGCCAGCTTGAGCTTGGTGTGGCCAGCTTGAGCTTGGTGTGGCCAGCTTGGTGTAGCCAGCTTGAGCTTGGTGTGGCCAGCTTGAGCTTGGTGTGGCCAGCAGCTCGAGCTTGGTGTGGCCAGCTTGAGCTTGGTGTGGCCAGTACGAGCTTGGTGTGGCCAGCAGCTCGAGCTTGGTGTGGCCAGCTTGAGCTTGGTGTGTAACCAGCTTGAGCTTGGTGTGGCCAGCTTGAGCTTGGTGTGGCCAGCTTGAGCTTGGTGTGGCCTGCAGCTCGAGCTTGGTGTGGCCAGCTTGAGCTTGGTGTGGCCAGATTGAGCTTGGTGTGGCCTGCAGCTCGAGCTTGGTGTGGCCAGCTTGAGCTTGGTGTGGCCTGCAGCTCGAGCTTGGTGTGGCCAGCTTGAGCTTGGTGTGGCCAGCTTGAGCTTGGTGTGGCCAGCTTGAGCTTGGTGTGGCCAGCTTGAGCTTGGTGTGACCAGCTTGAGCTTGGTGTGGCCAGCTTGAGCTTGGTGTGGCCAGCTTGAGCTTGGAGTGGCCTGCAGCTCGAGCTTGGTGTGGCCAGCTTGAGCTTGGTGTGGCCAGCTTGAGCTTGGTGTGGCCAGCTTGAGCTTGGTGTGGCCAGCTTGAGCTTGGTGTGGCCAGCTTGAGCTTGGTGTGGCCAGCTTGAGCTTGGTGTGGCCAGCATGAGCTTGGTGTGGCCAGCATGAGCTTGGTGTGGCCAGCTTGAGCTTGGTGTGGCCAGCTTGAGCTTGGTGTGGCCAGCTTGAGCTTGGTGTGGCCAGCTTGAGCTTGGTGTGGCCAGCTTGAGCTTGGTGTGGCCAGCTTGAGCTTGGTGTGGCCAGCTTGAGCTTGGTGTGGCCAGCTTGAGCTTGGTGTGGCCAGCTTGAGCTTGGTGTGGCCAGCATGAGCTTGGTGTGGCCAGCATGAGCTTGGTGTGGCCAGCATGAGCTTGGTGTGGCCAGCTTGAGCTTGGTGTGGCCAGCTTGAGCTTGGTGTGGCCAGCTTGAGCTTGGTGTGGCCAGCTTGGTGTGGCCAGCTTGAGCTTGGTGTGGCCAGCTTGAGCTTGGTGTGGCCAGCAGCTCGAGCTTGGTGTGGCCAGCTTGAGCTTGGTGTGGCCAGTACGAGCTTGGTGTGGCCAGCAGCTCGAGCTTGGTGTGGCCAGCTTGAGCTTGGTGTGTAACCAGCTTGAGCTTGGTGTGGCCAGCTTGAGCTTGGTGTGGCCAGCTTGAGCTTGGTGTGGCCTGCAGCTCGAGCTTGGTGTGGCCAGCATGAGCTTGGTGTGGCCAGCTTGAGCTTGGTGTGGCCAGCTTGAGCTTGGTGTGGCCAGCTTGAGCTTGGTGTGGCCAGCTTGAGCTTGGTGTGGCCAGCTTGAGCTTGGTGTGGCCAGCTTGAGCTTGGTGTGGCCAGCTTGAGCTTGGTGTGGCCAGCATGAGCTTGGTGTGGCCAGCTTGAGCTTGGTGTGGCCAGCTTGAGCTTGGTGTGGCCAGCTTGAGCTTGGTGTGGCCAGCTTGAGCTTGGTGTGGCCAGCAGCTTGAGCTTGGTGTGGCCAGCAGCTTGAGCTTGGTGTGGCCAGCAGCTTGGTGTGGCCAGCAGCTTGAGCTTGGTGTTGTAACAAACTAGGCTGTTGTAAGAATTATTCCAGAAGGTTCCAGAAGTTCGAGTAGGGACCTGACCTCTCAACAACGCCCAGTCCCCTGGGAATTAGCAGGTCTGAGTCACAAATGGCGGGCATCTTTGTTCATAGCTGCGTATAATGAACCATCCTATAGTATTCAGTAATTTAGAGAAAATTAGCCTTTATTCATTTTGCATTAAAATTGTATTGTATAATAGTACTGGATACAATATCAAGAGTATTCTAATTATTGAGTTTAAGTCACCATCAGTGACGTCACGAATCAGATCTAACTTTTAAAGCGGAGTGACCGGCGGTCATAGGTCATCAGGGGTTGACAGGTCTACTATTTCTCAAAGTTTTAATAACCATTTTTGTGATCGGGAACAGCTCTGCCGTTAGATGTTTGTAATTTAATTCAGTAAAATAATTCAACCAGTCTGGATCAATTCAGTACAGAGTTTAATTGTTATAACTTAACCTTGCTAAAGTAACTGGGCAAGCGATGCGGAACAATACAATGTTCTAGTCTGGGGTAGACCAGACAAGAGAGAGTCAGTGTGGTCACGGAAGCAGCTGGGAGAGGTCAAACATCTTACCTCTCCCCGAGACCAGCCAACACCTAGAGCTGGTCGCCCAAGGTATAGTTGCTATTGTAAATTATAGGGATAGTCTTCTCATTTGCCATTCAGGTCAAGTAGGGAGTGTTAAAGTGACAGGGAGTGAACATATTTAGCTTTTTGTTTTAGTTTTCTTTTAATAAATTAATTAAGTTAAGAATTTGCATTTTTATTGTTTCCATGTGTTTTATGTGTACACTTGTCCTGGTCACGTGGTCCACACGAGGCAGAGTTGGATTGGGCGCCGATTCTAACATCGAATCGGAATTATCATTACCGTGTAATTTATTCCACACTCAAGGTCATCGTTTATAGTGGGGATCAAGCCCCTAGGTTGATTAATTAGCGTGATCGATCCAGACCTCCACTTTTTACAGTTTTACAGTTGTTTTCAGTTGTACACCAGACGTCACGTCCTTCACTCACCAGACCACTCCACAAGTGATCATTTGAAATTTCATCATGGAATTCCAATTGACTCATAATCGATCCAGCAATGCTGCTCAGAGTATGAAAAGACCATCGATAATGGACACCAGTTCCGATAGTGACGGCGAGTGGCATCATGTGACTAAGGCTAACAGGACAAGCCACTCCATGACGACCCATCGCCCATTAATCTCTCCCGCTTCTCCAGCTCTCCCAGCGCCTCAGACTAGATCTACGTTTCCGGTCTTCAAAGTGCAGCACACGGAAGGTAAGTCTTCCTACGCTACTGTAGTGGACCTGGAAAAAGAGTACCCCCAGCTCCAGGTCAGGGCAAAACCTAATCTCAAAGGAGAATACATTCTGAGGCCAAAAGACGAGTCGGCCGCTACGATTCTAAAAAATTACGCAAAATGTGAGGAACTGAAACCAGAGGATAAAATAAGTAAAGTCATTGTCCTCCATTATCCCTTGCATATGGCCCTTGGCCATCTCGAAAAGCTGAACTATGTGGTGTCAGCAGAGAGATGCCAAGTACGAACAAAACAAGAAACTCGACAAGTCCTTCTCACAGTAAGAGGACGGATCCCGGAAAAACTTGACCTTGGAATCTGGGGGGTGTTCCAACACAGGCCTTACACCCCAGAACCCCTAAGATGCTTTAGATGTCAGAGATTTGGGCATCACAAAGATGGCTGCCAACGCCCAGTGAGGTGCGGAGTCTGCAGCCAGTCCCATGATACAAAAACATGTATTGATAAATTCAAGGCAAACCACCCTGTTCAGGCAAAATGCCCAAATTGTTCCAAGGCACATCATGCCTGGAACTTGAAATGCCCTGAAAGGCTCAAAAGGCTTCAAACGAACCCCACCACGCCAACAGCGGAGCCGAAACCCCCACCAAAACGAATACCAGCTCCCATGCCCACTAAAACCGCGTGGGGTCTACCCACTCAGGAAGAGGGGGCACACGGCCCTTCACCATCGGCCATGGTGAAGGGTGAGAAGACAGTACAGGACAAAAAGAAAGATGGAGGACACAAGACTCATGTTCAAAGCAGTCGGCCTCCCATTTCATCCAGCAAGCACACTGGGGCCAATAGGAGTAGCAATTCCAGTGCCAAAGTTACCACCGAGAAGGGTCTAAAAGCCACTAGGCCCTCAACCTGCACAACATTAAATAGTGCTCCCACTGAACTGAACGCTCTCTGGCCAATGCTCAAAACTTTGGTCACTGAGTTAATCGAAAGACTGCTGTCTTCACATGGAATCAAGCAAACCACAGAGACTCGGAAGACAATTGAGCACAAGCTCAAAAAATTCGAAGATGTAATATCCATACCGTCAAGACAGCAGGGCAAGAGGCACCCCCATAAAAAGCAGATAGAGTTCAGGTCGTCGGAAAGCGACATTGATGAGGCAATTTCAGGACCACTAAGAACCTATACCCCAATTGCAACTTCCATGGCGTGTTCATCAGACTCCATGGATACCACGGAATTATCAGCACATTCCAAGAACCTAGAATTCTAAAGATCCTGCAATGGAATGCGCAAGGACTGCGCACTAAATTGCAACACCTGAAATGCATAGCAGCAACCAAAGGCATAGACATCCTGATACTACAGGAGAGCTTGCTTCGAGCCGGATTAGAACCTAAAATCTCAGGCTATCGAGGCTTCTTCCTTCCATGGATCAATGGGCAATCCAGGGTGTTACGAACCCGGATCCAGCGTCCTAGCCTGGAGCAGTGACAAACACGCCATCTGTGGGTCAGCTCCCGAAACCCCCGCCAAACGGACGACGACACCTAGTGAGGACAGCGTGTACTGGCCTCGAGGACCAGTTTCCAGTCTGGTTCAGCGCTCAACACCGCCGCTCCTGACCTCTGGTGAGGTGGTGCTCCGACGACAGCGCCATCTAGGGAGTGGATATGTCGGGCGTTTGTATCTGAGCCTGTGAGTGTGGTGTATTAGTGTCCCGGTTATTAATGACGTGTCTGCTTACAGAGCCAACCTGGGACCACTGTGTTGAAGGTGTAGTCAGTCTATCCGAGGCAGCCAGTCTCCATACAGTGAAGTTTGCTGCAGCTGTCGTGACGTCGTCCCCCCGGAAGAACACTGTGGTGTGTTAAGCCTGCCAGTGGAGTGGCAGTGGAAGGATTTACCCGGGACCGACGGTTGGAGACGATAATCCACTGGGGTATTGAGGACAGGAGGGTGATTGGTGATATCACACGAGACTCCTGTCTAGGGCGTACCCCATTTATCGTTCGTGGAGTGGCCGTACCAGCCTTGGTGGCTCAGTACCTGCCAGCAGACCTGCTGGACGTGTGGTTGACGGCCTCCACGACGGTGCCCCCAGTGGACCTGTGTTGTGGCTGACCTGTGGCCAGGGTAGACTCGGCGTTCTCAGAGGACACGTCTTGAGGCCACGAAGAAAGCACCGCGGACTCGGCACCTAGCTTCGAGGATCCATAGTCTCCAGCAGAAGACTACAGTGTTGATCCCCTTTGTAAAGTGTTAATACCCCTCCCCCTTGTGTACGTTTTACTTTTATATATTTAAATGGTGATGGTTATATTATATTATATTAAGTTCTTACCTTTCTTTCCCTACTCCCTTTAAGTTACTTGCGTCACGGATCGCATCCCTTGATAGCCTCTACTGGCTTGGGGCCGGATATATATCTTCCTCTAACTACATCAGAGTAAGAACCCCGTTGCGTCCCGAGAGGGCCGTAACACAGGGGATGTGCAATCTATGTAAAAAGTGACCTGATCTCCAAATCCATAACCAGCCCACCCAATTGTGGAGCAGGGACAGAGGTAATGGGAGTCACCATTGAGCTAAGACACGACAAACTTGAAGTGTTCAATGTGTACAGGTCTCCACAAGCCGAAATGGATCTCTC
The DNA here is from genome assembly GCF_040958095.1 of Procambarus clarkii. Classification (NCBI taxonomy): domain Eukaryota; kingdom Metazoa; phylum Arthropoda; class Malacostraca; order Decapoda; family Cambaridae; genus Procambarus; species Procambarus clarkii. The sequence continues at coordinate 3,904,640 of NC_091224.1, forward strand.
TGTGTTATTTGGACACGCGACAACAACAAACACAATCATTTGTGGAGATTTTAATGCCCATCATCGATTGGCACTGGGCTCGAACAAAACAAATGAAGCCGGCATACACATTACACATCTACTGGACCAGCTTCCAGAAATACAAATCCTAAACAAGAATGAACCTACCCACATCCAAGGAGGCAGATTAGACCTAACCTTCGTTTCAGCCTCCCTAAGAGATGCAGCAACATGGTCAGTTGAGCCCACACTCACAAGCGACCACTATGGGGTCCAAATTGATCTTCAGTTAGACCTACCCACCCCACCTCCGCCTCCATCTGAAGCCTGGAACTTTGCTTTAGCAAACTGGGACCGATTTCAAAACCTCATTTCAGAGTGGCAAAGAAACTATGATCTTCCCGAAGACATTAATCAGGCAGAACAAGAATTTGTCAAAGCGATTCAAAGTGCAGCCAACCACTCAATCCCACTGAAAAAACAGTCCACCGGACACCATAAAGATCATTGGTACTATTGCGAACGCGTCAAAGAACTCAACCATAGACTCAATAGAACAAGAAAGCTATACAAAAAGCAGCCAAGTGACCACAACAGGATCTTACTTTGTGAGGTCAAGGAACATGTACATCGAGAGACCAGACAAATAAAAGAACAAAAGTGGCTAGAATGGTGTTCACACCTGAATGAACACACCTCTCTCGGGGAGATGTGGCAGCAAATTCACCGGGCCAAAGGGAATAAAACACCTAAAGCTCCACACCCCAAAGATCCTCAACAGGAAGCCGAAGTACTGGCAACCAGGTTTGCAGAGAGAGCAGCCAGCAATCAACTTCCACCAGATGTATTAGCAGTACAGACCGGACTAGAGGAAGAAAGGTGGCACAAAATCCTTACAGCATGTGAAGAAGTCTCTGACACTAATGCCCCCTTCACACTGGATGAGCTCAATCGGGCTAAGAAAAACTCCAAGGATACATCCCCTGGAGCCGACAAAATAACCTATAAAATGATTAGAAACCTCGGCCCAGAGGGAGACGCTGCATACCTAAGGTTAATTAATTTAGCCTGGACTTCTCAAACTAGACCTTCTGCTTGGAATAGAGCAGACATAGTGCCGATCCCAAAACCCAAAGATCCAGCTAATCCCAGGCCCATCTCTCTCCAAAGCTGTGCAGCCAAGACGGCTGACAGAATGGCACTCAACAGACTGGAGTGGAAAATGCCTAAACTGCACCATGATATGTATGCCTATAGAAGAGGGGTTGGCACAGTGGAATGTATTATAACTCTGTTAGCCCACTTGAATGACAGACCAGGAATGCTGATATTCCTGGACCTCGAAAAAGCCTTTGAACTGGCTAGCGCCCCAGCTATTCTCTGCTGCCTCATTGACAAAGAGGTCAGAGGCAACCTGCTCTCCTGGACCAAAAACTGTCTCATAAACAGAGAAGCAAGAGTAAAACTTCATGGCACAGTCTCTGAGTACAAAAGACATGAAAATGGTACACCGCAAGGAGGTATTCTTAGCCCTCTTCTCTTCAACTGTTTAATGGAAAGAATAATGAGGTTGAAACTCCCACATCACTGCAGGCTGCTAAACTACGCGGACGACTTTGTCATCATCATAAAAGGAAGGGATGCGGCGCGCCTTGCACCCAAATGCTTAGACTGCATCAGTAAAGAGGCAAAACAGATTGGGATCAAACTCAACCCCTCAAAGTCAAAGGCCATGCCCATAAAAATAGCGAAGCCCAACATCCAACTCACAGTACAGGGTCAACCAATAGAATGGGTCGACACCTATCAGTATCTAGGAATCATCCTGGACACACACATGAATTTTAATGCTGAGGTCACATACTTGAGAGAGCGAACTGCGGCCCGGACGGCAATCCTCAGGTCGCTAACCTCCCTTTCTGGAGGAGCCAATCTGCAAGTCCTTCGCACATACTATGTACAGGCAGTCAGATCAGTGATCGATTATGCCGCACCTGCACTCACAAATCTATCACACCAACAGTGGAAAAAGCTTGAAGTTGCCCAAAACAATGCTATGAGAGCTGCACTGGGAGCCCCCATGTGGACCAGGCTTGAAACTCTTAGACTGGAGACGGGTTTGCCCTCTCTACAAGAAAGAATATCACAAAGGACAGATACAATTATCAGTAAGATAATTATTTCTTCTGATCCAATCCCAGTACGGCAGGCCTTGGTGGTTGGACTAGGCCAAAACAATGGAAACTCTTGGGTTGCAAGAGCAGGAAAAGTCATAAACAGACTACATTTAAAAAACATGATTCTTGATAGAGAGGGTGATCATCCACACCCAAATTACACTCCTTCCGCGCCGTGGGAAGAGCCTACTTTCAAAATAGTAATAGAAAGTCTCCCAATGAAAAAGGCTGCCTATGATCCGACAATCCTAAGGCGCATAATAGAAGAGCAAATGTATAGCATAGCAATTAGCAGGAGCCACCCACATCTTCACAGATGGATCGGTGGACACAGAAAATGAGAGTGCTGGCGCTGCTCTTTGCACGACCAGCGTTCAGGCATATTGGAGACTGGGAGGACTAGTATCATCAACCCAAACTGAGCTGTTCGCCATACAACAGGCATTCGCATATGTGATTGCACAAAACACTCAAAATGCAATCATACACACAGACTCAAAAGCTGCACTTCAAATACTAGGACAAAAACAGTGGAAAGATAATGTGGAAATAATTACCACCATTTTGTATCACGGAGCAGTCGCTAATGGCAAAGGCCTCAACATAACTTTAAACTAGATCCCATCCCATATTGGAATCCCATTAAATGAAAAAGCTGATGAAATTGCTAAATTGGCAACTCGTCATCCAGTGATACATAAAACAATTCAACCCAGCCTAGAGAACATAAAAAACATCATCACCAAAAAACTCTCACATCTCAACAAAGCCTACCTACACCAGAGAATAGCTGAAGGTTCGCCATCTGCAACATGGTATCTTCAGGCAACCAAATTAGAAAGGTTAAATATCCCAAAAGGAATCCACAGGGAAATAGCAGTTAGGCTATATAGACTACGTCTAGGTTACAGATGCAACTGGGAGATTGGTGAAACCCGACAGAGAGAGTGCATCTTCTGCCAAACTGTCACAGAAAAGCCATTACTTCACTATCTTCTGGAATGTGAAGCAACCAATGACCTTAGAAGAGCTTTAAGAGTTCCTGAATCATGCAGTGGCCACCCTGAAGCCATCAACACAGCCACTCTCCTGGTCAACAAAGGTGTCCAGCAGCTGGACACCCTCATAAAGACTGTGAAGCAGTATCCTCCCCCACGATAACAGCTTGATGGTTAAATGCAACCTCAGAACACTGGGAAAAAAAAATTAATAATTACGGGAGACATCTCCCGTCACGCAGGGTGCAGTCGCACCTCCACAAATCTCCAGTATCAGCTCTTGATACTGGTAATGGCTCAAAAGGGCCACCACTTACGGGCTATTCATGCCCGTGCCACCTTTTGAGGGGCTTAATCTTTATCAATCAATCAATCATCCAGACCTCGATCATTGCTCTTGTATTACTGGTCTGGTGGTGGCGGCGTAGAGGCGACTCTAGGGTTTTGCTCAAGGCCTAGGTCACGCCATACTGGTTGTAGAATCCTAAGTCGGTCAATCGTCTTAGGACCACGTGGTGTGGAGTTGGCTTTGGTAAAAGTTTTGGAGTCCCTTGGTAGAGAATAAAAAGTAAGAATACGGGTAGAGGGAGTAGAAGGTAGAGAAGTAGAGAGAGGAACCCCGAACCCGTGTTACAATGGTGCACAGCGGTGGTTTCAACAATTTTGTTTGAAATTGTTGAAAGGCTCACGCGTCTAGCCGTTCGAACACGTGCGCGGATGCTAAGGAGACAGCCGCGGGCCAGGATTAGCAGTGCGCCCCACAACAGTGCGTTTGAGTGGGGATTGGCGAATCTTGGGTCATGCGGGCTGATATGATTAAGGTTTAGTTAGTAAGATTAGGCTGTTAAAATAGATTTATTGAAAAGGAGACCGCTCCGAGTTGATTGGACTGGGTACCATACTCGACCCATTGCAATTAATTCAGAGGTGTTGGGAGCCGCCATACTCTCAACAGCAGTTCCTTGAGGGCTGTCGGGGGCGGATATATCTGTGGGACGCCAGTAGATAGTCCGAGGGCGTTATTAGACGACCCAAAACGCTAGGAAAAACGTAATCCGTGAAGGGCGTTGCGGCCTCCGAGGGACGGACTAGTAACCTACCTAGCAGCGATTCAACAACTAAGTGATCGCACACTTAGTGGAGGTTGAGTCGTCCCTAGTCATAATTGTTGCTGAAAGCTGCGTGTCGCTCTGTTGGAACCTAGATGGTGTGGCCTCTAGGCTAGGTGTGGTACGGCGAGCCGGTAAGGACAATTATAGGATTAAGTCGAGTGCATTTTTTTAATTAAGTATACTTAAATTTATAAAGTAATTTCCGTTTATTTGCGTTGTTCTAGATTAATTTTTTTCCCCTAAATTCAATCCCCGGTTAAAATTTTTTTTTTATCAAAGTGTTTAGCATTTTCTTGCATATTAGGCTAAGTGCGTACATTTTTTTGCTATTCCCTGTTGTATTAGTCTAAGTCAGAGGCGTTGTTGCTAGTGTAGTTAATCCTCTGGACTTAGGGCTATGTGTCGGTCACGATAGATAAGTGAAGGAGTTTAAGGGATAGTAAGTTGCGTGTAAATGCTTAATAGAGTCCGTGGTATATTTCTAAGTATTTTGGGATAAGTTTTCGGCTAAGTCAATGTCGGAAAGTCGTTAACTGTAATTAATTTGTATTCGTGGGTCACGTGTATGATCTGGGTATCATTAGGATCTCCAGTCGATGCGAGTGATAGTTTCTAGTTTTTACCAGTAAGACGGTAGAATTGTGTTTGTAGACTTAGAATTCTGTTTTCAGTAGAAACGTAGGTGGAAAATTTTCCAAGTCCAGCTTGGGCTAGAATCTGACTTTTTGGCGAAAATTCTAATTTTCATGTTTCGTGGATATTCTGGGGTCAGTATTACTCTCTAGTGCGCGCAAGGGACGTAATTCTGTTCGTAAAGCATTAAACAGTGATAATTACATTTTTGCCGAATTTAGTTATTTTTCGAGAAAATCGTGTTGTAATTTTGTCAGAGTCCATTGGAGGTGAAAATCTCGGATTTTGACGAAAATTCGAATTAGTGAGTGTTGAAACCGCCCGAAGTGTCAGTATTGTTCTGCATACAACGTCAGCAGTAAATAATAACGTATTTATATCTGGGAACGAGAAACCCAAATTTTTGTAAATTAAAGGAGTTTTGTGATACTTGGGGTGATAGAATTTTTTCCCTCGGAGTCAGAAAAATTGGCAGAGTCCAGCAATTGAGTAAAAGCGCAGCTTTTTGATAAAAATTCAATTTTTTAGTAAGCATTTATAGGTCCTGGGTGTCTATATTAATCGCTAGAGCGGTTTATTAACGTAAAACTAGTTATTTTCCTTCAGAACAAAAATTTTGATTTTTCAGCGTTTAAGCGAAAAAGCGCGGGACTTAGTTTTTTTTCAGCGCAGCTGGTCCCGCTCCATCAGTCATCAGTGGCCACGCTGCTCACTTCAAGTGCGCTTAGTATTCAAATTCAGTAAATATTCTTTATTACTCCATCACGAGTGCTGCGCGTTAGTTGCGTTATCATTTAAATTGTTTTATATAAATTAGATTCTTTAATTTTTGTTAACGTAAAGGACTTAGGTTTCAGCAATAGAACTGCGGGATATTTCACGGTCAGACACGAGTGCGGGGCAGACACTCATTCATTGGATTCACTTCAGCGATTCTCTCGATAAATCGTTGTATTTCCTATTTTGGGAATTTAGTAGTTTTCTCTTAGAAAAGAGTTGCGATTTTTTTTTTATTATTATTTGTGTAAGATCACGGTTGTAGTGAGTCCGGGTCGAGGGTGTACTATAGGGTAGTTTAGAAGAGACGTGGCACACCGGGAATCACAGAAAATGTTTAACCCAGATAATGACCAGTCAGTAGGGACCAGTGGGAATGGGAGTGTAGAGGATAGCACCTCTTCCGACACCACTGGGGACCGCTCAGGTAGCTCAACTGGCACCACAGGTGGGGTCAGTGGGACTGAAGCGACGAGTTCACGGGTTCTGCATGGGACTGGGCAGTCGAGGGTATCTTTCCATCCCTGGAGAGATACTATTATTGACATGAGTGGGGAGTCTTGCGAGGAGTCGTCCCATGAGTGGGGAGAGCCGTCTTGGGTTCCCCCACAAATAACATCGACGCCATGCCAGCAGGGTAGACAGGGGGCCTCAGTTAGTATGGCAGGACGTCCCACTTCGCTCGGTAGAGAACAGCAACCCGTTCAACGGGAACATGAACAACCACACCAACAGCAGGAACTACCCAACATAACACCAATACCACAGCACCCACAACACCTAGGTACACCTCATCCGTCACTACAACAACCCCAACCCCATCCTCAATTCCCATACCAACCCCATCCTCAATTCCCATACCAACCCCATCCTCAGTTCCCATACCAACCCTTCCCCCAACCCCAACCCACTCCATACCCATTCCAACCACAGGCCACCCCATACCCATACCCATTCCAGCCCCAGGCCACCCCAACCTCAATCCACACCCCAGCCTGAGGTCACCCACACCATACCTCAACCCCAACCTCAATCCACACCCCAACCCGAGGCCACCCACACCATACCTCAACCCCAACCCCAGGCCGCCACAGCCTTAGACAGGCAGATGCGCACGGAGACGCCGGGCACTCAGTTGTCGCCATACGTAGAGGCGTTAAGTAAAGGCGAGGGAGCTAAGCCGAGGAACTGTGGCGCGGGTTCATCAGGCGGGAAGCAGCCCTCAGCTGCAAGTTCGAGCCACCCTGCGCGGGGTACCAACAGAGATCCGCAGAGGTGTTACTCCTGCTGGAAGCGCGGGCATATACAGAGGGATTGCGAAGTCACTCCTACGAAAGCATGAAAGCAGGCTCCTAGTGATGGTAGGCCTACTTTTGAGGTGAAAGTGGAAGGTGTGAGATTGACAGCTTTTGTTGATACAGGAAGCCAGGCAACGGTAATTAAAAAATCAGCCTTCAGCAATTTTAAGTATGCACGTCTTCAACGTTGCGCAAAGACATTAACAGCAGTCAATGGGGAAAAGATTGAGATCGTAGGTCAAGGTACAGTTAATTTTGAGATTGATGGGGAATTGCAGCCTCACACATGTACGATCGTAGAGAACCTTGATTTTCCTGGTCACATCTTAATGGGAACTGATTTTCTGTCGCGATTTGATTATTCCTTGTCTGCTCAAAAAGGGGCTAGGAACTGCAGGTTGCAGTTGGGACAGACTTCCTACCCAGTGGAGATGATCGACCATCCTCCAGTTGTAGCTTCAATTAAGAGGAAGCTGAAATATAATCATAGCAATTATATAATCATAGATAATCATATTATCATAGCAATATGGAAGTTGTAGTGAAGGACCTGGTGACTCTAGTGGGAGCCCTGAGGACAGAGTTGGACTCTCTGCGGGAGGAGGTGCGTCAGCTTAAAAAACAACGAGAAGTAACGAAGGAGGAGACCAGCAGTAAAGGGACCTCGTCTTGGAGAGTTGCGAAAGACAGGGGCCTTAAGAAGACTTTGATAAAGCCGCCTTCAAACGCCATAGCAACTTCAAATTCATTTGACGTTTTGGAGGACGAGTGCTGTGGAGAGACTGTGGATCGCGCAAAAGGGAAAGCAACGAAGAGAAAGGAAGCGCAGGCCCCTCAGAAAGTAAAGGAAGTACCTAAGCAAACATTAGTTGTGGGAGATTCCCAGATAAGGTATTTGGATAGAACGTTTTGTGCTAGAGATAGGGGGAACAGGTTAAGGGTTTGCTATCCCGGAGCTGGCATTGGTGATATTATAAACAACATGAATGATATTATGGCTGGTAATGGGAACAATCCCATTATTTGCATTAGCGTGGGAGGAAATGATGTTGGTCGAGTCAGGAGTGAGGAACTGATTCAGAGGTATAAAACAGCCATAGAGTTAGTTAGGAGCAAGGGAGGAATCCCGATCATATGTGGCATTCTTCCAAGAAAGGGAGTGGGAAATGAATGGATATCGAGGGCACTTGGTGTCAATTGCCGGCTGGAAAGATATTGCAAATCAAATGCAATATCTTTCATAGACAACTGGGAACACTTCTATGGAAGAAATGAAATGTATGCTCGTGATGGGGTGCATCTATCGAGAGCTGGGGTTGTTGCTGTTGCGAACTCGCTAGAAGAAGTGGTTAGAGGTGTTTGTTTGGGTTTAAACTGTTAGTAGATAGAGGTATGGGAATTGATTTGGAGGAAGGAGGTAATAAAAGTATGTGTTTGTGGGAGAAAGGAATTGGCAAAACGATCAGGGAAAGAGAAGGTCCGCAAAATAACAATTCACTTAGGGTATATTACACTAACAGTAGAAGTCTAAGAAATAAAATTAACGAATTAAATGCTCTTGTCTGCACAGAAAAAATAGATATTATTGCACTTACCGAAACGTGGATGAATGTAGAAAATAGAGAACTATTAGCTGAATATCAAATATATGGATTTAAACTATTTCACACAGATAGATATATTAGACGAGGAGGTGGAGTAGCCATATATGTTAGGGACAATTTGAAATGTAGTCTCAAAGAGGGAATCAAAACAGAGCCACACACAGAAACTATTTGGATTGAATTAAACGAAAAAGCTAATAATATTATAATAGGAGTAATATATAGGCCACCAAATTTAGACAGAATGGAAGCAAAGCATCTATGGGATGAAATATCTAGAGCATCTAGATCTAACAGTATTTATGTCATGGGTGACTTTAATTTTAGCGGAATAAACTGGTTGAACAAAACAGGGAATAGTGAAGCAGAAGATTTTCTAGAATTAATTGACGATTGCTTTCTTACGCAACACATTAAGGAACCAACACGGGAAAATAATATTTTAGATTTAGTGTTAACTAACAGGGAAACGCAAATTAATGACATCGAAATAGGGAGTGAGCTAGGGAGCAGTGATCACAAAGAAATCAGATTTAGCATAGAATGGAATAGACCAGTAGGAGAAAATTCTGTTAAAGTGCCAGATTTTCGAAAAGCTGATTTTAATAGCCTAAGAAATTTTTTGGGTCAAATTGATTGGAAAGGCTTGGGTATGGGGTGTGGGCCGGTCTTGGAGCGAGACATGAACCCAGCGATAGGTGACTTAAATGGGGATTTCGATGTGGATTCAATATATAACTTATTTAAGAATATTCTAAACAAAGCACAGGAACGTAGTATACCATACAAATTGAATAGATCGTATACTAATGACCCAAAGTGGATAACAAAGAATTTGAAGAACCTTATAGGTAAAAAGAGAGCTTGGTACAAAAGGATTAAAAATGGGGAGGTCACTTTAGAACAGGAATTCGTACAACTGGTTAGAAATGTTAAAAAAGAGATAAGGAAAGCAAAAAGAAACTATGAAGTTCGCATAGCAGGGCAAGCAAAGACAAATCCTAAAGGGTTTTTTCAGTTATATCGTACTAAGACTAGGGGAAAGGATAGGTCCATTAAAAACTGAGACAGGTCAAATAACAGATAGTGATGAAGAGATGAGTAGTATTTTTAATAAATATTTTGTATCTGTATTTACTAAAGAGGAACTTAACAATATGCCTTCAGCCGAACAAGTCTATGTGGGTGGGGACGAGGACAGGTTGACGAGTTTAGCAGTTACCAGGGAGGATGTTCTTAAACAAATAGTAAAACTCAAACCAAACAAATCCCCAGGGCCGGATGAAGTGTTTGCTAGGGTGCTTAAAGAATGCAAAGAGGAGCTTTGTGACCCACTGTCAACCATATTTAATAAATCAATAGAGTCAGGCAGAGTGCCAGAGTTTTGGAAAGTTGCTAATGTGATACCAGTTTTTAAGAAAGGAGATAGATCACTTGCGTCTAACTATCGACCAATTAGCCTAACGTCTATTGTGGGAAAGTTACTCGAATCTATAATAGCAAATAAAATTCGTCTTCATCTTGAAAAACATAAATTAATAATTGAGTCGCAACATGGTTTTATAAATGGCCGTTCATGTTTAACAAATTTGTTATCTTTTTATTCTAGCATTGTTGAGGCAGTTGATAGTGGTAAGGATTGCGATGTTGTATACCTTGACTTTAGCAAAGCTTTTGATACAGTGCCACATGAAAGACTGATTAAAAAAATAGTCTCATGGTATTGGGGGTGCTATATTAAGCTGGATTAGGGCATGGCTATACCAAAGGAAACAGAGAGTTAGTATAAATGGAATCAAGTCAGAGTGGGAAAATGTTGTAAGTGGAGTGCCTCAAGGCTCTGTCCTGGGACCTCTGTTGTTTATAATATATATAAATGATTTAGATTCAGGTTTGAGTAGCAACATTTGCAAATTTGCCGATGATACGAAAATCGGTAGGGAAATTAATTCGGAGGAGGACTCACTATCACTTCAAGTTGATCTAGATAGGGTTTTGAAATGGTCAAAGGATTGGCAGATGCAGTTTAATGCTGATAAATGTAAAGTTCTGAGGTTAGGTAATGATGATAGAGTTACAAGATACGAGCTAGATGGTGTTGTGATTGCGAAGTCGGATTGCGAAAGGGATCTGGGAGTTATGATTAGTAAGAATTTAAAACAAAAGGATCAATGCATAAATGTTCGTAATAAGGCAAATCGGACACTTGGATTTATTAATCGCAGCGTTAGTAACAAGACACCTGGTGTGGTTCTCAAGCTATATCTTGCTCTAGTTAGGCCCCATTTAGATTATGCAGTTCAGTTTTGGTCGCCATATTATAGAATGGATATAAATTCACTTGAACGTGTCCAGCGTAGGATGACTAAGTTAATTCCCCAAATTAGAAATCTTTCATATGAAGAAAGATTAACAAAGCTTAAGTTGCATTCACTGGAAAGGCGAAGAGTTAGGGGTGACATGATAGAGGTTTACAAGTGGATGAATGGACATAACCGGGGGGATATTAATAGGGTATTAAAAGTATCAACACAGGACAGAACACGAAACAATGGATATAAATTGGATAAGTTTAGATTTAGGAAAGACTTGGGTAAATACTGGTTCAGTAACAGGGTTGTTGATTTGTGGAACCAATTGCCGCATAACATTGTGGAGGTGGGGTCCCTCGATTGTTTCAAGCACGGGTTGGACAAGTATATGAGTGGGATTGGGTGGTTATAGAATAGGAGCTGCCTCGTATGGGCCAATAGGCCTTCTGCAGTTACCTTTGTTCTTATGTTCTTATGTTCTTATAATGCGTACTATCCAAAATTGATTTTTAAGTCTCTTCCAGACACAGTTAAGAGGTCATGCGCCTTGCATGCATTGACCAAACAGAGTTGCCCACCACATTCTGTTAAATTTATTAAAGTAGCCGTGGGACGTCACATACAACCAGGTACCACCCTTCAGGTGGCTGGGAGATGTGATAGTTTATTAATTCCTCATCACTTAGTTGTAGTGCTCGATAAAGGTGCACTCATTCCAGTTGTCAATCTTTCACATAAGACTTTTCGCTTCAGGGCAGGTGATAGGGTATCTCAGGGAACCATGGTGGAGGACACAGAAATCTTTCACCATGAGTCAGCTGAGACGCCAGCCGTCACTGCACAATGTAGTGCACTAAATATGTTGAACACTAAAACACCATCCAAAGTACAATACCAGACGAGAAATGTTGCACAGAATGTAGAGGAAGTGGAAAAATTAATTTCAGCACTTGATTTGCAACATGTTGCACAGGCGGATAGGAAGGCACTGAGAGGAGTTTTACGAAAATTCCCGAAATTGTTCGCGACAGAGGATGACCAGATTGGTCTCCTTGATAAGATCGAGCACACCATTCCAACTGGTGACCATTTGCCTGTGTACACAAGACAGTGGAGGTTGCCGGAACAGGCAAAGAACATTATCAGGGAGGAGTGCCAGAAAATGTTGAGACAGGGCGTGATTGAGCCTAGTACGTCACCGTGGCTCTCTCCTGTTGTACTAGTTCGGAAACCGGACGGTAGTTATCGTTTCTGTGTTGACTACCGGAAGGTGAACGAATTAACTAAGGGTGATGTGTATCCGTTGCCCCGAATACAGGAGATAATAGATCAATTTGGTGCTGCTAAGTATTTCTCAACTCTTGACGCAAAATCGGCGTATTGGGCGATTCCGGTGGCAGAACAAGATAGGGAAAAAACAGCATTCTCGGATGGTAGGCACACTTATCAATTCCGTAGGATGCCGTTTGGTTTGAAGACAGCGCCTTCGTCGTTTCAGAGGGCCTCAACTTTATCCTTAGTCCGGTACTGGGTAGGCATTCTTTAGCGTACCTGGATGATGTTGTGATATATTCCAGGACGTTTGAGGAACACCTACAAGACTTGACTGAGACTTTGAAGTTGTTAGATCAGGCAGGTTTCAGGCTGAATGTTCAGAAGTGCACCTTGGCGGCTCAGAAATTCAAATTTCTGGGGTTCCAGGTGTGCCCAGACGGTATCCGACCTGACCCAGATTCGTGCCGCGCCATTGCTGACATGCCTACTCCAAGGACAGCAAAGGACGTGCGTAGGTTTCTGGGGGCGGCCGGATATTTTCGTCGTCATATTGAAGGTTTCGCTGGCATTTCAGCACCCCTGACTGATCTGACAAAGAAAAATGCGAAGTTTGTGTGGAAATCTGAACATGACGAGGCCTATCGCAAACTGAAAGACCAACTAATCACGACACCGGTATTGGCTATTCCTGATTTTGAGAAAGAGTGGGAAGTGCACACTGACGCCAGCGGTATTGCTATTGGCGGGTGCTTAATTCAGCGAGACGCAGATAATTTACCCCATCCAGTAGCCTATTTCAGTAGGAAGGTCAAAGGACCTGAAGTTCGCTATTCAGCTACGGATCGGGAGGCACTGGCAGTAGTAGAATCAGTTAGGTATTTCGAGCCTTACCTATTTCAGCGGCATTTTGTAATCTACACAGACCATCGAGCATTAACACACATATTTAAAAAGCGAACGAAATGCCCACGAATGTCACGCTGGTCTCACGAACTTTCGGCCCACTCGTTCCAGATTTTGTACAAGCCTGGTCCAGCCCATGTTGTGCCAGATACGCTAAGTAGAAATATAGCGGCAATGCAGATTAATGAAAACATTGAAACCATTCCATCGGATAAAATGAGAGAATACCAGATGAACGAGCCGAGATGGAAAGAGATTATTGAGTATTTAGAGGGAGGAAAATACCCGAAAAAGAAAAAGAATTTACCTATACATGATTTTGAGATGAAACAGGGCGTCCTGTATTATGTCAATAGCCAGAATGATAGGGCAGTATTTCAGCTAGTTATTCCGGACGCGTTGCGGTCATCAGCGTTAAAGCTTGCACATGCTTCAAAAATTGCAGGGCATCCGGGGATCTTTAAAACGCACTTAAAAGCAAAGTCTCTATTTTATTTTCCAGGATTACTTTCTGAGGTAATCAATTTCGTGAAGTCGTGCCCTCGTTGCCAGAGGAGGAAAGGTACCCTTAAGGTACAAGCCCCACTTCAGGAATTCCCTGAAATTCGTGAACCGTTAGACCGTGTGGGGGCCGATCTGATTGATTTACACCACAGTCATTCAGGTAACAGATACGTGTTGGTGCTAGTTGACCATCTGTCTAGATACACTACACTAGTTGCATTACCTCAGAAGGATTCTCGTACGGTTGCAGATGCGTTCTTGCGTAGGTTCGTTACTGTATTCGGACCTCCTAAAGTTTTAGTCTCTGACCGGGGTCAAGAATTCAATGGGAATATATTTAGAGAAGTTTGTAAGATTTTAGAGACAACTTCGGCTTTTACAACGGCCTACCACCCACAAGCAAACGGAATGACGGAACGGACTAATCGTTCAGTCAAGGATATGCTTGCAATCCTTGCTGAACATGATGCAAACACCTGGGATGAACACCTACCCTATGTTCAGTTCGCCTTGAATACTGCCATCCACCAATCAATTAACACCCAACCACTTCATTTGTTTACTGGTAATTCATGCAATTTCCCGTCAGGTCTGCTTAACAGACATAATGTTGCATACGGGGAGGACTATCCTTCAGAGGTCCTTGGAAAAATGAGAAATGCATGGAATATTGCAGCTGAAGCGTCCAAGAAGGCACGGACTCGGTATGCTCATTTTTATGACAAGAAAGTGCGCCCTCTTGAGTTGAAGGAAGGAAGCCTCGTATTGAGAGTGAATGAGGCTGCGCCCGCCAATCAGAGCAGGAAACTAGCTCCGAGGTGGCGAGGACCCTATAGAGTAATTAAAAGGGCGGGGCCGGTTAATCTTGTTATAAAAGGAGTGTTCGAGGACCAGGTGGAAAGGACAATTCATGTAAATAAATTGAAACAATATCATGCTAGAGAGGAATTAGAACTGCCTTCAGCGGGTCTAGTTCCTGACTCAGCAGTGCTGACTCATGGCTTCACCGACGAGTCAGAAGATGAGGATGACCCTCTGTCATCGCTCATTAGTAGTCAGGTGCAGTCTCGCCACCCTATGGTGACGAGATCTCGCGCTATACAGTAAAGTAACTTCCTTGGTTAGTATAATTTAGTATTCATTAGATTTTCCTGTAAAGGCAATGAGATGTACTATGTCTATACTTGACTCAGGTAGCAACTTTTACCGTGCTCTGGGGTTCCACCTCCACCAAACCCAGAGTATATCTATGCTTCCGCTGTGTTGTGTCTGTCTGTTCCCAGGTCTGATTGGTACACCGACCCAGTTGTTCCAGCCACACGTGAACCCTTGTCTGTAAAGACCGAGGGGGAAGGCACGTTACACAAAGCCCTCCCCCCACCAGACCCAGTAACCCATACATCAGTTACTTTGGGGATGAGTGACTGTCCAAGAGTCACCCGGCCGACCCCTCACGTCACTAACGAGGTTGTCAGGGCCAGCGAGCTGTCCACATTATAGCAGTCACCGGAGGTGCCATACAACGCCGGGGTAGCTGTCTCGAGATCACCACTACCCACCTGCTGCGTCATCAAGACTGCAGCCATTCCAGCAGTGTTGGAGGAGAGGTCAAGAAATGGAAGCACGTAGCAGTACTCAAGAATTTCGCCGGAAGATTAATGATTACGTCATCTGAAGTAACAAGAAAGCAGAAGTAAGGCGGTCACAGGTGGAAGGCACGGTTTCCCTACAGAGTACCGGGACTCGCCAATAGAAGGTCGCAAAATTGTCTCCTTTGGCCTAAAGTCGGCGGTACGAGGGTATACACAGTTGGTGTTTACGGCCTAGTAACCTGGGGACATCAAGAAACGCCTGAGATGACGTGAGCAATGATGGAAGACGAGATTCACCTGTTCTGCAAACAAGCAACCCGCCTCTACGACCTTCTGACACCACTCCTGCTAAGAGACACCGTTGGTACATCCAGTCCTGCTCTGCTGTGGTCATCTGCGCCGTCAAGTTTAACATCAAGACTGCCGTGTGAACTGTGATTGATATGAAGGCGTGTGGACTGTCGAGAGCAAGATTAATGGCCGAAGTAACAGTATTCTACAGCTGTCACTTGGCACTCCTTTAATAACCATTTTTGTGACCGTCATTGTTCATTGCGTCATTCATGTTCATTGCGTCATTCATGTTCATTGTTCGTTGCGTTCATTCCGTCATTGCTCCGTTCCGTTCCGTTCCGTCATTGCGTCATGTTCAGCAAGGATTCCAAGCATATCCTTGACTGAACGATTAGTCCGTTCCGTCATTCCGTTTGAGGCACCAGTCTCTTCGGAGGCGTGGGTTCGAATCCCACCGCTGCCACCATTGTAACACGGGTTTGGTTTCCTCTTTCTACTTCTCTTCCTTCTACTCCCTCTACCCGTATTCTTACTTTTTATTCTCTACCAAGGGACTCCAAAACTTTTACCAAAGCCAACTCCACGCCACGTGGTCCTAAGCCGATTGACCGACTTAGGATTCTACACCCAGTATGACGCGACCTAAGCTCTGAGCAAAACCCTAGAGTCGCCTCTACGCTGCCACCACCAGACCAGTAAAAAGAAGAGCAATGATCGAGGTCTGGATCGATCACGCTAATTAATCAACCTAGGGGCTTGATCCCCACTAGTAGTTTATAACCTCGGAAACTTGAGTGTGGAATTAATTAGATGGGGATGATGAATTCCGATCCGATGTTAGAATCGGCGCCCAATCCAACTCTGCCTCGTGTGGACCACGTGACCAGGACAAGTGTACACATAAAACACATGGAAACAATAAAAATGCAAATTCTTAACTTAATTAATTTATTAAAAGAAAACTAAAACAAAAAGCTAAATATGTTCACTCCCTGTCACTTTAACACTCCCTACTTGACCTGAATGGCAAATGAGACTATTTCTATACATAACCATAGCAACTATACCTCTATGTTTTCCAGCTAAGATGTTGGGCTGGTCTCGGGGAGAGGTAAGATGTTTGACCTCTCCCAGCTGCTTCCGTGACCACACTGATCTCTTCCTTGTCTGGTCTACCCCAGACAAGAGTATTGTATCCTTCCGCCTAGTCAAAGTTCTACCCAGTTCCTAGCAAGGTTTAAGTTATAACAATTAACCTCTGTTTGTACTGAATTGATCCAGACTGGTTGAATTATTTTACTGAATTAAATTACAAACATCTAACGGCAGAGCTGTTCCCGATCCCCAAAATGGTTAATTGAACTTTGAGAAATACTAGACATGTCAACCCTGCTGACCTATGACCGCCGGTCACTCCGCCTTAAAAGTTAGATCTGATTCGTGACGTCACTGATGGTGACTTAAACTCAATAATTAGAATACTCTTGATATTGTATCCAGTACTATTATACAATACAATTTTAATGCAAAATGAATAAAGGCTAATTTTCTCTAAATTACTGAATACTATAGGATGATTCATTATACGCAGCTATGAACAAAGATGCCCGCCATTTGTGACTCAGACCTGCTAATTCCCAGGGGACTGGGCGTTGTTGAGAGGTCAGGTCCCTACTTGAACTTCTGGAACCTTCTGGAATAATTCTTACAACAGCCTAGTTTGTTACAACCCCCCCGCACAAGCACTTAGTAAACCTTGTTAATTTGTTAAAATTCACGAGGTTTAGTATCCAAACCCACAATTCAACTCATGCCACAAACAAAAGCTAACCTAACTAATAAAATTTGACAAATAATAGTCCAACATCATAATGAACATGTTCATATTTCATAAATTTCTCAGCTGTCAACTGACAGTAATCCTCCAATATCAGGAAACATACATCCTACCCTTACTGACATAGCTAAATAACATGTCCCTACTCTACCATCAAAAACTAGCTATTAAACTCTCTTGGCTCTTCACTAGCCAAGTCCATGTGTCCTCTAGAGCCGGCCACACCGTGCTCAAACAAACATTAAAGTTATATCATCAGACTGAACTTTCAGTCATCCGGGAGCGTACTACGGAACTATCAGGTACACATCCGTGTACTAACCACTCCCCAATCAATGTCAACCTTGACATGTTAAGGAACACACCTAACGTTTATTACATGTATCTAAAAATATAAACAAAAATTCCTATACTATATCACAGGTTTCAGCTGACTGTACAGCCAAGTGTTCTCACTCACTAGAAGTGTCAATGTTTATATTGGTCCGCCTCTCCTGTGTTCAAACATTCTGAAAAAAATAGCACAACATAATTTTCCATAACCGTTTGTTCTGGGCTGAGACAATTACACAGGGGCTTCGATTTTGATTACTGACCAATTTATAGAGTAAAATTTTTTATATATTATACCAGAATTATTTTAAATCTGTTTTTCAACATTTAAAAAGTATTGATTCTAAATCTGTTTTTCAACATTTAAACAAAAGTGTCCAGATGTTCTTTACACAGATGTTCAGAGCCAACTTTGTTGTTTGTATCAATTGTTCATATTGAGTAATCGAAAAAAAAAAATCGATGCTGCTGGATGCTGAATGTAGCCGCTGACGATGACGGTGTCGATCTTGCTTCTTCTCATGTGTAGACATCAATACCTGGTCCTCTTGTACTCCCATCCGGTACTCCTGAATGACGACAGAGTGTAGTAGAGCTGAGTGCCAAGTGACAGCTGTAGAATACTGTTACTTCGGCCATTAATCTTGCTCTCGACAGTCCACACGCCTTCATATCAATCACAGTTCACACGGCAGTCTTGATGTTAAACTTGACGGCGCAGATGACCACAGCAGAGCAGGACTGGATGTACCAACGGTGTCTCTTAGCAGGAGTGGTGTCAGAAGGTCGTAGAGGCGGGTTGCTTGTTTGCAGAACAGGTGAATCTCGTCTTCCATCATTGCTCACGTCATCTCAGGCGTTTCTTGATGTCCCCAGGTTACTAGGCCGTAAACACCAACTGTGTATACCCTCGTACCGCCGACTTTAGGCCAAAGGAGACAATTTTGCGACCTTCTATTGGCGAGTCCCGGTACTCTGTAGGGAAACCGTGCCTTCCACATGTGACCGCCTTACTTCTGCTTTCTTGTTACTTCAGATGACGTAATCATTAATCTTCCGGCGAAATTCTTGAGTACTGCTACGTGCTTCCATTTCTTGACCTCTCCTCCAACACTGCTGGAATGGCTGCAGTCTTGATGACGCAGCAGGTGGGTAGTGGTGATCTCGAGACAGCTACCCCGGCGTTGTATGGCACCTCCGGTGACTGCTATAATGTGGACAGCTCGCTGGCCCTGACATAAGAACATAAGAACATAAGAACAAAGGTAACTGCAGAAGGCCTATTGGCCCATACGAGGCAGCTCCTATTCTATAACCACCCAATCCCACTCATATACTTGTCCAACCCATGCTTGAAACAATCGAGGGACCCCACCTCCACAATGTTACGCGGCAATTGGTTCCACAAATCAACAACCCTGTTACTGAACCAGTATTTACCCAAGTCTTTCCTAAATCTAAACTTATCCAATTTATATCCATTGTTTCGTGTTCTGTCCTGTGTTGATACTTTTAATACCCTATTAATATCCCCCCGGTTATGTCCATTCATCCACTTGTAAACCTCTATCATGTCACCCCTAACTCTTCGCCTTTCCAGTGAATGCAACTTAAGCTTTGTTAATCTTTCTTCATATGAAAGATTTCTAATTTGGGGAATTAACTTAGTCATCCTACGCTGGACACGTTCAAGTGAATTTATATCCATTCTATAATATGGCGACCAAAACTGAACTGCATAATCTAAATGGGGCCTAACTAGAGCAAGATATAGCTTGAGAACCACACCAGGTGTCTTGTTACTAACGCTGCGATTAATAAATCCAAGTGTCCGATTTGCCTTATTACGAACATTTATACATTGATCCTTTTGTTTTAAATTCTTACTAATCATAACTCCCAGATCCCTTTCGCAATCCGACTTCGCAATCACAACACCATCTAGCTCGTATCTTGTAACTCTATCATCATTACCTAACCTCAGAACTTTACATTTATCAGCATTAAACTGCATCTGCCAATCCTTTGACCATTTCAAAACCCTATCTAGATCAACTTGAAGTGATAGTGAGTCCTCCTCCGAATTAATTTCCCTACCGATTTTCGTATCATCGGCAAATTTGCAAATGTTGCTACTCAAACCTGAATCTAAATCATTTATATATATTATAAACAACAGAGGTCCCAGGACAGAGCCTTGAGGCACTCCACTTACAACATTTTCCCACTCTGACTTGATTCCATTTATACTAACTCTCTGTTTCCTTTGGTATAGCCATGCCCTAATCCAGCTTAATATAGCACCCCCAATACCATGAGACTCTATTTTTTTAATCAGTCTTTCATGTGGCACTGTATCAAAAGCTTTGCTAAAGTCAAGGTATACAACATCGCAATCCTTACCACTATCAACTGCCTCAACAATGCTAGAATAAAAAGATAACAAATTTGTTAAACATGAACGGCCATTTATAAAACCATGTTGCGACTCAATTATTAATTTATGTTTTTCAAGATGAAGACGAATTTTATTTGCTATTATAGATTCGAGTAACTTTCCCACAATAGACGTTAGGCTAATTGGTCGATAGTTAGACGCAAGTGATCTATCTCCTTTCTTAAAAACTGGTATCACATTAGCAACTTTCCAAAACTCTGGCACTCTGCCTGACTCTATTGATTTATTAAATATGGTTGACAGTGGGTCACAAAGCTCCTCTTTGCATTCTTTAAGCACCCTGGCAAACACTTCATCCGGCCCTGGGGATTTGTTTGGTTTGAGTTTTACTATTTGTTTAAGAACATCCTCCCTGGTAACTGCTAAACTCGTCAACCTGTCCTCGTCCCCACCCACATAGACTTGTTCGGCTGAAGGCATATTGTTAAGTTCCTCTTTAGTAAATACAGATACAAAATATTTATTAAAAATACTACTCATCTCTTCATCGCTATCTGTTATTTGACCTGTCTCAGTTTTTAATGGACCTATCCTTTCCCTAGTCTTAGTACGATATAACTGAAAAAACCCTTTAGGATTTGTCTTTGCTTGCCCTGCTATGCGAACTTCATAGTTTCTTTTTGCTTTCCTTATCTCTTTTTTAACATTTCTAACCAGTTGTATGAATTCCTGTTCTAAAGTGACCTCCCCATTTTTAATCCTTTTGTACCAAGCTCTCTTTTTACCTATAAGGTTCTTCAAATTCTTTGTTATCCACTTTGGGTCATTAGTATTCGATCTATTCAATTTGTATGGTATACTACGTTCCTGTGCTTTGTTTAGAATATTCTTAAATAAGTTATATATTGAATCCACATCGAAATCCCCATTTAAGTCACCTATCGCTGGGTTCATGTCTCGCTCCAAGACCGGCCCACACCCCATACCCAAGACTTTCCAATCAATTTGACCCAAAAAATTTCTTAGGCTATTAAAATCAGCTTTTCGAAAATCTGGCACTTTAACAGAATTTTCTCCTACTGGTCTATTCCATTCTATGCTAAATCTGATTTCTTTGTGATCACTGCTCCCTAGCTCACTCCCTATTTCGATGTCATTAATTTGCGTTTCCCTGTTTGTTAACACTAAATCTAAAATATTATTTTCCCGTGTTGGTTCCTTAATGTGTTGCGTAAGAAAGCAATCGTCAATTAATTCTAGAAAATCTTCTGCTTCACTATTCCCTGTTTTGTTCAACCAGTTTATTCCGCTAAAATTAAAGTCACCCATGACATAAATACTGTTAGATCTAGATGCTCTAGATATTTCATCCCATAGATGCTTTGCTTCCATTCTGTCTAAATTTGGTGGCCTATATATTACTCCTATTATAATATTATTAGCTTTTTCGTTTAATTCAATCCAAATAGTTTCTGTGTGTGGCTCTGTTTTGATTCCCTCTTTGAGACTACATTTCAAATTGTCCCTAACATATATGGCTACTCCACCTCCTCGTCTAATATATCTATCTGTGTGAAATAGTTTAAATCCATATGACAACCTCGTTAGTGACGTGAGGCGTCGGCCGGGTGACTCTTGGACAGTCACTCATCCCCAAAGTAACTGATGTATGGGTTACTGGGTCTGGTGGGGGGAGGGCTTTGTGTAACGTGCCTCCCCCCTCGGTCTTTACAGACAAGGGTTCACGTGCGGCTGGAACAACTGGGTCGGTGTACCAATCAGACCTGGGAACAGACAGACACAACACAGCGGAAGCATAGATATACTCTGGGTTTGGTGGAGGTGGAACCCCAGAGCACGGTAAAAGTTGCTACCTGAGTTAAGTATAGACATAGTACATCTCATTGCCTTTACAGGAAAATCTAATGAATACTAAATTATACTAACCAAGGAAGTTACTTTACTGTACAGCGCGAGATCTCGTCACCATAGGGTGGCGAGACTGCACCTGACTACTGATGAGCGATGACAGAGGGTCATCCTCATCTTCTGACTCGTCGGTGAAGCCATGAGTCAGCACTGCTGAGTCAGGAACTAGACCCGCTGAAGGCAGTTCTAATTCTTCTCTAGCATGATAATGTTTCAATTTATTTACGTGAATTGTCCTTTCCACCTGGTCCTCGAACACTCCTTTTATAACAAGATTAACCGGCCCCGCCCTTTTAATTACTCTATATGGTCCTCGCCACCTAGGAGCTAGTTTCCTGCTCTGATTGGCGGGCGCAGCCTCATTCACTCTCAATACGAGGCTTCCTTCCGTCAACTCAAGAGGGCGCACTTTCTTGTCATAAAAATGAGCATACCGAGTCCGTGCCTTCTTGGACGCTTCAGCTGCAATATTCCATGCATTTCTCATTTTTCCAAGGACCTCTGAAGGATAGTCCTCCCCGTATGCAACATTATGTCTGTTAAGCAGACCTGACGGGAAATTGCATGAATTACCAGTAAACAAATGAAGTGGTTGGGTGTTAATTGATTGGTGGATGGCAGTATTCAAGGCGAACTGAACATAGGGTAGGTGTTCATCCCAGGTGTTTGCGTCATGTTCAGCAAGGATTGCAAGCATATCCTTGACTGAACGATTAGTCCGTTCCGTCATTCCGTTTGCTCCGTTCCGTCATTGTTCATTGCGTCATTCATGTTCATTGCGTCATTCATGTTCATTGCGTCATTCATGTTCATTGTTCGTTGCGTCATTCATGTTCATTGCGTCATTCATGTTCAACTTAACTCAACTTAAGTGTTATAACTTTGCTAAAGTAACTGGGTAAGCGATGCGGAACAATACAATGTTCTAGTCTGGGGTAGACCAGACAAGAGAGAGTCAGTGTGGTCACGGAAGCAGCTGGGAGAGGTCAAACATCTTACCTCTCCCCGAGACCAGCCAACACCTAGAGCTGGTCGCCCAAGGTATAGTTGCTATTGTAAATTATAGGGATAGTCTTCTCATTTGCCATTCAGGTCAAGTAGGGAGTGTTAAAGTGACAGGGAGTGAACATATTTAGCTTTTTGTTTTAGTTTTCTTTTAATAAATTAATTAAGTTAAGAATTTGCATTTTTATTGTTTCCATGTGTTTTATGTGTACACTTGTCCTGGTCACGTGGTCCACACGAGGCAGAGTTGGATTGGGCGCCGATTCTAACATCGAATCGGAATTATCATTACCGTGTAATTTATTCCACACTCAAGGTCATCGTTTATAGTGGGGATCAAGCCCCTAGGTTGATTAATTAGCGTGATCGATCCAGACCTCGATCATTGCTCTTGTATTACTGGTCTGGTGGTAGCGGCGTAGAGGCGACTCTAGGGTTTTGCTCAAGGCCTAGGTCACGCCATACTGGTTGTAGAATCCTAAGTCGGTCAATCGTCTTAGGACCACGTGGTGTGGAGTTGGCTTTGGTAAAAGTTTTGGAGTCCCTTGGTAGAGAATAAAAAGTAAGAATACGGGTAGAGGGAGTAGAAGGTAGAGAAGTAAAGAGAGAGAAACCCGAACCCGTGTTACAGTGTGGCCAGCTTGAGCTTGGTGTGGCCAGCAGCTTTAGCTTGGTGTGGCCAGCTTGAGCTTGGTGTGGCCAGCAGCTTGAGCTTGGTGTGGCCAGCAGCTTGAGCTTGGTGTGGCCAGCAGCTTGAGCTTGGTGTGGCCAGCAGCTTGAGCTTGGTGTGGCCAGCAGCTTGAGCTTGGTGTGGCCAGCAGCTTGAGCTTGGTGTGGCCAGCAGCTTGAGCTTGGTGTGGCCAGCAGCTTGAGCTTGGTGTGGCCAGCAGCTTGAGCTTGGTGTGGCCAGCTTGAGCTTGGTGTGGCCAGCAGCTTGAGCTTGGTGTGGCCTGCAGCTCGAGCTTGGTGTGGCCAGCATGAGCTTGGTGTGGCCAGCTTGAGCTTGGTGTGGCCAGCTTGAGCTTGGTGTGGCCAGCTTGAGCTTGGTGTGGCCAGCAGCTTGAGCTTGGTGTGGCCAGCAGCTTGAGCTTGGTGTGGCCAAGCAGCTTGAGCTTGGTGTGGCCAGCAGCTTGAGCTTGGTGTGGTTCTGCTCGGGTACTAGTCTGGTTTGCCACCAGACTAGTACCCGAGCTGAGAGGTATGAGCTACGAGGAGAGACTACGGGAATTAAACCTCACGTCGCTGGAAGACAGATGAGTTAGGAGGGACATACGTGATTCTAAAAGGGTAGATAGGATAGAGTAGATAAAGACAGGCTGTTTAACACAAGAGGCACACGCACTAGGGGACACAGGTGGAAACTGAGTGCCCAAATTAGCCAAAGAGAGATTAGTAAGAACGTTTTTAGTGTCAGAGTGGTTGACAAGTGGATTGCATTAGGAAGTGATAAGGTGGAGGCTGACTCCATACACGGTTTCAAGTGTAGATATGATAGAGCCCAGTAGGCTCAGGAACCTGTACACCAGTTGACTGACAGTTGAGAGGCGGGACCAAAGAGCCGAAGCTGAACCCCTGCAAGCACAAATAGGTGAGTACACGCTTCTGGTCACTCAAGAGTGACCAGAAGTGTGATGCTCACCTCCTCCAGTATGTGGGGAGTCTTCACTCTTACATCGGCCAGCGTGAGGTATGACAGCTGGAAAACCTATTCTAATATTGTTGACAACATTCTGGACATGTAAACACCAAACTTTAAATTGAACCTGACTTTGTGTTCTCTGGGGATTAATGTGTGGGAGAGATGGGGGGGGAGGTAAGAGAGAGGGGGGAGTGTGAGAGGAGGAAGGGGGGGGGGGAATGTTGACGAGGAGAGGCGACTGACGATGACTGACAGTAACTGAACATAAGAACATAAGAAAAAATGCAACTGCAGAAGGCCTATTGGCCCATACGAGGCAGCTCCTATTGGCCCATACGAGGCAGCTCCTATTTATAACAACCCAATCCCACTCATATACATGTCCAACCCATGCTTGAAACAATCGAGGAACCCCACCTCCACAATGTTACGCGGCAATTGGTTCCACAAATCAACAACCCTGTTACTGAACCAGTATTTACCCAAGTCTTTCCTAAATCTAAACTTATCCAATTTATACCCATTGTTTCGTGTTCTTTCTTGTGTTGATACTTTTAATACCCTATTAATATCCCCTTTGTTATGTCCATTCATCCACTTGTAAACCTCTATCATGTCACCCATAACTCTTCGCCTTTCCAGTGAATGCAACTTAAGCTTTGTTAATCTTTCTTCGTATGAAAGATTTCTAATTTGGGGAATTAACTTAGTCATCCTACGCTGGACACGTTCAAGTGAATTTATATCCATTCTATAATATGGCGACCAAAACTGAACTGCATAATCTAAATGGGGCCTAACTAGAGCAAGATATAGCTTAAGAACCACACCAGGTGTCTTGTTACTAACGCTGTGATTAATAAATCCAAGTGTCCGATTTGCCTTATTACGAACATTTATGCATTGATCCATTTGTTTTAAATTCTTACTAATCATAACTCCCAGATCCCTTTCGCAATCTCAACACCATCTAGCTCGTATCTTGTAACTCTATCATCATTACCTAGCCTCAGAACTTTACATTTATCAGCATTAAACTGCATTTGCCAATCCTTTGACCATTTCAAAACCCTATCTAGATCAACTTGAAGTGATAGTGAGTCCTCCTCCGAATTAATTTCCCTACCGATTTTCGTATCATCGGCACATTTGCAAATGTTGCTACTCAAACCTGAATCTAAATCCTTTATATATATTATAAACAAGAGAGGTCCCAGGACAGAGCCCTGAGGTACTCCACTAACAACATTATCCCACTCTGACTTAACCCCATTTACACTAACTCTATGTTTCCTTTGGAATAGCCATGCCCTAATCCAAGTTAATATAGTACCCCCAATACCATGAGCTTTTATTTTTTTAATTAGTCTTTCATGTGGCACTGTATCAAAAGCTTTGCTAAAGTCAAGGTACACAACATCACAATCCTTACCACTATCAACTGCCTCAACTATGCTGGAATAAAAAGTTAGCAAATTTGTTAAACATGAACGGCCATTTGTAAAACCATGTTGCGACTCATTTATTAATTTATGCTTTTCAAGATGGAGACGAATTGTATTTGCAATTATTGATTCAAGTAACTTTCCCACAATAGACGTTAGGCTAATTGGCCGATAGTTTGATGCAAGTGATCTATCTCCTTTCTCAAAAATTGGTACCACATTAGCTACCTTCCATGACTCTGGCACTCTGCCTGACTCTATTGATTTATTAAATATGGTAGACAGTGGCTCGGAAAGCTCCTCTTTGCATTCTTTAAGCACCCTGGCAAACACTTCATCCGGCCCTGGGGATTTGTTTGGTTTTAGTTTTTCTAATTGTTTAATTACATCCTCCCTGGTAACTGCTAAACTAGTCAACCTGTCCTCATCCCCACCCACATAGACTTGTTCGGCTGAAGGCATATTGTTAAGTTCTTCTTTAGTAAATACAGATATAAAATATTTGTTAAAAATACTACTCATCTCCTTGTCATTATCCGTTATTTGACCTGTCTCAGATTTTAATGACCTATCCTTTCCCCTAGTCTTAGTTCGATATAACTGAAAAAAACCTTTAGGATTTGACTTTGCTTGCTCTGCTATGCGAACTTCATAGTTTCTTTTTGCTTTCCTAATCTCTTTTTTAATAACATTTCTAACCAGTTGTATGAATTCCTGTTCTAACCTTACATCCCCATTCTTAATCCTTTTGTACCAAGCTCTCTTTTTACCTATAAGGTTCTTTAAATTATTTGTTATCCACTTTGGGTCATTAGTATTCGATCTATTCAATTTGTATGGTATACTACGTTCCTGTGCTTTGTTTAGAATATTCTTAAATAAGTTATATATTAAATCCACATCGAAATCCCCTTTTACGTCACCTGTCGCTGGGTTCATGTCTCGCTCTAAGACCGGCCCACACCCCATACCCAAGACTTTCCTATCTATTTGACCCAAAAAATTCCTTAGGCTATTAAAATCAGCTTTTCGAAAATCTGGCACTTTAACAGAATTTTCTCCTACAGGTCTATTCCATTCTATGCTAAATCTGATTATTTTGTGATCACTGTTCCCTAGCTCACTCCCTATTTCGATGTCATTAATTTGTGTTTCCCTGTTAGTTAACACTAAATCTAAAATATTATTTTCCCGCGTTGGTTCCTTAATGTGTTGCGTAAGAAAGCAATCGTCAATTAATTCTAGAAAATCTTCTGCTTCACTATTCCCTGTTTTGTTCACCCAGTTTATTCCACTAAAATTAAAGTCACCCATGACATAAATACTGTTAGATCTAGATGCTCTAGATACTTCATTCCATAGATGCTTTGCTTCCATTCTGTCTAAATTTGGTGGCCTATATATAACTCCTATTATAATATTATTTGCTTTTTCGTTTAATTCTATCCAAATAGTTTCTTAGTGTGGCTCAGTTTTGATTCCCTCTTTGAGACTACATTTCAAATTGTCCCTAACATATATGGCTACTCCCCCTCCTCGTCTAATATATCTATCTGTGTGAAATAGTTTAAATCCATTTATCTGATATTCAGCTAATAGTTCTCTATTTTCTACGTTCATCCACGTTTCGGTAAGTGCAATAATATCTATTTTTTCTGTGCAGACAAGAGCATTTAATTCATTAATTTTATTTCTTAGACTTCTACTGTTAGTGTAATATATCCTAAGTGAATTGTTATTTTGAGGCCCTTTTCTTTCCCTGATCATTTTGCCAATTCTTTTCTCCCACGAACACATACTTTTATTACCTCCTTCCTCCAAATCAATTCCCATACCACTATCTACTAACAGTTTAAACCCAAACACCTCTAACCACTGGTTCCAACGAGTTCGCAACAGCAACAACCCCAGCCCTCGATAGATGCACCCCATCACGAGCATACATTTCATTTCTTCCATAGAAGCGTTCCCAGTGGTCTATGAAAGATATTGCATTTGATTTGCAATATCTTTCCAGCCGGCAATTGACACCAAGTGCCCTCGACATCCATTCATTTCCCACTCCCTTTCTTGGAAGAATGCCACATATGATCGGGATTACTCCCTTGCTCCTAACTAATTCAATGGCTGTCCCAAATCTCTGTATTAGTTCCTCACTCCTAACTCGCCCAACAATAAATTCACTTGAACGTGTCCAGCGTAGGATGACTAAGTTAATTCCCCAAATTAGAAATCTTTCATATGAAGAAAGATTAACAAAGCTTAAGTTGCATTCACTGGAAAGGCGAAGAGTTAGGGGTGACATGATAGAGGTTTACAAGTGGATGAATGGACATAACAGGGGGGATATTAATAGGGTATTAAAAATATCAACACAAGACAGAACACGAAACAATGGGTATAAATTGGATAAGTTTAGATTTAGGAAAGACTTGGGTAAATACTGGTTCAGTAACAGGGTTGTTGATTTGTGGAACCAGTTGCCGCGTAACGTGGTGGAGGTGGTGTCCCTCGATTGTTTCAAGCGCGGGTTGGACAAGTATATGAGTGGGATTGGGTGGTTATAGAATACGAGCTGCCTCGTATGGGCCAATAGGCCTTCTGCAGTTACCTTTGTTCTTATGTTCTTATGGTTACAAGTGCTGCTGGGAGGTAATAAACCCAATAGTTAAAGAGTGTCAGATCTGTGGAACAGAAGCAGAGGCGCCACTATTGCATTATTTACTGCAATGTAAAGCAACTGAATCCCTGCATATTAAACTGAACATTAATCCAACGACAGCAGCTGCATTAGATGCAAAATCCATAGCGACTACAATAATTAGAAAAGCAGTTGAAGAATGGGATACGTTAATGAACACTGAGCATCTATATCCGCCACCAAGATAATGTTACTAAAACAAGACTAAAACCAGTGTGCGAAAATAGAAGCGAAAAAGAAACAGGGAAAAAGGAAGAAACCCCACCTCCATTTAAAACTTTAACCCAAATATCACAGTAACAAGATTATCGCGAACAACCGAACTCAGTTACGGTCTAACTATAGCTCGTGCTACATGAACATTTCGTTCTGAAATGCTAAATCTAAAACAAGAAGCCAACTCCTGTGTCAGGTACGTCCACTACGGGCTCACCATAACCCGTGCTACTCGCAACTTTTGGTTCTGAGTAGCTGAATCTTAAATAACAACTTGGCTTCCATCACAATAGACTTGATAATATATACATCACTTTCCCTGTTGACTTATTTATATATAAAGGTGTATATTCTCTTAAGTATTGATTTATTGATATGTATTCTCATGTAAAGTTGTATATTATAACACTTGATTATCTATGGAATGATTTAGAAGTTATTGATAAAGAAATGTCTGGATATGAGCTTGTGATATTTAAAAGAGGAGAGTCGGCTGACTTGTTGATTTGGAAACAGTGCCCGGCCTGAGCCGTCACTTTGATCTTCCCAGGGAGGAGGATGTGTGGCGTCCTGCTCTTGACCTGCGTGTCAATTTTATAGATTATTTGACCTACTTGTATATATGTATGCTGTGTATCTTTATTGGACCAGTTTCTACTGATGTACATCATTTATACCAGGTGGTGGGTGCTTTAATGTGTGTTATTGAGGTGGGTACCTGAGGGTCTTAAGTGACGCCATTGTGCTGTTTATGATAGTGATTCCTCAACCTCACTGATTAATGATTGTGACACCACCATTCTGTATTTGTATTATCAGCATAATAGGTGCTAGTGTCCCACTGTGCCAGGATAGAGCCTGGTGTCAGCTAGTGCTGAGGGTACGCAGTTTTGAGGCCTGTTGATGATCTTAAAAAGCTTTAAGATGCTGGATAATGTGATAGAATGTGAGTTTTAGACATTGTAGTTTTCTTATTATTTTTACGGCGACCTATGTTATATGGGCAAGTAAACCGGAGTATTTTTGCGAGCCTTTTTAATACCCTAGACACAAATCGATTATTGGCCAGGCTATGGATTCTAGCAATGCTGTGGAGCATGAGGTCATTACAATCACTTGCGTCAAACTATCGCCAAATTAGCTTAACGTCTATTGTGGGTAAGTTGCTTGAATCGATAATTGCAAATACCATTCGTCTTCATCTTGAAAAACATAGATTAATTAATAAATTATTCACAACATTGTTTTACTACTGACCGTTCATGTTTAACCAATTTGCCCTCATTTTACTCCAGCATAGTTGAAGCAGTTGATAGCGTTAAGGTTTGTGATGTAAGTGCAATGATATCTATTGCTTCTGTACAAACAAGAGCATTTAAATCGTTTATTTTGTTTCTTAGACTCCTTACTGTTAGTGTAATATACCCTAAGTGTGTTGTTATTTTGAGGCCCATCACTTTCCCTGATCATTTTGCCAATTTGTTTCCCCCCCAAACACATACTTTTATTGCCTTCTTCCTCCATAGCAATTCCCATACCACTATCTACTAACAGTTTAAACCCAAACAAACACCTCTAACCACAGGTTCCAACGAGTTGGCAACAACAACAACCCCAGCCCTCGATAGATGCACCCATCCCGAGCATACATGTCATTCCTTCCCCCTAGAAGTGTTCACAGTTATCAGTGAATGATATTGCATTTGATTTACAATATGTGTCCAGTCGGCAATTGACACAAAGTGCCCTCGACAACCATTCATTTCCAACTGCCTGTCTTGGAGGAATGTCACATATGATCGGGATTCCTCCCTTGCTCCTAACTAATTCTATGGCTGTCTTAAACCTCCGTATCAGCGCCTCACTCATAACTCGTCCAACATCAGTTCCACCGGTACTGATACAAATAATGGGTTTGTTCCCATTTCCAGCCCAATGGGAAATGAGCTGGGAACATTTATGGCTCAAGCGAGCAAGTCCAGCCTCCGCCTCTGGCGCACTGAGACACTTCTTCAAATTGATAAGTTAGTAATGGTGACTGAAAGTTCGCAATGGTGACTGATAGTTGGTAATGGTGACTGATAGTTGGTAATGGTGACTGAAAGTTGGTAATGGTGACTGATAGTTGGTAATGGTGACTGATAGTTGGTAATGGTGACTGATAGTTGGTAATGGTGACTAATAGTTGGTAATGGTGACTGATAGTTGGTGATGGTGACTGATAGTTGGTAATGGTGAATGACAGTTGGTAATGGTGACTGATAGTTGGTGATGGTGACTGATAGTTGGTAATGGTGACTGATAGTTGGTAATGGTGACTGATAGTTGGTAATGGTGACTAATAGTTGGTAATGGTGACTGATAGTTGGTGATGGTGACTGATAGTTGGTAATGGTGAATGACAGTTGGTAATGGTGACTGATAGTTGGTGATGGTGACTGATAGTTGGTAATGGTGACTGATAGTTGGTAATGGTGACTGATAGTTGGTAATGGTGACTAATAGTTGGTAATGGTGACTGATAGTTGGTGATGGTGACTGATAGTTGGTAATGGTGAATGACAGTTGGTAATGGTGACTGATAGTTGGTAATGGTGAATGACAGTTGGTAATGGTGACTGATAGTTGGTAATGGTGACTAATAGTTGGTAATGGTGACTGATAGTTGGTGATGGTGATTGATAGTGGGTAATGGTGACTGATAGTGGGTAATGGTGACTGATAGTGGGTAATGGTGACTGATAGTTGGTAATGGTGACTGATAGTGGGTAATGGTGACTGATAGTGGGTAATGGTGACTGATAGTGGGTAATGGTGACTGATAGTTGGTGATGATGACTGATAGTGGGTAATGGTGACTGATAGTTGGTGATGGTGACTGAGTGTGAAGGACCTGCCATAATAAAGATCCAGGAACCGGTCACGTGAGGCCGGGAGTGTCCTGAAGGAAGGTCAACAGTAGTAAGCCGAATTCTAAACAGTTTTTACTTATTTATGTAAAGAGTGAAATGGTCTGCCTCTTGGTGGAGACAAGTCGGTAAGGAAAGGGGTGTGGGGGGTGAGGGTTGGGGGTGGGAGAGAGGGAGGGTTGGGGGTGGGAGAGAGGGAGGGTTGGGGGTGGGAGGGGGTTAAAGATGGGCAGGAGGGGTAGGGGGGGGGGGAGGTGTCTGATAACCATATTTTATTACAGAGTACAAACGAGCTTATCAACACCACCATATTTGCACCTAACACCTTCACTACGGTGTGTTGACTACAGACAGAACCTCTCACACAGGTGTCGCGAGAGCAAGAGTAGAAACCTGTAGCTAGTAATATTGCACCTAGTTGTGTACGATTGCACTAAGGGGGTCTGACGGCTGAGTGCACAGTGCTCGGTATTCGTAGTCCTAAGGTTCGGGTTCGATCCCCGGCGGACGCGGAAACAAATGGGCAATTTCTTTCACCCTGACGCCCCTGTTCACCTAACAGACAATAGGTACCTGGGAGTTGCAGTTCCCCCCCCCCCCCAGAACAGCTGCTATGGGCTGCTTCCTGAGGGTGTGTAACAAAAAGGAGGCCTGGTCGAGGACCGGGCCATGGGGCCGCTGAGCCCCGAAATCATCTCCAGATAACCTGAAGGGGTAACTTACAGTAGACACAATGATCACTACTGCTCAAGCGAGCAGTTTAGATCTTGTGATTCACGGTTGCCGTAGAAGAGGTATTAGGGTAGGTGTTTATTGGTCATCAATATGTTATACTAGCAGGTAAGGTTACTTTAGTAAGAGAGAGCTGAGGCGCGGGCAACAGCAGAGTATTACATGCAGTCTCCAGGTATATGTAAACATAATGAAGGTAACTGCTGAAGACCTATTGGCCCATACGAGGCAGCTCCTATTTATATCCACCCCAATCTCATATATATATATATATATCTAACCTACGCTTGATACAATCATGGGATCCTACTTCTACTATGGTACGCGGTAATTGGTTCCAATCATGTTTATTATATTATATATTTACATATGAACAAAAAGGATTATCGTGACTAAGAATCAAGTGTTACTAACGCAAATCAGAGTGAAAACACATTTGTTCAACTACAAGATGAGTGGAGTTCACGAAGAACTCAACATGTTCATGAAGAACGTCTCCTATACATAACACTCAAGTGACACTTCTCAATTTTGAGAACAATGGGAAGTCTGATCAAGTATTTGGGAATACATATGCACAATATACATGAATATATGTATATAGCTGACATATGGGTCAGTAGTTAAGCGTGTGTGCAGCTAATTAGGCGTGTGTACAACGTCGCTTTTCCCTCGTATGTGTTATATCAACCCGTTCTTGCACTTGTTTATAGTCAATATTTGGCTTATTAATAAGCATATTATTATTATGTGACATATTAATTTATTGTGAATATTTGAGTTTACCTTGAAAAGCTGAATAGAAAACACTGATCTAACCTAACCTTCTTAGTATGTTAAGATAAGCATCTTATGCTTCTTAATTACAATTAGGACTTAACCTATAGCTATATTATTATTAGTTTTATAAAAATAATAAAACAAAACCAAAATATTTAAATAAATTGTAAAGTAACTCAGGATATTGTCAAATATTGTATAAAATCACTATTGTTTAATAAAACTGAAAAGAAATTCCTAATATTAAAACTGGTGTTTATCAAATCTATAGGAAGAGTTTGTACCTTAAAAACAAAATATAACTTGGTATATACCACATATTTACTTATTAATCAGTCAAATTGTGAATATAAGCAATAAGTCATATATATACTGTCTTGTGCGAGAGCGGGTTGGTTATATACGGCCAACAATTGTCGTACTAGAAAATGGAAGCGGCTGGCGAAAGTGACGTACTGTCCCGTTTTCTGTTTTGGGTCCTCTGGTAGGTTAGGAGACACCCCTTTAAATTGACCGTTTTATTGATGTTGGGAAACCTTTGGAGGATTAATCACTGTCAATATATAACTGGAGAGGTGTTCCACAATGGTGTAATAACCAGCCCAACACCTGACCTTCCTCCACAGTGTTTACCAGCCGGTGCGCCGCCATAATCTGACACAAGCCGCCCAACACCTGTCCTTCCTCCACAGTGTTTACCAGCCGGTGCGCCGCCATAATCTGACACAAGCCGCCCAACACCTGTCCTTCCTCCACTGTGTTTACCAGCCGGTGCGCCGCCATAATCTGACACAAGCCGCCCAACACCTGACTTTCCTCCACAGTGTCTACCAGCCGGCGCGCCGCCATAATCTAACACAAGCCGCCCAACACCTGACCTTCCTCCACAGTGTTTACCAGCCGGTGCGCCGCCATAATCTAACACAAGCCGCCCAACACCTGTCCTTCCTCCACAGTGTTTACCAGCCGGTGCGCCGCCATAATCTGACACAAGCCGCCCAACACCTGACCTTCCTCCACAGTGTTTACCGGCCGGTGCGCCGCCATAATCTAACACAAGCCGCCCAACACCTGACCTTCCTCCACAGTGTTTACCAGCCGGTGCGCCGCCATAATCTAACACAAGCCGCCCAACACCTGTCCTTCCTCCACAGTGTTTACCAGCCGGTGCGCCGCCATAATCTGACACAAGCCGCCCAACACCTGTCCTTCCTCTACAGTGTTTACCAGCCGGTGCGCCGCCATAATCTGACACAAGCCGCCCAACACCTGTCCTTCCTCCACTGTGTTTACCAGCCGGTGCGCCGCCATAATCTGACACAAGCCGCCCAACACCTGTCCTTCCTCCACAGTGTTTACCAGCCGGTGCGCCGCCATAATCTGACACAAGCCGCCCAACACCTGTCCTTCCTCCACAGTGTTTACCAGCCGGTGCGCCGCCATAATCTGACACAAGCCGCCCAACACCTGTCCTTCCTCCACAGTGTTTACCAGCCGGTGCGCCGCCATAATCTGACACAAGCCGCCCAACACCTGACCTTCCTCCACTGTGTTTACCAGCCGGTGCGCCGCCATAATCTGACACAAGCCGCCCAACACCTGACCTTCCTCCACAGTGTTTACCAGCCGGCGCGCCGCCATATCCTGACACAAGCCGCCCAACACCTGACCTTCCTCCACAGTGTTTACCAGCCGGTGCGCCGCCATAATCTGACACAAGCCGCCCAACACCTGACCTTCCTCCACTGTGTTTACCAGCCGGTGCGCCGCCATAATCTGACACAAGCCGCCCAACACCTGACCTTCCTCCACAGTGTTTACCAGCCGGCGCGCCGCCATAATCTGACACAAGCCGCCCAACACCTGTCCTTCCTCTACAGTGTTTACCAGCCGGTGCGCCGCCATAATCTGACACAAGCCGCCCAACACCTGACCTTCCTCCACAGTGTTTACCAGCCGGTGCGCCGCCATAATCTGACACAAGCCGCCCAACACCTGACCTTCCTCCACAGTGTTTACCAGCCGGCGCGCCGCCATAATCTGACACAAGCCGCCCAACACCTGACCTTCCTCCACAGTGTTTACCAGCCGGTGCGCCGCCATAATCTGACACAAGCCGCCCAACACCTGACCTTCCTCCACAGTGTTTACCAGCCGGCGCGCCGCCATAATCTGACACAAGCCGCCCAACACCTGACCTTCCTCCACAGTGTTTACCAGCCGGTGCGCCGCCATAATCTGACACAAGCCGCCCAACACCTGACCTTCCTCCACAGTGTTTACCAGCCGGCGCGCCGCCATAATCTGACACACGGTAACACACAAGAAGCCACACAAAATTTAAGAAAAAAAAAAAAAAAAAAAAAAAAGGTTGCCGAGGTAAATCTTAGAAGTTGTGTGGACTTATTTCTCCCCTCTAAAAAGCCACCAATGGTGGCAACACTTGAGTGTCAGTCTCCTGGCCTGTTGTTGATCTGATCAAATATTCACTTGGTTGAACTTGCGGGGGTTGAGCTCTGGCTCTTTGGTCCCGCCTCTCAACTGTCAATCAACTGGTGAACAGATTCCTGAGCCTATTGGGCTCTATCATATCTACACTTGAACCTGTGTATGGAGTCAGCCTCCACCACATCACTGCCTAATGTATTCCACCTGTTAACCACTCTGCCACTGAAAAAGTTCTTTGTAATGTCTCTGGCTCATTTTGGGTACTCAGTTTCCAACTGGGTTCCCTTGTGCGTGTGCCACCCGTGTTAAATAGTCCATCCTTGTCTACCCCAGTCAATTTCCCTAAAAGTTTCGTATGTTGTGATCATGTCTCCCCGAGCTCTTCTGTGTTCCAGTGATGTGAAGTCGTGACGTCACTGGACATCACCGGTAGTGAAGAAATAGTTCACACACCCCGTGTTCAAACACCCCGTGTTCAAACACTCCGTGTTCAAACACTCCGTGTTCAAACACTCCGTGTTCAAACACTCCGTGTTCCAACACTCCGTGTTCACACACCCCAGTGTTCACACACCCCGTGTTCACACACCCCAGTGTTCACACACCCAGTGTTCACACACCCCAGTGTTCACACACCCCGTGTTCACACACCCCAGTGTTCACACACCCAGTGTTCACACACCCCAGTGTTCACACACCCCGTGTTCACACACCCCAGTGTTCACACACCCAGTGTTCACACACCCCAGTGTTCACACACCCCGTGTTCACACACCCAGTGTTCACACACCCCAGTGTTCACACACCCAGTGTTCACACACCCCAGTGTTCACACACCCAGTGTTCACACACCCCGTGTTCACACACCCAGTGTTCACACACCCAGTGTTCACACACCCCAGTGTTCACACACCCCAGTGTTCACACACCCCAGTGTTCACACACCCCGTGTTCACACACCCAGTGTTCACACACCCCAGTGTTCACACACCCAGTGTTCACACACCCCGTGTTCACACACCCCAGTGTTCACACCCCCCAGTGTTCACACACCCCGTGTTCACACCCCCCGTGTTCACACCCCCCAGTGTTCACACACCCCAGTGGTCACACACCCAGTGTTCACACACCCCAGTGTTCACACTCCCCGTGTTCACACACCCCAGTGTTCACACACCCCAGTGTTCACACACCCAGTGTTCACACACCCCAGTGTTCACACACCCAGTGTTCACACACCCCAGTGTTCACACACCCCGTGTTCACACACCCCAGTGTTCACACACCCAGTGTTCACACACCCCAGTGTTCACACACCCCAGTGTTCACACACCCCGTGTTCACACACCCCAGTGTTCACACACCCAGTGTTCACACACCCCAGTGTTCACACACCCCGTGTTCACACACCCCAGTGTTCACACACCCAGTGTTCACACACCCCAGTGTTCACACACCCCGTGTTCACACACCCCAGTGTTCACACACCCAGTGTTCACACACCCCAGTGTTCACACACCCCGTGTTCACACACCCAGTGTTCACACACCCCAGTGTTCACACACCCAGTGTTCACA
Source organism: Procambarus clarkii (assembly GCF_040958095.1). NCBI lineage: Eukaryota > Metazoa > Arthropoda > Malacostraca > Decapoda > Cambaridae > Procambarus > Procambarus clarkii. The sequence goes on from NC_091224.1 coordinate 3,942,068, forward strand.
CACCCCAGTGTTCACACACCCAGTGTTCACACACCCCGTGTTCACACACCCAGTGTTCACACACCCAGTGTTCACACACCCCAGTGTTCACACACCCCAGTGTTCACACACCCCAGTGTTCACACACCCCGTGTTCACACACCCAGTGTTCACACACCCCAGTGTTCACACACCCAGTGTTCACACACCCCGTGTTCACACACCCCAGTGTTCACACCCCCCAGTGTTCACACACCCCGTGTTCACACCCCCCGTGTTCACACCCCCCAGTGTTCACACACCCCAGTGGTCACACACCCAGTGTTCACACACCCCAGTGTTCACACTCCCCGTGTTCACACACCCCAGTGTTCACACACCCCAGTGTTCACACACCCAGTGTTCACACACCCCGTGTTCACACACCCCAGTGTTCACACACCCCAGTGTTCACACCCCCCCAGTGTTCACACCCCCCGTGTTCACACCCCCCAGTGTTCACACACCCCAGTGTTCACACACCCAGTGTTCACACCCCCCGTGTTCACACCCCCCAGTGTTCACACACCCCAGTGTTCACACACCCAGTGTTCACACCCCCCAGTGTTCACACCCCCCGTGTTCACACCCCCCAGTGTTCACACACCCCAGTGTTCACACACCCAGTGTTCACACCCCCCAGTGTTCACACCCCCCAGTGTTCACACCCCCCAGTGTTCACACACCCAGTGTTCACACACCCAGTGTTCACACCCCCCGTGTTCACACCCCCCAGTGTTCACACACCCCAGTGTTCACACACCCAGTGTTCACACCCCCCAGTGTTCACACACCCCAGTGTTCACACACCCCAGTGTTCACACACCCCGTGTTCACACACCCCGTGTTCACACCCCCCGTGTTCACACACCCCGTGTTCACACACCCAGTGTTCACACACCCCAGTGTTCACACCCCCCAGTGTTCACACTCCCCAGTGTTCACACCCCCCAGTGTTCACACACCCCAGTGTTCACACCCCCCAGTGTTCACACCCCCCGTGTTCACACACCCCGTGTTCACACCTCCCGTGTTCACACACCCCGTGTTCACACACCCCGTGTTCACACACCCCGTGTTCACACCCCCCGTGTTCAAACACCCCGTGATCAAACACCCTGTGTTCATACACCCCGTGTTCATACACCCCGTGTTCATACACCCCGTGTTCAAACACCTCGTGTTCAAACACCTCGTGTTCAAACACCTTGTTCACTCACCCCGTGTTCTAACACCCCGTGTTCACACACCCCGTGTTCAAACACCTTCACACACCCCGTGTTCAAACACCTTCACACACCCCGTGTTCAAACACCTGTTCACACACCCCGTGTTCAAACACCTGTTCACACACCCCGTGTTCAAACACCCTTTGTTCACACACACTCCGTGTTCACACACACCCCGTGTTCACACACACTCCGTGTTCACATACACCCCGTGTTCACACACACCCCGTTTTCACACACACCCCGTGTTCACACACACTCCGTGTTCACATACACCCCGTGTTCACACACACTCCGTGTTCACATACACCCCGTGTTCACACACACTCCGTGTTCACACACACTCCGTGTTCACAAACACCCCGTGTTCAAACACCCCGTGTTCACACACCCCGTGTTCACACACACCCCGTGTTCAAACACCTCGTGTTCAAACACCCCGTGTTCACACACACCCCGTGTTCACACACACCCCGTGTTCACACACCCCAGTGTTCACACACCCGCAAACATCAAAGTGTTATTCCATGTAAGTTTATGCATTAATGTATTTTTTGTATTGCCATTGTATTACGTTTATTTTGTTATTAAACTAATGAACCTTCTAACAAATGCTAATAATGTCCTTGAGAATGTTAGCGTCAAGTTCAGTGTGTCGTGATCAGTTGACAGTGATTGAAGGTGTTTATTCTGCCATATAATAAGACTAACCTAACACCTGTTCCTTTGTTCTAACAACATTCAACCAACATCTGCCTCTCATTGATTAGTGAGACACAACACCTGTGCTTCAACGTCCCAATAAGACTCATTAAACACCTGTTAATGTGCGTCAGAACAAAGCTCATATAACATATATTCTTTGTGTCATAAAGAGAGTTAAGGTAACACGTGTTGGTGTCACAACCCCGCCGGTCCTGGTGTAGTGACCACCACCACCACCATACTGTATATACCCACAACCCCGCCGGTCCTGGTGTAGTGACCACCACCACCACCACCATACTGTATATACCAACAACCCCGCCGGTCCTGGTGTAGTGACCACCACCACCACCATACTATATATACCCACAACCCCGCCGGTCCTGGTGTAGTGACCACCACCACCACCATACTGTATATACCCACAACCCCGCCGGTCCTGGTGTAGTGACCACCACCACCACCATACTGTATATACCCACAACCCCGCCGGTCCTGGTGTAGTGACCACCACCACCACCATACTGTATATACCCACAACCCCGCCGGTCCTGGTGTAGTGACCACCACCACCACCATACTATATATACCCACAACCCCGCCGGTCCTGGTGTAGTGACCACCACCACCACCATACTGTATATACCCACAACCCCGCCGGTCCTGGTGTAGTGACCACCACCACCACCATACTATATATACCCACAACCCCGCCGGTCCTGGTGTAGTGACCACCACCACCACCATACTGTATATACCCACAACCCCGCCGGTCCTGGTGTAGTGACCACCACCACCACCATACTGTATATACCCACAACCCCGCCGGTCCTGGTGTAGTGACCACCACCACCACCATACTATATATACCAACAACCCCGCCGGTCCTGGTGTAGTGACCACCACCACCACCATACTGTATATACCCACAACCCCGCCGGTCCTGGTGTAGTGACCACCACCACCACCATACTGTATATACCCACAACCCCGCCGGTCCTGGTGTAGTGACCACCACCACCACCATACTGTATATACCCACAACCCCGCCGGTCCTGGTGTAGTGACCACCACCACCATACTGTATATACCCACAACCCCGCCGGTCCTGGTGTAGTGACCACCACCACCACCATACTGTATATACCCACAACCCCGCCGGTCCTGGTGTAGTGACCACCACCACCACCATACTGTATATACCCACAACCCCGCCGGTCCTGGTGTAGTGACCAACACCACCATACTATATATACCCACAACCCCGCCGGTCCTGGTGTAGTGACCACCACCACCACCATACTGTATATACCCACAACCCCGCCGGTCCTGGTGTAGTGACCACCACCACCACCATACTGTATATACCCACAACCCCGCCGGTCCTGGTGTAGTGACCACCACCACCACCATACTGTATATACCCACAACCCCGCCGGTCCTGGTGTAGTGACCAACACCACCATACTATATATACCCACAACCCCGCCGGTCCTGGTGTAGTGACCACCACCACCACCATACTGTATATACCCACAACCCCGCCGGTCCTGGTGTAGTGACCACCACCACCACCATACTGTATATACCCACAACCCCGCCGGTCCTGGTGTAGTGACCACCACCACCACCATACTGTATATACCCACAACCCCGCCGGTCCTGGTGTAGTGACCACCACCATACTGTATATACCCACAACCCCGCCGGTCCTGGTGTAGTGACCACCACCACCACCATACTGTATATACCCACAACCCCGCCGGTCCTGGTGTAGTGACCACCACCACCACCATACTATATATACCCACAACCCCGCCGGTCCTGGTGTAGTGACCACCACCACCACCATACTGTATATACCAACAACCCCGCCGGTCCTGGTGTAGTGACCACCACCACCACCATACTGTATATACCCACAACCCCGCCGGTCCTGGTGTAGTGACCACCACCACCACCACCATACTGTATATACCCACAACCCCGCCGGTCCTGGTGTAGTGACCACCACCACCACCATACTATATATACCCACAACCCCGCCGGTCCTGGTGTAGTGACCACCACCACCACCATACTATATATACCCACAACCCCGCCGGTCCTGGTGTAGTGACCACCACCACCACCATACTGTATATACCAACAACCCCGCCGGTCCTGGTGTAGTGACCACCACCACCACCATACTGTATATACCCACAACCCCGCCGGTCCTGGTGTAGTGACCACCACCACCATACTGTATATACCCACAACCCCGCCGGTCCTGGTGTAGTGACCAACACCACCATACTGTATATACCCACAACCCCGCCGGTCCTGGTGTAGTGACCACCACCACCACCATACTATATAAACCAACAACCCCGCCGGTCCTGGTGTAGTGACCACCACCACCACCATACTATATATACCAACAACCCCGCCGGTCCTGGTGTAGTGACACCACCACCACCATACTGTATATACCCACAACCCCGCCGGTCCTGGTGTAGTGACCACCACCACCACCATACTATATATACCCACAACCCCGCCGGTCCTGGTGTAGTGACCACCACCACCATACTGTATATACCCACAACCCCGCCGGTCCTGGTGTAGTGACCACCACCACCATACTGTATATACCCACAACCCCGCCGGTCCTGGTGTAGTGACCACCACCACCATACTGTATATACCCACAACCCCGCCGGTCCTGGTGTAGTGACCACCACCACCACCATACTATATATACCCACAACCCCGCCGGTCCTGGTGTAGTGACCACCACCACCACCATACTGTATATACCCACAACCCCGCCGGTCCTGGTGTAGTGACCACCACCACCACACTGTATATACCCACAACCCCGCCAGTCCTGGTGTAGTGACCACCACCACCATACTATATATACCCACAACCCCGCCGGTCCTGGTGTAGTGACCACCACCACCATACTGTATATACCCACAACCCCGCCGGTCCTGGTGTAGAGACCACCACCACCATACTGTATATACCCACAACCCCGCCGGTCCTGGTGTAGTGACCACCACCACCATACTGTATATACCCACAACCCCGCCGGTCCTGGTGTAGTGACCACCACCACCATACTGTATATACCCACAACCCCGCCGGTCCTGGTGTAGTGACCACCACCACCACCATACTGTATATACCCACAACCCCGCCGGTCCTGGTGTAGAGACCACCACCACCATACTATATATACCCACAACCCCGCCGGTCCTGGTGTAGTGACCACCACCACCATACTGTATATACCCACAACCCCGCCGGTCCTGGTGTAGTGACCACCACCACCATACTGTATATACCCACAACCCCGCCGGTCCTGGTGTAGTGACCACCACCACCATACTGTATATACCCACAACCCCGCCGGTCCTGGTGTAGTGACCACCACCACCATACTATATATACCCACAACCCCGCCGGTCCTGGTGTAGTGACCACCAACACCATACTATATATACCCACAAACAACACAATTAGAAACTAGAAATCTGAACTATTGAGTTGGACAAACTGGAAAACTGTTTTCTACTTGTGTTGCTTTGACACATTAAACGAGCCTAACCTCCCTAGGCCTAATACACGATATCTGAGGCCTAATATAGTACACATGTGTGCTATACTAGGCCTAGCAATATGTGTCGAGCTTCATTTATTTTAAAATAATTCCTTACTAGTCAGTATACTACTATCTAAAAGCTAAGTACGTACGAATTCGTGACTATTGACGATAGTCACAATAGGTACTATCTAAACAAGAGGACGGGTTGTATAGCAAGAATTCCCCAACACCTGCTGCTTAACGCAGGTCGTTCTCACCAACAAAGGCCAATTGCTCGTTAATCCAGCCGCCAAGCCCCGTGTTCGGGAATGTAAAACGGTTTACACACGACTCACAACTGATGACGTTCGAACACTTCTCAAACAGTGCTTCGATGACGACCACAGTTGGACTCTCCCCACTGTGGTACACCCTCGTGGTGACTGTGATACACCCTCGTGGTGACTGTGGTACACCCTCGTGGTGACCGTGGTACACCCTCGTGGTGACTGTGGTACACCCTCGTGGTGACTGTGGTACACCCTCGTGGTGACTGTTATACACCCTCGTGGTGACTGTGGTACACCCTCGTGGTGACTGTGGTACACCCTCGTGGTGACTGTGGTACACCCTCGTGGTGACTGTGATACACCCTCGTGGTGACTGTGGTACACCCTCGTGGTGACTGTGGTACACCCTCGTGGTGACTGTGATACACCCTCGTGGTGACTGTGGTACACCCTCGTGGTGACTGTGATACACCCTCGTGGTGACTGTGGTGCACCCTCGTGGTGACTGTGGTACACCCTCGTGGTGACTGTGGTACACCCTCGTGGTGACTGTGGTACACCCTCGTGGTGACTGTGGTACACCCTCGTGGTGACTGTGGTACACCCTCGTGGTGACTGTGGTACACCCTCGTGGTGACTGTGGTACACCCTCGTGGTGACTGTGATACACCCTCGTGGTGACTGTGGTACACCCTCGTGGTGACTGTGATACACCCTCGTGGTGACTGTGATACACCCTCGTGGTGACTGTGGTACACCCTCGTGGTGACTGTGGTACACCCTCGTGGTGACTGTGGTACACCCTCGTGGTGACTGTGGTACACCCTCGTGGTGACTGTGGTACACCCTCGTGGTGACTGTGGTACACCCTCGTGGTGACTGTGGTACACCCTCGTGGTGACTGTGGTACACCCTCGTGGTGACTGTGGTACACCCTCGTGGTGACTGTGATACACCCTCGTGGTGACTGTGATACACCCTCGTGGTGACTGTGATACACCCTCGTGGTGACTGTGGTACACCCTCGTGGTGACTGTTATACACCCTCGTGGTGACTGTGGTACACCCTCGTGGTGACTGTGGTACACCCTCGTGGTGACTGTGGTACACCCTCGTGGTGACTGTGGTACACCCTCGTGGTGACTGTGGTACACCCTCGTGGTGACTGTGGTACACCCTCGTGGTGACTGTTATACAAGCGGCTGCCTCACAACCTCAATACCCAACCCTCTAACATTCACCTAAATATTCACAATATACTAATATATAAAAATATTAATTTATAATTGACAAAATTCCTATTTTGAATGAACAGAATGTTCATATTGATGAAAGCATCTCTGGGGTCGGCCGCTGGATGGAATGAATACAGGCTGAGGACGGGTTGCTTGGGTCACTGTTCGCTCTCACTTGTCCGGGTCTAAGACATTCATTGTCTCAACAAACCCGTGACGACCGTCGGAAAGTGGTTGGCCACTGGTAATGACCCTTGGATAGTTGCTTATTATCCCAACACTGTACACTTCTCTGAGCTCCTTGACGAGGCTGTTGGAGCCTCACCAGGGGCACCACCCCTCGGACACTCCCCCCCCCCTGCTGGTACGGGTACACTAAGTTTACTGCTGATATTGGTACACAAAGTTTACAACTTTTGCGGGTACACAAAGTTTACAGCTGGTGCTGGTAGACAAAGATAATAATTAAACGACTCACTTTACGAGTGGTAATATCATCACCTGATCTTGAGAACCTATGAGACTTTTTTATAAAATATAATTCGGATAGAGAACAAAATGCTTTTAATTGTTGGCGAACCACAAACAAAATTTGAAACAATGCAGTGGAAAATTTCCTTCAGCTCATCAGAGAAATACCGAGAGTCTAGGAACAAGACGAGCATTTCCTCTCAGCTTGGCAATGTGAGGCTCTACAACAGAAAACTGGTCGCTGTTGGGTCCTCGGCTATCGGTAATGATAGCCGAGGACCCAACCTGTCCTCTTACAAATTACGTCGCTTTTTGCTCGTATAAGGCTAAAAATTGCCAAAATAGAAAATGGAAGTGGCTCGCGAAAGTGACGTACTGTTCCGTTTTCTGTTTTGGGTCCTCTGGTTTAGTCTGTTTAGTTAGGCGAGGACATTATAAATTAACAGTTTTCATGATGTTTTGAAACCTTACGCTAACTTGCTGCCCTCAGAGAGGTTAGGACCAAAACTTGCTGTTTTGGGTCCATTTCATTTGAAAAATATATTTACATTTTGGATTACACAAATGGCCATAGCAAACATAGCTATCGAAAAGCAACGCTTTTTTTTGTAAAAAAACAGGTTGTATAGCACACCAAACTCAATGAAGGACTTGAGTGATATTTTACCTTATGAATGTAACGTCTGGGAGCCTAATGCACTAATACTTGAGCCTTGCTCAAGGCCTCTGTATCTGCTGGTTGTCTGCATGTAACTGAAGGTAGCAGCACCACCCTGTTCTGCTGCACTGGCTATACAGCCCGTCCTCGCATACAGAGATCTAAGCTCGTTAATCCAACCGCCAAACCCTCTTATGAATGAATAGCGGTTTACAAATGACTCGCTGATGACGTTCGAACACTTCCGGAACAAGTGCTTCACTGATGAATTTTGTTCGAACCACAACACTGTAAATGCTTCACCCACGTACTACATTTGCAAATAATCGCCAACAGAACCTTAACACCTAACCTAACCTACGGCTAACAATACATAGTATTTTTAAGTATTATAATATTAATTTATATGAGACAAACCGATTTTTAATACACAGTTTGTTAAAGTTGATGAATGCGTCTGGGGAGGACGGCCGCAGCTTTAACCAGCCTAGTGTGAGGACGTGTTGTCTGGGGAGGACGGCCGCTGCTTTAACCAGCCTAGTGTGAGGACGTGTTGTCTGGGGAGGACGGCCGCAGCTTTAACCAGCCTAGTGTGAGGACGTGTTGTCTGGGGAGGACGGCCGCAGCTTTAACCAGCCTAGTGTGAGGACGTGTTGTCTGGGGAGGACGGCCGCTGCTTTAACCAGCCTAGTGTGAGGACGTGTTGTCTGGGGAGAACGGCCGCTGCTTTAACCAGCCTAGTGTGAGGACGTGTTGTCTGGGGAGGACGGCCGCTGCTTTAACCAGCCTAGTGTGAGGACGTGTTGTCTGGGGAGGACGGCCGCTGCTTTAACCAGCCTAGTGTGAGGACGTGTTGTCTGGGGAGGACGGCCGCTGCTTTAACCAGCCTAGTGTGAGGACGGGTTGTCTGGGGAGAACGGCCGCTGCTTTAACCAGCCTAGTGTGAGGACGTGTTGTCTGGGGAGAACGGCCGCTGCTTTAACCAGCCTAGTGTGAGGACGTGTTGTCTGGGGAGGACGGCCGCTGCTTTAACCAGCCTAGTGTGAAGACGTGTTGTCTGGGGAGGACGGCCGCTGCTTTAACCAGCCTAGTGTGAGGACGTGTTGTCTGGGGAGAACGGCCGCTGCTTTAACCAGCCTAGTGTGAGGACGTGTTGTCTGGGGAGGACGGCCGCTGCTTTAACCAGCCTAGTGTGAGGACGTGTTGTCTGGGGAGAACGGCCACTGCTTTAACCAGCCTAGTGTGAGGACGTGTTGTCTGGGGAGGACGGCCGCTGCTTTAACCAGCCTAGTGTGAGGACGTGTTGTCTGGGGAGAACGGCCGCTGCTTTAACCAGCCTAGTGTGAGGACGTGTTGTCTGGGGAGGACGGCCGCTGCTTTAACCAGCCTAGTGTGAGGACGTGTTGTCTGGGGAGAACGGCCGCTGCTTTAACCAGCCTAGTGTGAGGACGTGTTGTCAGGGGAGAACGGCCGCTGCTTTAACCAGCCAAGTGTGTCGTACAGTTGTGGTGGCGTCCATGTTCCCCCCCCCCTCCTCTCTGGCTCTGGCAGTGTTCCATGTTCCCGCCCCTCCTCTCTGGCTCTGGCAGTGTTCCATGTTCCCGCCCCTCCTCTCTGGCTCTGGCAGTGTTCCATGTTCCCGCCCCTCCTCTCTGGCTCTGGCAGTGTTCCATGTTCCCGCCCCTCCTCTCTGGCTCTGGCAGTGTTCCATGTTCCCGCCCCTCCTCTCTGGCTCTGGCAGTGTTCCATGTTCCCGCCCCTCCTCTCTGGCTCTGGCAGCGTTCCATGTTCCCGCCTCTCCTCTCTGGCTCTGGCAGTGTTCCATGTTCCCGCCCCTCCTCTCTGGCTCTGGCAGTGTTCCCTGTTCCCGCCCCTCCTCTCTGGCTCTGGCAGTGTTCCATGTTCCCGCCCCTCCTCTCTGGCTCTGGCAGTGTTCCATGTTCCCGCCCCTCCTCTCTGGCTCTGGGTGTTCCATGTTCCCGCCCCTCCACCCTGGCTCTGGCAGTGTTCCATGCTCCCGCCCCTCCTCTGGCTCTGGCAGTGTTCCATGTTCCCGCCCCTCCTCTCTGGCTCTGGCAGTGTACCATGGTCCCGCCCCTCCTATCTGGCTCTGGCAGTGTTCCATGTTCCCGCCCCCTCCTCTCTGGCTCTGGCAGTGTTCCATGTTCCCGCCCCGCCCCTCCTCTCTGGCTCTGGCAGTGTTCCATGTTCCCGCCCCTCCTCTCTGGCTCTGGCAGTGTTCCATGTTCCCGTCCCTCCTCTCTGGCTCTGGCAGTGTTCCATGTTCCCGCCCCTCCTCTCTGGCTCTGGCAGTGTTCCATGTTCCCGCCTCTCCTCTCTGGCTCTGGCAGTGTTCCATGTTCCCGCCCCTCCTCTCTGGCTCTGGCAGTGTTCCATGTTCCCGCCCCTCCTCTCTGGCTCTGGCAGTGTTCCATGTTCCCGCCCCTCCTCTCTGGCTCTGGCAGTGTTCCATGTTCCCGCCCCTCCTCTCTGGCTCTGGCAGTGTTCCATGTTCCCGCCCCTCCACCCTGGCTCTGGCAGTGTTCCATGCTCCCGCCCCTCCTCTGGCTCTGGCAGTGTTCCATGTTCCCGCCCCTCCTCTCTGGCTCTGGCAGTGTACCATGGTCCCGCCCCTCCTATCTGGCTCTGGCAGTGTTCCATGTTCCCGCCCCCTCCTCTCTGGCTCTGGCAGTGTTCCATGTTCCCGCCCCGCCCCTCCTCTCTGGCTCTGGCAGTGTTCCATGTTCCCGCCCCTCCTCTCTGGCTCTGGCAGTGTTCCATGTTCCCGCCCCTCCTCTCTGGCTCTGGCAGTGTTCCATGTTCCCGCCCCTCCTCTCTGGCTCTGGCAGTGTTCCATGTTCCCGCCCCTCCTCTCTGGCTCTGGCAGTGTTCCATGTTCCCGCCTCTCCTCTCTGGCTCTGGCAGTGTTCCATGTTCCCGCCCCTCCTCTCTGGCTCTGGCAGTGTTCCATGTTCCCGCCCCTCCTCTCTGGCTCTGGCAGTGTTCCATGTTCCCGCCCCTCCTCTCTGGCTCTGGCAGTGTTCCATGTTCCCGCCCCTCCTCTCTGGCTCTGGCAGTGTTCCATGTTCCCGCCCCTCCACCCTGGCTCTGGCAGTGTTCCATGCTCCCGCCCCTCCTCTGGCTCTGGCAGTGTTCCATGTTCCCGCCCCTCCTCTCTGGCTCTGGCAGTGTACCATGGTCCCGCCCCTCCTATCTGGCTCTGGCAGTGTTCCATGTTCCCGCCCCCTCCTCTCTGGCTCTGGCAGTGTTCCATGTTCCCGCCCCGCCCCTCCTCTCTGGCTCTGGCAGTGTTCCATGTTCCCGCCCCTCCTCTCTGGCTCTGGCAGTGTTCCATGTTCCCGCCCCTCCTCTCTGGCTCTGGCAGTGTTTCATGTTCCCGCCCCTCCTCTCTGCCTCTGGCAGTGTTCCATGTTCCCGCCCCTCCTCTCTGGCTCTGGCAGTGTTCCATGTTCCCGCCCCTCCTCTCTGGCTCTGGCAGTGTTCCATGGTCCCACCCCTCCTCTCTGGCTCTGGCAGTGTTCCATGTTTCCGCCCCTCCTCTCTGGCTCTGGCAGTGTTCCATGTTCCCGCCCCTCCTCTCTGGCTCTGGCAGTGTTCCATGTTCCCGCCCCTCCTCTCTGGCTCTGGCAGTGTTCCATGTTCCCGCCCCTCCTCTCTGGCTCTGGCAGTGTTCCATGTTCCCGCCCCTCCTCTCTGGCTCTGGCAGTGTTCCATGTTCCCGCCCCTCCACCCTGGCTCTGGCAGTGTTCCATGCTCCCGCCCCTCCTCTGGCTCTGGCAGTGTTCCATGTTCCCGCCCCTCCTCTCTGGCTCTGGCAGTGTACCATGGTCCCGCCCCTCCTATCTGGCTCTGGCAGTGTTCCATGTTCCCGCCCCGCCCCTCCTCTCTGGCTCTGGCAGTGTTCCATGTTCCCGCCCCTCCTCTCTGGCTCTGGCAGTGTTCCATGTTCCCGCCCCTCCTCTCTGGCTCTGGCAGTGTTTCATGTTCCCGCCCCTCCTCTCTGCCTCTGGCAGTGTTCCATGTTCCCGCCCCTCCTCTCTGGCTCTGGCAGTGTTCCATGTTCCCGCCCCTCCTCTCTGGCTCTGGCAGTGTTCCATGGTCCCACCCCTCCTCTCTGGCTCTGGCAGTGTTCCATGTTTCCGCCCCTCCTCTCTGGCTCTGGCAGTGTTCCATGTTCCCGCCCCTCCTCTCTGGCTCTGGCAGTGTTCCATGTTCCAGCCCCCTCCTCTCTGGCTCTGGCAGTGTTCCATGTTCCAGCCCCTCCTCTCTGGCTCTAGCAGTGTTCCATGTTCCAGCCCCCTCCTCTCTGGCTCTGGCAGTGTTCCATGTTCCAGCCCCTCCTCTCTGGCTCTGGCAGTGTTCCATGTTCCAGCCCCCTCCTCTCTGGCTCTGGCAGTGTTCCATGTTCCCGCCCCTCCTCTCTGGCTCTGGCAGTGTTCCATGGTCCCACCCCTCCTCTCTGGCTCTGGCAGTGTTCCATGTTCCAGCCCCCTCCTCTCTGGCTCTGGCAGTGTTCCATGTTCCCGCCCCTCCTCTCTGGCTCTGGCAGTGTTCCATGTTCCCGCCCCTCCTCTCTGGCTCTGACAGTGTTCCATGTTCCCGCCCCTCCTCTCTGGCTCTGGCAGTGTTCCATGTTCCAGCCCTCTCCTCTCTGGCTCTGGCAGTGTTCCATGTTCCCGCCCCCTCCTCTCTGGCTCTGGCAGTGTTCCATGTTCCCGCCCCTCCTGTCTGGCTCTGGCAGTGTTCCATGTTCCCCCCCCCCTCCTCTCTGACTCTGGGAGTGTTCCAAGGCCCAGCCCCTCCTCTCTGGCTCTGGGAGTGTTCCATGTTCCCGCCCCTCCTCTCTGGCTCTGGGAGTGTTCCATGTCCCCGCCCCCTCCTCTCTGGCTCTGGGAGTGTTCCATGTTCCCGCCCCTCCTCTCTGGCTCTGGGAGTGTTCCATGTTCCCGCCCTCCTCTCTGGCTCTGGCAGTGTTCCATGGTCCCGCCCCTCCTCTCTGGCAGTGTTCCATGTTCCCGCCCCCTCCTCTCTGGCTCTGGCAGTGTTCCATGTTCCCGCCCCTCCTGTCTGGCTCTGGCAGTGGTCCATGTTCCCGCCCCTCCTCTCTGGCTCTGGCAGTGTTCCATGTTCCCGCCCCTCCTCTCTGGCTCTGGCAGTGTTCCATGTTCCCGCCCCTCCTCTCTGGCTCTGGCAGTGGTCCATGTTCCCGCCCCTCCTCCCTGGCTCTGGCAGTGGTCCATGTCCCTGCCCTTCCTCTCTGGCTCTGGCAGTGGTCCATGTTCCCGCCCTTCCTCTCTGGCTCTGGCAGTGTTCCATGTTCCCGCCCCTCCTCTCTGGCTCTGGCAGTGTTCCATGTTCCCGCCCCTCCTCTCTGGCTCTGGGAGTGTTCCATGTTCCCGCCCCTCCTCTCTGGCTCTGGGAGTGTTCCATGTTCCGCCCCTCCTCTCTGGCTCTGGCAGTGTTCCATGTTCCAGACACTCGCGGGTCTGGTGCTTTTCCATGTTTCCAAAAGTTTAAATTGTGTTCAGGTCCAGACGGTGGAGCCGGTCCCTCGCCTTGTTGTCTCACTCACAAGTGTACAAGTTCTTCCTGTAAACCCTTGAGTCACCTTCCCTGCGTCACCAGGGACCACCCCTGCCCCTTGCGTCACCAGGGACCACCCCTGCCCCTTGCGTCACCAGGGACCACCCCTGCCCCTTGCGTCACCAGGGAACACCTCTGCCCCTTGCGTCACCAGGGAACACCCCTGCCCCTTGCGTCACCAGGGAACACCTCTGCCCCTTGCGTCACCAGGGACCATCCCTGCTCCTTGCGTCACTAGGGACCACCCCTGCCCCTTGCGTCACCAGGGACCACCCCTGCCCCTTGCGTCACCAGGGACCACCCCTGCCCCTTGCGTCACCAGGGACCACCCCTGCCCCTTGCGTCACCAGGGAACACCTCTGCCCCTTGCGTCACCAGGGAACACCCCTGCCCCTTGCGTCACCAGGGAACACCTCTGCCCCTTGCGTCACCAGGGACCATCCCTGCTCCTTGCGTCACTAGGGACCACCCCTGCCCCTTGCGTCACCAGGGACCACCCCTGCCCCTTGCGTCACCAGGGACCACCCCTGCCCCTTGCGTCACCAGGGACCACCCCTGCCCCTTGCGTCACCAGGGACCACCCCTGCCCCTTGCGTCACCAGGGACCACCCCTGCCCCTTGCGTCACCAGGGACCACTCCTGCCCCTTGCGTCACCAGGGACCATCCCTGCCCCTTGCATCACCAGGGACCACCCCTGCCCCTTGCATCACCAGGGACCACCCCTGCCCCTTGCGTCACCAGGGAACACCTCTGCCCCTTGCGTCACCAGGGAACACCCCTGCCCCTTGCGTCACCAGGGAACACCTCTGCCCCTTGCGTCACCAGGGACCATCCCTGCTCCTTGCGTCACCAGGGACCATCCCTGCTCCTTGCGTCACCAGGGACCACCCCTGCTCCTTGCGTCACCAGGGACCACCCCTGCCCCTTGCGTCACCAGGGACTACCCCTGCCCCTTGCGTCACCAGGGACCACCCCTGCCCCTTGCGTCACCAGGGACCACCCCTGCCCCTTGCGTCACCAGGGACCACCCCTGCCCCTTGCGTCACCAGGGACCACCCCTGCCCCTTGCGTCACCAGGGACCACCCCTGCCCCTTGCGTCACCAGGGAACACCCCTGCCCCTTGCGTCACCAGGGACCACCCCTGCCCCTTGCGTCACCAGGGAACACCTCTGCCCCTTGCGTCACCAGGGACCATCCCTGCTCCTTGCGTCACCAGGAAGTTTCTGTTTCCCTTGCCTCTCCTGAGCGTCAGCGACCTTGCCTCTCCTGAGCGCCAGCGTCCTTACCTCTCCTGAGCGTCAGCGACCTTGCCTCTCCTGAGCGCCAGCGTCCTTGCCTCTCCTGAGCGTCAGCGTCCTTGCCTCTCCTGAGCGTCAGCGTCCTTGCCTCTCCTGAGCGTCAGCGTCCTCGCCTCTCCTGAGCGTCAGCGACCTCGCCTCGCCTGAGCGTCAGCGACCTTGCCTCTCCTGAGCGTCAGCGACCTTGCCTCTCCTGAGCGTCAGCGTCCTTGCCTCTCCTGAGCGTCAGCGACCTTGCCTCTCCTGAGCGTCAGCGACCTTGCCTCTCCTGAGCGTCAGCGACCTTGCCTCTCCTGAGCGTCAGCGACCTTGCCTCTCCTGAGCGTCAGCGTCCTTACCTCTCCTGAGCGTCAGCGTCCTTGCCTCTCCTGAGCGTCAGCGTCCTCGCCTCTCCTGAGCGTCAGCGTCCTCGCCTCTCCTGAGCGTCAGCGTCCTTGCCTCTCCTGAGCGTCAGTGTCCTCGCCTCTCCTGAGCATCAGCGTCCTCGCCTCTCCTGAGCGTCAGCGTCCTCGCCTCTCCTGAGCGTCAGCGTCCTCGCCTCTCCTGAGCGTCAGCGTCCTCGCCTCTCCTGAGCGTCAGCGTCCTCGCCTCTCCTGAGCGTCAGCGACCTCGCCTCTCCTGAGCGTCAGCGACCTTGCCTCTCCTGAGCGTCAGCGACCTCGCCTCTCCTGAGCGTCAGCGACCTTGCCTCTCCTGAGCGTCAGCGACCTTGCCTCTCCTGAGCGTCAGCGACCTTGCCTCTCCTGAGCGTCAGCGACCTTGCCTCTCCTGAGCGTCAGCGACCTTGCCTCTCCTGAGCGTCAGCGACCTTGCCTCTCCTGAGCGTCAGCGACCTTGCCTCTCCTGAGCGTCAGCGACCTTGCCTCTCCTGAGCGTCAGCGACCTTGCCTCTCCTGAGCGTCAGCGACCTTGCCTCTCCTGAGCGTCAGCGACCTTGCCTCTCCTGAGCGTCAGCGACCTTGCCTCTCCTGAGCGTCAGCGACCTTGCCTCTCCTGAGCGTCAGCGACCTTGCCTCTCCTGAGCGTCAGCGACCTTGCCTCTCCTGAGCGTCAGCGACCTTGCCTCTCCTGAGCGTCAGCGACCTTGCCTCTCCTGAGCGTCAGCGACCTTGCCTCTCCTGAGCGTCAGCGACCTTGCCTCTCCTGAGCGTCAGCGACCTTGCCTCTCCTGAGCGTCAGCGACCTTGCCTCTCCTGAGCGTCAGCGACCTTGCCTCTCCTGAGCGTCAGCGACCTTGCCTCTCCTGAGCGTCAGCGACCTTGCCTCTCCTGAGCGTCAGCGACCTTGCCTCTCCTGAGCGTCAGCGACCTTGCCTCTCCTGAGCGTCAGCGACCTTGCCTCTCCTGAGCGTCAGCGACCTTGCCTCTCCTGAGCGTCAGCGACCTTGCCTCTCCTGAGCGTCAGCGACCTTGCCTCTCCTGAGCGTCAGCGACCTTGCCTCTCCTGAGCGTCAGCGACCTTGCCTCTCCTGAGCGTCAGCGACCTTGCCTCTCCTGAGCGTCAGCGACCTCGCCTCTCCTGAGCGTCAGCGACCTCGCCTCTCCTGAGCGTCAGCGACCTCGCCTCTCCTGAGCGTCAGCGACCTCGCCTCTCCTGAGCGTCAGCGACCTCGCCTCTCCTTAGCGTCAGCGACCTCGCCTCTCCTGAGCGTCAGCGACCTCGCCTCTCCTGAGCGTCAGCGACCTCGCCTCTCCTGAGCGTCAGCGACCTCGCCTCTCCTGAGCGTCAGCGACCTCGCCTCTCCTGAGCGTCAGCGACCTCGCCTCTCCTGAGCGTCAGCGACCTCGCCTCTCCTGAGCGTCAGCGACCTCGCCTCTCCTGAGCGTCAGCGACCTCGCCTCTCCTGAGCGTCAGCGACCTCGCCTCTCCTGAGCGTCAGCGACCTCGCCTCTCCTGAGCGTCAGCGACCTCGCCTCTCCTGAGCGTCAGCGACCTCGCCTCTCCTGAGCGTCAGCGACCTCGCCTCTCCTGAGCGTCAGCGACCTCGCCTCTCCTGAGCGTCAGCGACCTCGCCTCTCCTGAGCGTCAGCGACCTCGCCTCTCCTGAGCGTCAGCGACCTCGCCTCTCCTGAGCGTCAGCGACCTCGCCTCTCCTGAGCGTCAGCGACCTCGCCTCTCCTGAGCGTCAGCGACCTCGCCTCTCCTGAGCGTCAGCGACCTCGCCTCTCCTGAGCGTCAGCGACCTCGCCTCTCCTGAGCGTCAGCGACCTCGCCTCTCCTGAGCGTCAGCGACCTCGCCTCTCCTGAGCGTCAGCGACCTCGCCTCTCCTGAGCGTCAGCGACCTCGCCTCTCCTGAGCGTCAGCGACCTCGCCTCTCCTGAGCGTCAGCGACCTCGCCTCTCCTGAGCGTCAGCGACCTCGCCTCTCCTGAGCGTCAGCGACCTCGCCTCTCCTGAGCGTCAGCGACCTCGCCTCTCCTGAGCGTCAGCGACCTCGCCTCTCCTGAGCGTCAGCGACCTCGCCTCTCCTGAGCGTCAGCGACCTCGCCTCTCCTGAGCGTCAGCGACCTCGCCTCTCCTGAGCGTCAGCGACCTCGCCTCTCCTGAGCGTCAGCGACCTCGCCTCTCCTGAGCGTCAGCGACCTCGCCTCTCCTGAGCGTCAGCGACCTCGCCTCTCCTGAGCGTCAGCGACCTCGCCTCTCCTGAGCGTCAGCGACCTCGCCTCTCCTGAGCGTCAGCGACCTCGCCTCTCCTGAGCGTCAGCGACCTCGCCTCTCCTGAGCGTCAGCGACCTCGCCTCTCCTGAGCGTCAGCGACCTCGCCTCTCCTGAGCGTCAGCGACCTCGCCTCTCCTGAGCGTCAGCGACCTCGCCTCTCCTGAGCGTCAGCGACCTCGCCTCTCCTGAGCGTCAGCGACCTCGCCTCTCCTGAGCGTCAGCGACCTCGCCTCTCCTGAGCGTCAGCGACCTCGCCTCTCCTGAGCGTCAGCGACCTCGCCTCTCCTGAGCGTCAGCGACCTCGCCTCTCCTGAGCGTCAGCGACCTCGCCTCTCCTGAGCGTCAGCGACCTCGCCTCTCCTGAGCGTCAGCGACCTCGCCTCTCCTGAGCGTCAGCGACCTCGCCTCTCCTGAGCGTCAGCGACCTCGCCTCTCCTGAGCGTCAGCGACCTCGCCTCTCCTGAGCGTCAGCGACCTCGCCTCTCCTGAGCGTCAGCGACCTCGCCTCTCCTGAGCGTCAGCGTCCTCGCCTCTCCTGAGCGTCAGCGTCCTCGCCTCTCCTGAGCGTCAGCGTCCTCGCCTCTCCTGAGCGTCAGCGTCCTCGCCTCTCCTGAGCGTCAGCGTCCTCGCCTCTCCTGAGCGTCAGCGTCCTCGCCTCTCCTGAGCGTCAGCGTCCTCGCCTCTCCTGAGCGTCAGCGACCTTGCCTCTCCTGAGCGTCAGCGTCCTTGCCTCTCCTGAGCGTCAGCGTCCTTGCCTCTCCTGAGCGTCAGCGACCTTGCCTCTCCTGAGCGTCAGCGTCCTTGCCTCTCCTGAGCGTCAGCGTCCTTGCCTCTCCTGAGCGTCAGCGTCCTTGCCTCTCCTGAGCGTCAGCGTCCTTGCCTCTCCTGAGCGCCAGCGACCTTGCCTCTCCTGAGCGTCAGCGTCCTTGCCTCTCCTGAGCGCCAGCGACCTTGCCTCTCCTGAGCGTCAGCGTCCTTGCCTCTCCTGAGCGTCAGCGTCCTTACCTCTCCTGAGCGTCAGCGACCTTACCTCTCCTGAGCGTCAGCGTCCTTACCTCTCCTGAGGAAAGGACGCTGACGTTAGGAGAGGTAAGGTAATTTCCAGTAAGATATTCAATCACTGAATGAATAATGTTAATATTTGTAAATTTGTAAATTCGTGTTTATAATTAACAAAACTCTTGTAATTGACAAGCAGATGACTTTTGTATTTGTCAAACACTTCAAACAAATTAAAAGTAATTTGTATTTCAACAAGGAAAAGGTAATATTTACTTTTCATGGATAATTATAATTCCTGAACAATCCTTTCTCTCTGTGGGCATACCACTGTGGACATGCCATTTGTGGGCATACCACTGTGGACAGGCCATTTGTGGGCATACCACTGTGGACATGCCACTGTGGACATGCCACTGTGGACATGCCACTGTGGACATGCCACTGTGGACATGCCACTGTGGACATGCCACTGTGGACATGCCACTGTGGACATGCCACTGCGGACATGCCACTGCGGACATGCCACTGCGGACATGCCACTGCGGACATGCCACTGCGGACATGCCACTGCGGACATGCCACTGCGGACATGCCACTGCGGACATGCCACTGCGGGCATGCCACTGCGGGCATGCCACTGCGGGCATGCCACTGTGGGCATGCCACTGTGGACATGCCACTGTTGACATGCCACTGTGGACATGCCACTGTGGACATGCCACTGTGGACATGCCACTGCGGACATGCCACTGCGGACATGCCACTGTGGACATGCCACTGCGGACATGCCACTGCGGACATGCCACTGCGGACATGCCACTGTGGGCATGCCACTGTGGACATGCCACTGTGGACATGCCACTGTGGACATGCCACTGTGGACATGCCACTGCGGGCATGCCACTGCGGGCATGCCACTGTGGACATGCCACTGCGGACATGCCACTGCGGACATGCCACTGCGGACATGCCACTGTGGACATGCCACTGTGGACATGCCACTGTGGACATGCCACTGTGGACATGCCACTGTGGGCATGCCACTGCGGGCATGCCACTGCGGACATGCCACTGCGGACATACCACTGCGGGCATACCACTGTGGGCATGCCACTGTGGCACACTGTCATCTACCTCTTCACAAGAGCTAACCATTTTGAGGTCTGGTGAAGGTCAAAGTATGGAGAGTGGTAAGAACCATAAGAACATTCCTCACTTCGTACTTCCATAATAACAGCAACACCCGAGGCAATACCTGTAACACTCTCAAGGTAACAGCAACACCCGAGGCAATACCTGTAACACTCTCAAGGTAACAGCAACACCCGAGGCAATACCTGTAACACTCTCAAGGTAACAGCAACACCCGAGGCAATACCTGTAACACTCTCAAGGTAACAGCAACACCCGAGGCAATACCTGCAACACTCTCAAGGTAACAGCAACACCCGAGGCACTACCTGTAACACTCTCAAGGTAACAGCAACACCCGAGGCAATACCTGTAACACTCTCAAGGTCTTGGAATGTGTGTAATATTTCACCGAGCGTTCTCCCTCACGCCGGATGAAATATAACATAAAATAATGATCAATGATCAAGCCCTGGAGGCTGTGTGAGACACGGCCAGTCTCCCTCACACTCACACAACCACCAGTCTCCCTCACACTCACACAACCACCAGTCTCCCTCACACTCACACAACCACCAGTCTCCCTCACACTCACACAACAACCAGTCTCCCTCACACTCACACAACCACCAGTCTCCCTCACACTCACACAACCACCAGTCTCCCTCACACTCACACAACCACCAGTCTCCCTCACACTGACACAACCAGGACAACACTCCAACATTTTGAGTGGGTGAGAGTACGAGTCAACTGCAGGAGGTTACCTCACCTGCCGGCGGGGATTTCTTCACAAGGAAATTTTCCATTAGAACAGCCGTCGAGGGACGTCGAGAGGTGAATGACGGAGAAACCAAGAATGTACCACAGAAGGATTAATTATAGAACAAGAAATGAGGCTGGGGAAGATCTTGAAGATTAGTGGGACTTGTTGGAGATATATCATTACTCGCTCACGTTGGACTCATACAGAAAAAGGAACTTAGAGTATATGCTAATATTTCTTTGAAGGCGATGATGTTTGACTATAGAGCACCTGTACAATATATTGTCTTCCTGTTAGACCAGCGTGACTGACATTCCTATATAAGCAGCAAATACGAAGAGGAACAATGTGGTACAGAAATTAAGGAGGAGTAAGAATTATTATATAACTAATAAATTGTTCAAAACATCGGTCAAGTCAAGTTTGTAATAACATGAGTATAGCCCAAGTCTGTAAGCGAGTAACCCTCTCTAAAGTATAAAGTAATAAAAGAAGCTCTCAGCTTGAATTACACAAGTACCAACTTTGTCTCCTATCTTGAGCACTTAAGGTGTCTCGCTTCATGCAGGTCAGCGTTCAATCCCCGACAGTCCTAGTGGTTGGGCACCGTTCCTTACCCCCACCCCCTCGTTCCATCCAAAATCATTAGTATGACCCCCTTCCCAGTGCTATATAGTCGGAATGGCTTAGCGCTTTCTACTGATAGCTCCCTTCCCTTCCTATCTGGAGTACTTCGGGTATGGTTAAGACCGGTACTAAGACCTAAGTTTGTATGGGCGTTACTTACGCCCACGTCACACTTACCCATACGCCTCGTAACGTGGGTGTGAGTCTGGGTGTCGCAAACTTCCAGCATAGCTAGTTACGATGACCAAACCCAACATCAGAAGATGAAGAAATGTCGTCGTCTCCTTATCTTGTGATGTGTGGTTTGGTCATCATATCTTCAGCGTTGTTATTGTGACTCATCGTCTGTATCTGGCTACCTACAGTAACATTTCCAAGTTCCATGTAGGTTCAAAGGGTTGTAGAGATAAGCGCCCACAGCCTGTAAAGTGCCTCTGATGGCGTGAATCTCAAAGAGCTTCTGACAACTAAGTCCAACTCCTGGCCTGCACGTGTGGCTTAGCCTCTAGGCCCGGCGAAACTGCTTCTACCAAAAAGAAGAAGGGGCGAAGGCGGGCCTTAAAGCCAGTTGCTTCAGGCAGATGGGACTCGTTAGCCAGGGAAGGCAGCTCATCTAGGGGAAGGAAAACCCCGAATTCAAACCTCTGCTGTCTTGCGGCTTAACCCACTCATGGGAAAGGCTTTGGAAGTCAACCCTGAGCAAAAATCAGGAGTCAGAGTCCCTAAGGCACTTTGCAGCTGTTTACAGCTACATTCTAGAAACTCCTGCGACAACTCTGGTGCTAAGTGTATTGGCGCCCCCCCCCTTCCCTTGGATCACGTCGGTCGCGTGGAGAGGGTGGATCTACTGCATGGGCAACAGCTGGTTCTTCATAATTACTGCCCAGGCCTGTGCCCTGGAGAGGACACTCCAGCATCGCCTTAGCGATGGCTCCACATGGCAAGCGACAGTTACCGGTGATAAGGCTACCGCTCAATTGGGGCAGAGTGAGGCACCAGGGGTTGCTTCCGTCGGTGTGAGAAATGATCCGATTTCATAGGACAACTACCGCCTGCCTCAAGCTGGGCAGCCCCCAGCCAATAAGGTGCTGTCCCGTCACGGTCCGCTTGCTCCACTGGGTGCATGGGGCTCAGGCCACAGTCCAATAAGCAGATCGTCAACCATGCACCAGGCAAAAGAAAATAAACACAGAGCCACCCAGCTCCCAAACTGGGCACGTGGAATGTAAGGAACATGACATCGGGTCTCTTGGAAGATCTACTGGAAGTGAATGATGCCCACAAGACATCTGTGATCAACAATGAACTATGCTGGCTCCAGATGGACATAGTCGCCCTGCAGGAGACACGTCTGCCCGCAGCCGGCAGCATACAGGTGAAGGACTTTGCCTTCTTCTAGCAGAGTAAACCTCCAGAAGAGGTAAGGGAACATGGTGTTGGCTTTGCCATCAAGAACAGGTTGTTAGGGTCCTTAGTACCGCCCGCGGAGGGGTCTGCAAGGATCACCAAACTTCAGCTTCATATAGCAGCAGGAATGGTCAACCTCATCAACGCCTATACACCAACACTGACCTCTACCGAAGTGAAGGACGAGTTCTTTGATGACCTCGGCCTAGCTCTCGGAGACATACCTCAACAAGAGCCAGTCTTCCTCCTGGGATACTTTAATGCAAGAGTTTTTTTTTTTTTGAGATATATACAAGAGTTGTTACATTCTTGTACAGCCACTAGTACGCGTAGCGTTTCGGGCAGGTCCCTGGAATACGATCCCCTGCCGCGAAGAATCGTTTTTTCATCCAAGTACACATTTTACTGTTGCGTTAAACAGAGGCTACAGTTAAGGAATTGCGCCCAGTAAATCCTCCCCGGCCTGGATACGAACCCATGACAAAGCGCTCGCGGAACGCCAGGCGAGTGTCTTGCCACTATACCACGGGGACTGTTATCAGTTGGTTCTGATCACAGCTCTAGGCCGTCCTGCCTGGGCCAGTTTGGATTTGGGAAGATGAATGAGAGTGGGCAGCACCTCCTGGAATTCTGCTGTTGTTATGATCTCTGCATCACCAATTCCTTCTTAGACACGAAGCCCCAGCATAAGGTTTCTTGGAGATAACCCAGGTCTAAGCATTGGCACCAACTCGACCTGATGCTTATGGGGCATAGCAATCGGAGAAGCATCAAATTGACCCGCAGCTTCCAGAGCGCAGATTGTGACACCGATCACTCTCTCGTCATTTGCAGAGTAAAGATCCAGCACCGGAAAATCCACAGAGCAAAGAAGGAAGATTATGCATTAGCATAAAGACCCGTGACCTTCACAAGGTGGAGGAATTCACTGCGGCGCTGGTAAATGCCCTTCCTGTACCACCCTGCGAAAGCGGAAGTGAAAGGTGGTCACATCTCAGGGACACTATGCCCACCTTCAGTAAGTGGCAGAACAAGTCAGCAGAATGGTTCCAGGCCAGTGCAGAGGAACTGTTACCCCTCGTAGAGGAAAAGAGACGAGCTCTCTCATCCTACAAGAACCTGCCCTCAGAAAGGAACCTACAGGCCCTCCGTACTGCCCGCAATAGAGTTCAACCAACTTCGAGGCGCTGTGGTAATGATTACTGGCTCAGACTCTATTCCAGCGTCCAAACTGTGGCCACTGTCAGCAACATAAGAAGCATGTACGAAGGGATCAAACAGGTAACAGGCCCTACACAAAACAGGACGGCTCCTCTGAAGTCAGCCACTGCAGAGATCATTAAAGACCTGATCAACAGATGAATCGGTGGGTGGAACATTACTCTGATCTCTACTCCAGAGAGAACTTGGTCAGCGTAGGAGCCTTGGATGCAATAGAGTGCCTGCCCACATGGAAGAACTTGACCTTGAACCGACTGTGGAAGAAGTTGAGAAAGCACTGGATTCACTTTCCTGAGGGAAGGTCCCTGGAGATGACGGGATTCTGCCTGAAGTTCTCAAGTACGCTCGTGGAACACTTAAAACTAAGCTTCATGAACTTCTGTGCCAGTGCTGGAGGGAGGGCTCGGTGACACAAGACATGAGAGATGCAAACATCATCACACTATATAAAAATAAAGGTGGCAGAAGCGATGTCAACAACTATCGCGTCATCTCCCTTCTCAGCGTCGTCGACAAACTCTCTGCCAGGGTCGTCTTGGTCAGGCTTCCGATTCTTGCTGAAAGAGTGTACTCTGAGTCACAGTGTGGTTTCCGAGCAGAGAGGTCGACCACTGACATGGTGCTCTCCCTGAGACAGCTTCAAGAAAAGTGCAGGGAGCAGAGCAAAACTTTGTACATGGCATTCATTGACCATACAAAGACCTTCGACCTCGTGAGCAGAGACGGACTCTTCAAGATCTTAGCCAAAAGTGGCTGCCTACCAATCTACTTAACATGATACAATCGTTCCACAAGGACATAAAGGGAACAGTCGTGTACAACGGCTCAACTTCTGAAACATTCAACATCAACAGTGGTGTTAAACAGGGGTGCGTTCTTGCTCCAACCCTGTTTGGCATCATCTTCGCGATCCTTGTCAAGCATGCCTTTGGAACAACCACAGAGAGCATCTCTCTCCGTATAAGATTTGAAGGAAAGCTCTATAATCAGACACCAAGCAAAGACGAAAGTACAGATGCGAATCCTCAGGGAGTTTCTCTTTGCCGAAAATGCAGCGATCACCACACACAGCAGAAGGCCTGCAGCAGCTACTCAACCATTTTGCCGCTGCCTGCTCCATATTCGGCCTGACAGTCAGCCTGAAGAAGACACAGCTGAGGGGACAAGACGTCAATGAGCTACTCTTTATAAACATCGCAGACTATGTGCTGGAGGCAGTTCACGAGTTTGTGTACCTGGGCTCCACAATCTCAGACACCCTTTCCCTGGACACTGAGCTCAACAGGCGTATCGGGAATGCCGCAACAACACTGGCCAGGCTCATAAAGTGTGTTTGGGAACAGGCCAAATTGACAGTGGACACCAGGCACAAGTCTACATGGCATGTGTGGTGAGTCCACTTCTCTACGACTCGGAATCCTGGACCCTGCGCTCTTGCCAGGAGAGAAGGCTCAATACCTTTCACATGCGTAACCTGAGACGCATCCTTGATATCATGTGGAAAGACCACGTCACCAACAACACAGTACTCGAGAGAACAGGAGTCCCTTCAACGTTCACTCTCCTGAAGCAGAGATGCATGCGATGGCTGGGACATATCACACGCATGGAAGATGGCCGCATACCAAAGGACCTCCTGTATGGAGAACTGGCATCAGGAAGGAGACCGACCGGAAGACCTCGGCTGCATTTCAAAGATGCCTGCAAATGCGACCTCAAGCAGATGAACATCGACATCAACACTTGGGAGGCAGCAGCTGTGGACATATCTGCCTGGAGATGCAAAGTGCAGAAGAGACTCCAGCAGTTCGAGGATGAACTAAAGAGGGAGGCAGAGGATAATAGACTTCAGAGGTCTCGACCACTGTCAGACGCACCCGCTTCGGCGTTTATCTGCGCTCGCTGCAGTCGGGACTCATTCTCGGGTTGGCTTTCACAGCCACAGCAGGCGCTGCAACTAGACACCCAGGGCACAACTCCATAACCCCACGGGATTGACAGATGCCTACTACTTCTACAGTAACACTACAGCAACTGAAGGTAAAGGAATTATCAAGGGAAAGCGCCAAGCCATTAATACTATATAGCACTGGGAAGGAGTCAGGATAACGATTTGGGATGGGACCGGGGGGGGGGGGAAGGAATGATGGAATGATGCCCAACCACTTGGACGGGCGGGGATGTAACGCCCACCTGAATGAAGCGAGACCGTTGCTCTACCATCCAGCCCAAGTGGTTGGATCTAGTGTAACTGAGTGAACATCTGTGTTCATTAGAGCACTGGAATATTCACGCTGCGGTCGCGAGCATCAAATTTACGATGTATTAACTGTGAGGACATTACTGTCTCCGCGAAGGGAACAGTGAACACTTCTCTCTCCGCGAAGGGAGCAGTGAACTCTTTCCTCTCCGTGAAGGGAACATTTTTCCTCAAAATGGAATAAAAACCTAGATCATTCAGGAGGAGAAAGAAGGAGTGTTAATCCAGGGAGCTGCCAGTGTGCTCGTGTGTCATAATTAGGCTTTTTTACCTCTTTTCCTTCCCGGTAAGATCACTGTCACTCCCGCCCGGTGTGTGTGTGTGGCTTAGTGAGATTTGTCGGGCCCCGCAGGCCTGGCTCCAGCACCTTGGTCCTCATGGGACCTCTGGCACATGACGCGAGCCATGGCTTAGTGTGTGTGGGACCTCTGGCACATGACGCAAGCCACGGCTTAGTGTGCCTGAGACCTCTGTCACATGACACAAGCCATGGCTTAGTGTGTCTGGGACCTCTGGCACATGACGCAAGCCATGGCTTAGTGTACCTGGGACCTCTGTCACATGACACAAGCCCTGGCTTAGTGTGCCTGGGGCATATGGCACAAGCCATGGCTTAGTGTGCCTGGGACCTCTGGCACATAACGCAAGCCATGGCTTAGTGTGCCTCGGACTTCTGGCACTGTTACGGACCCAAGTCCAGCGTCGGAGCACGGAGCTGTGACTTCGACGCCATCTATGAGTCCGCTCCCGAAAACCCCACAACATGGACAACGCCATCTAGTGGTGACAGGATATGCCGGCAACAGGTGCTGGATTCCTGTCCTTGTCGACTAGCGACGTAGCCGCTGCTGACCTCTGGTGAGGTAATGCTTAGACAGTGAACGCCATCTATGGAGTGAAGAGGTGAACGTTTCTGTCTAAGCTTGTGAGTGAAGCGTCCCAGTATTAATGACGTGTCTGATTGCAGAGTCGACCTGGGACTGCTGTGTTGGATGATGGACCAGTCTACCCAAGGCAGCCAAGGTCTCTTCATGAGTCTGCTTTGAAGAAGCTGTGAGCCACCCCGGGACGAACTCTGTTGAGAGTGTAATAGCCTGCCTGAGGCGTGGAAGTGTCGGGAATCGCCTTATCCGGGGTTGACTGGTGGAAGAGACCATCCACTGGGGTGCTGAGTGAGGAGAGTGATCAGCGGGTCACACGAGGCTCCTGCCTAGGGCTCGCAACCCTAGTATTAGTTGTGGAGTGGCCTGACAGCGAGGCTGACCGGTACCTGCCAGCTACAGGCTGGATTGTGGTTGAAGGCCATCACGACGAGGCACCCGGTGGGACTGTGATTTGGCTGGCCTGTGGCCAGGGTAGATTCGTCGTAGAGTTATCGTGGATTCATCGTGAGCCACGGAAGCAGAGACCAGGGCTACCCAGAAGAAGCATCGCCGAGTGTTGAGCGTCTTCAGAGAGGGAGACCTCATTGTACATTGTGTAGTAATAATTCCCTTTTATGACTTTAAATTACGGTGGTGGGAATATATATATATATATATATATATATATATATATATATATGTATAAATTAGAATACTTGTCTTCAATATACCTTCCTTGATAGCTTTGACTTGCATTACGGAACACACCCCTTGAAAGCCTCTACTAACTTGGGGCCGGATTCCCAAAACTCTACTACCATCAGAGAAGAACCCGGTTGCGTCCCAGTAGAGCCGTAACAGGCACATGACGCAAGCCATGGCTTAGTGTGCCTGGGACCTCTGGCACATGACGCAAGCCATGGCTTAGTGTGCCTGAGACCTCTGGCACATGACGCAAGCCATGGCTTAGTGTGCCTGGGACCCCTATCACATGGCACAAGCCCTGGCTTAGTGTGTCTGGGACCTCTGTCACACGATACAAGCCATGGCTTAGTGTGCCTGGGACCTCTGGCACATGACACAAGCCATGGCTTAGTGTGCCTGGGACCTCTGGCACATGACACAAGCCATGGCTTAGTGTGCCTGGGTCCTCTGGCACATCACACAAGCCCTGGCTTAGTGTGCCTGGGACCTCTGGCACATGACGCAAGCCCTGGCTTAGTGTGCCTGGGACCTCTGGCACATGACACAAGCCATGGCTTAGTGTGCCTGGGTCCTCTGGCACATGACACAAGCCCTGGCTTAGTGTGCCTGGGACCTCTGGCACATGACACAAGCCCTGGCTTAGTGTGCCTGGGACCTCTGGCACATGACACAAGCCATGGCTTAGTGCTCCTGGGACCTCTGGCACATGACGCAAGCCATGGCTTAGTGTGCCTGGGACCTCTGGCACATGACGCAAGCCCTGGCTTAGTGTGCCTGGGACCTCTGGCACATGACGCAAGCCCTGGCTTAGTGTGCCTGGGTCCTCTGGCACATGACACAAGCCCTGGCTTAGTGTGCCTGGGACCTCTGGCACATGACACAAGCCCTGGCTTAGTGTCTACATATAAACAATCACAATTATTCATTGTGTCGGGGGACAGGCAGCCAGGTTATATATACAGTACATGTTAGGCTTATATCCCCTCTCCCCAGGGTCAAACTACTGACCCTCCCCAGGACACAACCCCTCAACAATCTGACTAACTGTTGGGTACCTATTTACTGCTGGGTGGACAGGAGCATTAGGTGATAGGAAACGCAATTCTGGCCTG
The DNA here is from genome assembly GCF_040958095.1 of Procambarus clarkii. NCBI lineage: Eukaryota > Metazoa > Arthropoda > Malacostraca > Decapoda > Cambaridae > Procambarus > Procambarus clarkii. The sequence goes on from NC_091224.1 coordinate 3,970,904, forward strand.
AGGGTGGAGTAGGGGCCGGGGTGTAGAGTGACGGGGGTGAAGGTGTACAGAGACAAGCACCTACAGTGGTGGTCCAACACCTGCTAGAGTGACAGGGGTGAAGGTGTACAGAGACAAGCACCTACAGTGGGGGTCCAACACCTGCTAGAGTGACGGGGGTGAGGGTGTACAGAGACAAGCACCTACAGTGGGGGTCCAACACCTGCTAGAGTGACGGGGGTGAAGGTGTACAGAGACAAGCACCTACAGTGGGGGTCCAACACCTGCTAGAGTGACGGGGGTGAGGGTGTACAGAGACAAGCACCTACAGTGGGGGTCCAACACCTGCTAGAGTGACGGGGTGACGGTGTACAGAGACAAGCACCTACAGTGGGGGTCCAACACCTGCTAGAGTGACGGGGGTGAAGGTGTACAGAGACAAGCACCTACAGTGGGGGTCCAACACCTGCTAGAGTGACGGGGGTGAGGGTGTACAGAGACAAGCACCTACAGTGGGGATCCAACACCTGCTAGAGTGACGGGGGTGAAGGTGTACAGAGACAAGCACCTACAGTGGGGGTCCAACACCTGCTAGAGTGACGGGGGTGAAGGTGTACAGAGACAAGCACCTACAGTGGGGGTCCAACACCTGCTAGAGTGACGGGGGTGAAGGTGTACAGAGACAAGCACCTACAGTGGTGGTCCAACACCTGCTAGAGTGACGGGGGTGAAGGTGTACAGAGACAAGCACCTACAGTGGGGGTCCAACACCTGCTAGAGTGACGGGGGTGAAGGTGTACAGAGACAAGCACCTACAGTGGGGGTCCAACACCTGCTAGAGTGACGGGGGTGAAGGTGTACAGAGACAAGCACCTACAGTGGTGGTCCAACACCTGCTAGAGTGACGGGGGTGAAGGTGTACAGAGACAAGCACCTACAGTGGGGGTCCAACACCTGCTAGAGTGACGGGGGTGAAGGTGTACAGAGACAATCACCTACAGTGGGAGTCCAACACCTGCTAGAGTGACGGGGGTGAAGGTGTACAGAGACAAGCACCTACAGTGGGAGTCCAACACCTGCTAGTGACGGGGTGAAGGTGTACAGAGACAAGCACCTACAGTGGTGGTCCAACACCTGCTAGAGTGACGGGGGTGAAGGTGTACAGAGACAAGCACCTACAGTGGTGGTCCAACACCTGCTAGAGTGACGGGGGTGAAGGTGTACAGAGACAAGCACCTACAGTGGGGGTCCAACACCTGCTAGAGTGACGGGGGTGAAGGTGTACAGAGACAAGCACCTACAGTGGGGGTCCAACACCTGCTACAGTGACGGGGGTGAAGGTGTACAGAGACAAGCACCTACAGTGGGGGTCCAACACCTGCTAGAGTGACGGGGGTGAAGGTGTACAGAGACAAGCACCTACAGTGGGGGTCCAACACCTGCTAGAGTGACGGGGGTGAAGGTGTACAGAGACAAGCACCTACAGTGGGGGTCCAACACCTGCTAGAGTGACGGGGGTGAAGGTGTACAGAGACAAGCACCTACAGTGGGGGTCCAACACCTGCTAGAGTGACGGGGGTGACGGTGTACAGAGACAAGCACCTACAGTGGGGGTCCAACACCAGCTTATCAATGGTCACTCTCTGACCCAACACCATTACTATTGTGAAGCTCCATGTTCTCTTCTGCAGTCTATGGTCTTCCTCCAACACTTGTGCCACTTGTGTACTGTGTGTGTGTGTGTGTGTTTATTCACCTAGTTGTACTCACCTAGTTGTGCTTGCGGGGGTTGAGCTTTGGCTCTTTGGTCCCGCCTCTCAACTGTCAATCAACTGGTGTACAGATTCCTGAGCCTACTGGGCTCTATCATGCTTGTTTGTGTACCACCCGTGTTAAACAGTTTATCTTTATGTACTTGTCAATTCCTCTAAGAATTTAATACGCAATAATCATATCTCCCGAAACTCTTCTGTTCACCAGTGACGTAAGATATAATTGCTGTAGCCATTCCTCGTAGCTCATATATCTCAGCTCCAGGACTAGTCTGTTGGTATACCTTGACCCTATGTCATTAACTAGATACTGAAGTTTCTGAAGGCTGCTTTTATTGTGGCTAACATAGCATGTAACTGACGAGATCTTTCTGATGTTCAGGTTTGAACATTTATGATGTTCAAGTTTGAACAAGCTGTCAGTGATGAAATCTTTCTGATGTTCAAGGAGTCAAGTTTGATGTGATATTAACCCCTCATATCTGTTATCTCTTAATGCGCATATATGTGTACTCACCTAGTTGTGCTTGCGGGGGTTGAGCTCTGGCTCTGTGGTCCCGAGGAAGGCGCTGGGCGTGCGTGTATTTACTGTTATTTTTTTTACTTGTGGCTGCAGATTCGAGGTGTTAGCTCTTGTACCCCGACTTCTTAAATTTCAGCTCGTGTACCGTCTCTCATGAGCTTTTAATGCAAGGTGAACAGCATCATCAGGTGTAACGAAACTCTTCCAAACGTCTCGCTGTGTCTGGGAGAGAAACAGGAGTCCAGTAATATGTGTGTAGTCTACGATAGTCACTTTACCAAGCCATCCTCCACGATAGCCACTTTACCAAGCCATCCACCACGATAGCCACTTTACCAAGCCATCCTCCACGATAGCCACTTTATCAAGCCATCCACCACGATAGCCACTTTACCAAGCCATCCTCCACGATAGCCACTTTACCAAGCCATCCTCCACGATAGCCACTTTACCAAGCCATCCACCACGATAGCCACTTTACCAAGGCATCCACCACGATAGCCACTTTACCAAGCCATCCTCCACGATAGCCACTTTACCAAGCCATCCTCCACGATAGCCACTTTACCAAGCCATCCACCACGATAGCCACTTTACCAAGCCATCCACCACGATAGCCACTTTACCAAGCCATCCTCCACGATAGCCACTTTACCAAGCCATCCTCCACGATAGCCACTTTACCAAGCCATCCTCCACGATAGCCACTTTACCAAGCCATCCTCCACGATAGCCACTTTACCAAGCCATCCTCCACGATAGCCACTTTACCAAGCCATCCTCCACGATAGCCACTTTACCAAGCCATCCTCCACGATAGCCACTTTACCAAGCCATCCTCCACGATAGCCACTTTACCAAGCCATCCTCCACGACAGCCACTTTACCAAATGCCGAAGGCGCCTTCTGCAGTTCTCATATCTAATTTATACCCATTGTTTCGTGTTCTGTCTTGTGTTTGTCACAAGTTTGTTCACCTCATCCAAAACTTTGTACCATATCACCTCACCCAATATGAGTAAAAGTTCGATGAATCTGTGTGTAAATTAAGTCTTTGAAAATGTAATAAGCATTACAAAATGCGTTCAGTCGTCAGACAATTAAAAAAATAATTTTGGAGAATTGATATTTTTATTATCACCGACAGTGAAGAAAAACATAAGAAATAGAGAAAATTCGTGTTACAATTATTAATCTTACCTTTTCGGTCATATTCAACAATATATGTTTACAAGAAAGACTTCTACCAAAATATACTAATATATATATATAATATGTCGTACCTAGTAGCCAGAACTCACTTTTTGGCCTACTATTCAAGGCCCGATTTGCCTAATAAGCCAAGTTTTCCTGAATTAATATATTTTTTCTAATTTTTTCCTTATGAAATGATAAAGCTACCCATTTCTTTATGTATGAGGTCAATTTTTTTTTATTGGAGTTAAAATTAACGTAGATATATGACCGAACCTAACCAACCCTACCTAACCTAACCTATCTTTATAGGTTAGGTTTGGTTAGGTAGCCGAAAAAGTTAGGTTAGGTAGGTTAGGTAGTCGAAAAACAATTAATTCATGAAAACTTGGCTAATTAGGCAAATCGGGCCTTGCATAGTAGGCTGAGAAGTGAGTTCTGGCTACTAGGTACGACATATATATATATATATATATATATATATATATATATATATATATATATATATATATATATATATATATATATATATATATATAAATAAAATGTATTTCGAAAGTAGACTTGACATTTCTAAAAGGAAAATGCGTTTCCATTGAAAAATAATTAATACAATATATTTCTGAAAATAGTTTGGAGGTCTTTCTAACATTTATTCCAGTTGAAACGATTCAATTTATTTTTTAACTTGCATGCAAAAAGTGGCAAAACAACTTTCAACAGTTACAAACCGTGACTCAGTATTTCAGAGGACGAATTTGTGTTGCCGTGTACAACATGTTGCAAGCAACACGGCACTGACAGCGGGTTGCTGCTGTCTGCAGGTTGTTAAGAATACTGGAGACGTTCACTGGTATTTGAAGTAGTTAAATACGATTGGAGGTAAATGTTGTTAATAGTTCTTGTGGTGTGTTGGTGGTTATTAGAGAGTAGCTGGTGGTTATTACAGGGGGCTGGTGGTTATTACAGGGGGCTGGTGGTTATTACAGTGTAGCTGGTGGTTATTACAGGGGGCTGGTGGTTATTACAGTGTAGCTGGTGGTTATTACAGGGGGCTGGTGGTTATTACAGGGGGCTGGTGGTTATTACAGGGGGGCTGGTGGTTATTACAGGGGGGCTGGTGGTTATTACAGGGGGCTGGTGGTTATTACAGGGGGCTGGTGGTTATTACAGGGGGGCTGGTGGTTATTACAGGGAGGCTGGTGGTTATTACAGGGGGCTGGTGGTTATTACAGGGGGCTGGTGGTTATTACAGGGGGGCTGGTGGTTATTACAGGGAGGCTGGTGGTTATTACAGGGGGCTGGTGGTTATTACAGGGGGCTGGTGGTTATTACAGGGGGGCTGGTGGTTATTACAGGGAGGCTGGTGGTTATTACAGGGGGCTGGTGGTTATTACAGGGGGCTGGTGGTTATTACAGGGGGGCTGGTGGTTATTACAGGGAGGCTGGTGGTTATTACAGGGGGCTGGTGGTTATTACAGGGGGCTGGTGGTTATTACAGGGGGCTGGCGGTTAATACAGGCGGCTGGTGGTTATTTCAAGGGGGCTGGTGGTTATTACAGGGGGCTGGTGGTTATTACAGGGGGCTGGTGGTTATTACAGGGAGCTGGTGGTTATTACAGGGGGGCTGGTGGTTATTACAGGGGGCTGGTGGTTATTACAGGGGGCTGGTGGTTATTACAGGGGGGCTGGTGGTTATTACAGGGGGGCTGGTGGTTATTACTGGGGGCTGGTGGTTATTACAGGGGGGCTGGTGGTTATTACAGGGGGGCTGGTGGTTATTACAGGAAGCTGGTGGTTATTACAGGGGGCTGGTGGTTATTACAGGGGGCTGGTGGTTATTACAGGGGGCTGGTGGCTATTACAGGGGGCTGGTGGTTATTACAGGGGGCTGGTGGGTATTACAGGGAGCTGGTGGTTATTGCAGGGGGCTGGTGGTTATTACAGGGGGCTGGTGGTTATTACAGGGGGCTGGTGGTTATTACAGGGGCTGGTGGTTATTACAGAGTAGCTGGTGGTTATTACAGGGGGCTGGTGGTTATTACAGGGAGGCTGGTGGTTATTACAGGGGGCTGGTGGTTATTACAGGGAGGCTGGTGGTTATTACAGGGGGCTGGTGGTTATTACAGGGGGCTGGTGGTTATTACAGGAGGGCTGGTGGTTATTACAGGGGACTGGTGGTTATTACAGGGGACTGGTGGTTATTACAGGGGACTGGTGGTTATTACAGGGGACTGGTGGTTATTACAGGGGACTGGTGGTTATTACAGGGGACTGGTGGTTATTACAGGGGACTGGTGGTTATTACAGGGGACTGGTGGTTATTACAGGGGACTGGTGGTTATTACAGGGGACTGGTGGTTATTACAGGGGGCTGGTGGTTATTACAGGGGGCTGGTGGTTATTACAGGGGGCTGGTGGTTATTACAGGGGGCTGGTGGTTATTACAGGGGACTGGTAGTTATTACAGGGGGGCTGGTGGTTATTACAGGAGGGCTGGTGGTTATTACAGGGGACTGGTGGTTATTACAGGGGACTGGTGGTTATTACAGGGGACTGGTGGTTATTACAGGGGACTGGTGGTTATTAAAGGGGGCTGGTGGTTATTACAGGGCGCTGGTGGTTATTACAGGGGACTGGTGGTTATTACTGGGGGGCTGGTGGTTATTACAGGGGGCTGGTGGTTATTACAGGGGGCTGGTGGTTATTACAGGGGGCTGGTGGTTATTACAGGGGGGCTGGTGGTTATTACAGGGGGGATGGTGGTTATTACAGGGGGCTGGTGGTTATTACAGGGGGCTGGTAGTTATTACAGGGAGCTGGTGGTTATAACAGGGGGCTGGTGGTAATTACAGGGGGGCTGGTGGTTATTACTGGGGGGCTGGTGGGTATTACAGGGGGCTGGTGGTTATTACAGGGGGCTGGTGGTTATTACAGGGGGCTGGTGGTTATTACAGGGGGCTGGTGGTTATTACAGGGGGCTGGTGGTTATTACAGGGGGCTGGTGGTTATTACAGGGGGCTGGTGGTTATTACAGGGGCTGGTGGTTATTACAGAGTAGCTGGTGGTTATTACAGGGGGCTGGTGGTTATTACAGGGAGGCTGGTGGTTATTACAGGGGGCTGGTGGTTATTACAGGGGGCTGGTGGTTATTACAGGAGGGCTGGTGGTTATTACAGGGGACTGGTGGTTATTACAGGGGACTGGTGGTTATTACAGGGGACTGGTGGTTATTACAGGGGACTGGTGGTTATTACAGGGGGCTGGTGGTTATTACAGGGGACTGGTGGTTATTACAGGGGACTGGTGGTTATTACAGGGGACTGGTGGTTATTACAGGGGACTGGTGGTTATTACAGGGGGCTGGTGGTTATTACAGGGCGCTGGTGGTTATTACAGGGGACTGGTGGTTATTACTGGGGGGCTGGTGGTTATTACAGGGGGCTGGTGGTTATTACAGGGGGCTGGTGGTTATTACAGGGGGCTGGTGGTTATTACAGGGGGGCTGGTGGTTATTACAGGGGGGCTGGTGGTTATTACAGGGGGGATGGTGGTTATTACAGGGGGCTGGTGGTTATTACAGGGGGCTGGTAGTTATTACAGGGAGCTGGTGGTTATAACAGGGGGCTGGTGGTAATTACAGGGGGGCTGGTGGTTATTACTGGGGGGCTGGTGGGTATTACAGGGGGCTGGTGGTTATTACAGGGGGCTGGTGGTTATTACAGGGGGCTGGTGGTTATTACAGGGGGCTGGTGGTTATTACAGGGTGGCTGGTGGTTATTACAGGGAGCTGGTGGTTATTACAGGGAGCTGGTGGTTATTACAGGGGGCTGGTGGTTATTACAGGGGGCTGGAGGTTATTACATGGGGCTGGTGGTTATTACAGGGGGCTGGTGGTTTTTACAGGGGGGCTGGTGGTTATTACTGGGGGGCTGGTGGTTATTACAGGGAGCTGGTGGTTATTACAGGGGGCTGGTGGTTATTACAGGGGGCTGGTGGTTATTACAGGCGGCTGGTGGTTATTACAGGAGGCTGGTGGTTATTACAGGAGGCTGGTGGTTATTACAGGGTGGCTGGTGGTTATTACAGGGTGGCTGGTGGTTATTACAGGGAGCTGGTGGTTATTACAGGGGGCTGGTGGTTATTACAGGGGGCTGGAGGTTATTACATGGGGCTGGTGGTTATTACAGGGGGCTGGTGGTTATTACAGGGGGGCTGGTGGTTATTACTGGGGGGCTGGTGGTTATTACAGGGAGCTGGTGGTTATTACAGGGGGCTGGTGGTTATTACAGGGGGCTGGTGGTTATTACAGGGGGCTGGTGGTTATTACAGGAGGCTGGTGGTTATTACAGGAGGCTGGTGGTTATTACAGGGTGGCTGGTGGTTATTACAGGGGGCTGGTGGTTATTACAGGGGGCTGGTGGTTATTACAGGGGGCTGGTGTTTATTACAGGGGGCTGGTGGTTATTACAGGGGGCTGGTGGTTATTACAGGGGGCCGGTGGTTATTACAGGGGGCTGGTGGTTATTACAGGGGGCTGGTGGTTATTACAGGGAGCTGGTGGTTATTACAGGGAGCTGGTGGTTATTACAGGGGGCTGGAGGTTACTACAGGGGGGCTGGTGGTTATTACGGGGGGCTGGTGGTTATTACGGGGGGCTGGTGGTTATTACAGGGGGCTGGTGGTTATTACAGGGGCTGGTGGTTATTACAGGGGGCTGGTGGTTATTACAGGGGGCCGGTGGTTATTACTGGGGAGCTGGTGGTTATTACTGGGGGGCTGGTGGTTATTACAGGGGGCTGGTGGTTATTACTGGGGAGCTGGTGGTTATTACTGGGGAGGCTGGTGGTTATTACTGGGGAGCTGGTGGTTATTACTGGGGGGCTGGTGGTTATTACAGGGGGCTGGTGGTTATTACAGGGGGCTGGTGGTTATTACAGGGGGCTGGTGGTTATTACTGGGGGGCTGGTGGTTATTACTGGGGGCTGGTGGTTATTACAGGGGGCTGGTGGTTATTACAGGGGGCTGGTGGTTATTACAGGGGGCTGGTGGTTATTACAGGGGGCTGGTGGTTATTACAGGGGGGCTGGTGCTTATTACAGGGGGGCTGGTGGTTATTACAGGGGGGCTGGTGGTTATTACAGGGGGCTGGTGGTTATTACAGGGGGCTGGTGGTTATCACAGGGGGCTGGTGGTTATTACAGGGGGGCTGGTGGTTATTACAGGGGGGCTGGTGGTTATTACAGGGGGCTGGTGGTTATTACAGGGGGGCTGGTGGTTATTACAGGGGGGCTGGTGGTTATTACAGGGGGGCTGGTGGTTATTACAGGGGGCTGGTGGTTATCACAGGGGGCTGGGTTAAGACACGTCACATGTCCACGTCCCACAAGACTACCACAGCCCAAGAAATATTCATAGACTTTATAAATGGGTTTTATGGATATTTCAAACTCGAGCAGTTTTTAGTCGCACTATTTTAACAAGTTATGATGAATCTCGATTTTCTATTAGAGTTATTACTCAGTTCGTTGGCTGTTTTCATTGTGGTAATTATTGTTTGTTTGTCAGGGGCCAATTACAGAACAGTATTGGTGGTGGTGCAGTGTGTAACAGTGTGAGAAGGTGCTCCTCGATCACCTCCCAGAGTTGTCCTGCCTCCATGTTAGGTGTTTGGAATGCCTAATCTATTCCTGTAAGGTTAAAGTTGCTAACGATGCATTACTGTATCTTAATGTAGTATTATCTCTTGCAAAGTTGGTGTACTGTCCGAGTCATTTGAACTGAGGTCTTGGTATTATTGTACGAGTTTCTGTTTTCCGTCATTTCTCTCTCACCTTACTGATTCTCTACGAGTTTCTGATTTCATGTCTTCTCTAACAAGACGCCCGAGATCATATTCCATATAGACAGGAGCTCCACTTCCTTTTCTGTCTGTTCTGTCAACATGGAAGACCTTACTTCCCATACTAGTAGGTATGGGAACTTGCTACTTCCAACTAGTAGGTCTTGGGTCAAGGGTCATCCATGCTTCAGTGAGTGCTATTGTGTCTATTTTCTTGCACACCAGTTTTACGAGGTCACACATCCTATAAATCACTCCTTAATAAGTATAACGAATATGCAGATATATTTTCTGTACTGGAAAATTAAGTAAATTCATATTAATGCACAATTGTTATTATTTGTTACAACATATATTTTCCCCCCTCTCTCTCTCTCTCTATCTATATATATATATATATATATATATATATATATATATATATATATATATATATATATATATAATATATAGATATATATATATATATATATATATATATATATATATATATATATATATATATATATTTATATTCATAATATTCCCTATATTTTGAGCTATACAACTATAGCATGTTTCAAGTGTTGGAGGTGAGTGTACAAGAGTGTGTAAACTCCAGCACCAGATGAGGTAAACCCCATCCTCCCCGTACCTGGTGTTGGAGTCCCAGTTGTCCCTAAATGGTATTGACTTATGGACGTTACTATTCCTTGGTTTAGAGACCAATGGCTGTGGTGATGCTCTCACCACCACCATCTCTCACCCTCGGCACCACCACCGCCTCTCACCCTCGGCAACACCACCACCACCGCCTCTCACCCTCGGCACCACCACCACCACCGCCTCTCACCCTCGGCACCACCACCACGGCCTCTCACCCTCGGCAACACCACCACCACCGCCTCTCACCCTCGGCAACACCACCACCACCGCCTCTCACCCTCGGCAACACCACCACCACCGCCTCTCACCCTCGGCAACACCACCACCACCGCCTCTCACCCTCGGCAACACCACCACCACCGCCTCTCACCCTCGGCAACACCACCACCGCCTCTCACCCTCGGCAACACCACCACCACCGCCTCTCACCCTCGGCATCACCACCACCGCCTCTCACCCTCGGCACCACCACCGCCACCTCTCACCCTCGGCAACACCACCACCGCCACCTCTCACCCTCGGCAACACCACCACCACCGCCTCTCACCCTCGGCACCACCACCACCACCGCCTCTCACCCTCGGCAACACCACCACCACCGCCTCTCACCCTCGGCATCACCACCACCGCCTCTCACCCTCGGCACCACCACCGCCACCTCTCACCCTCGGCAACACCACCACCACCGCCTCTCACCCTCGGCACCACCACCACCACCGCCTCTCACCCTCGGCACCACCACCACCACCGCCTCTCACCCTCGGCACCACCACCACCACCGCCTCTCACCCTCGGCACCACCACCACCACCGCCTCTCACCCTCGGCACCACCACCACCACCGCCTCTCACCCTCGGCAACACCACCACCACCACCTCTCACCCTCGGCAACACCACCACCACCGCCTCTCACCCTCGGCAACACCACCACCACCGCCTCTCACCCTCGGCAACACCACCACCACCGCCTCTCACCCTCGGCAACACCACCACCACCGCCTCTCACCCTCGGCAACACCACCACCACCGCCTCTCACCCTCGGCAACACCACCACCACCACCACCTCTCACCCTCGGCAACACCACCACCACCGCCTCTCACCCTCGGCAACACCACCACCACCGCCTCTCACCCTCGGCACCACCACCACCACCACCGCCTCTCACCCTCGGCAACACCACCACCACCTCTCACCCTCGGCACCACCACCACCACCTCTCACCCTCGGCACCGCCACCACCACCACCACCTCTCACCCTCGGCACCACCACCACCTCTCACCCTCGGCACCACCACCACCACCGCCTCTCACCCTCGGCAACACCACCACCACCTCTCACCCTCGGCACCACCACCACCACCTCTCACCCTCGGCACCACCACCACCTCTCACCCTCGGCACCACCACCACCTCTCACCCTCGGCACCACCACCACCTCTCACCCTCGGCACCACCACCACCTCTCACCCTCGGCACCACCACCACTCACGGCCCCACAACAACACAACATTCTCCAGCAAGACAAACACAAGGTAATGGGGAACACAAACGGATGGAAAAGTATAGCAAAGGGCATATTATTAAGCGGTCAATAATGTGTTCGGAGTTTCAGACTCTGAAAAGACTTTGGTAAATATTGGCGTGGAAATAAGGTCAGTGGTTTAGAACACATTACTGTGTAACATGATATAGACGTGTGTGGGGGGGGGGGGGGGGGGGTCACTGGGCTGCGTCAGTGAAGGTTAGACATGAATTAGTCCCATTGTGTTAACTAGGTGTCCCCTCGAAGTGGCACTAAACCTTTTACAATTGTCATTGTTCTTGTGTTCCTCTGAGCGTGTACGTGCCTCCACCGGGGATCGAACCAGGAACCTCAGGGCTACGAATCCGTATCGCTGTCCAGCCAGCTATGAGGCGCCCCTGACTAGTACATACCATTATAGTACATACATTAATAATCAAGAGCATGTTACATGCCATAGTGGCATGTAACTAAGGCCGCCTGACGGCTGAGTGGTCAGCGCTCGGGAGTCGTAGTCCTAAGGTTCCGGGTTCAATCCCCGACGGAGCCGGAAACAAATGAGTTTCTTTAACCCTTATGCCTCTGTTCACCTAGCAGTAAATAGGTACCTGGGAGCTAGACAGCTGCTACGGGCTGCTTCCTGGGGGTGTGTAACAAAACGGAGGCCTGGTCGAGGACCGGGTCGCGGGGACGCTAAGCCCCGAAATCATCTCAAGATGTCGTCAAGAAGAGAGTGGTAGTACCTGACCCCGTGTCCCTCACACTAAACTGTCATCAACACCCAGACACCACATATAATGTACTGTCATCAACACCCAGACACCACATATAATGTACTGTCATCAACACCCAGACACCACATATAATGTACTGTCATCAACACCCAGACACCACATATAATGTACTGTCATCAACACCCAGACACCACATCTAATGTACTGTCATCAACACCCAGACACCACATATAATGTACTGTCATCAACACCCAGACACCACATATAATGTACTGTCATCAACACCCAGACACCACATCTAATGTACTGTCATCAACACCCAGACACCACATCTAATGTACTGTCATCAACACCCAGACACCACATCTAATGTACTGGGGATCGAGGCTCCCGGCCTAAGTCCAGGCTCAGCACACACAACCTTTAATCTGGTACAGTTCACCTGGACTCTACTATCACCAGGTGGTGTGTCTGCTGAGGGAGCAGACACATCACAAAGGGATGGTGTGTCTGCTGAGGGAGCAGACACATCACAAAGGGGTGGTGTGTCTGCTGAGGGAGCAGACACATCACAAAGGGGTGGTGTGTCTGTTGAGGGAGCAGACACATCACAAAGGGGTAGTGTGTCTGCTGAGGGAGCAGACACATCACAAAGGGGTGGTGTGTCTGCTGACGGAGCAGACACGTCACAAAGGGGTTGTGTGTCTGCTGAGGGAGCAGACACATCATAAAGGGGTAGTGTGTGTGCTGAGGGAGCAGACACATCACAAAGGGGTAGTGTGTCTGCTGAGGGAGCAGACACATCACATAGGGGTAGTGTGTCTGCTGAGGGAGCAGACACGTCACAAAGGGGTAGTGTGTCTGCTGAGGGAGCAGACACGTCACAAAGGGGTAGTGTGTCTGCTGAGGGAGCAGACACGTCACAAAGGGGTAGTGTGTCTGCTGAGGGAGCAGACACGTCACAAAGGGGTAGTGTGTCTGCTGATGGAGCAGACACGTCACAAAGAGATAGTGTATCTGCTGAGAGAGCAGACACATCACAGTGGGGTAGTGTATCTGCTGAGAGAGCAGACACGTCACAAAATGGTGGTGTGTATGCTGAGGGAGCAGACATATCACAAAGGGGTAGTGTGTCTGCAGAGAGAGCAGACACATTACAAATGGGTTGTGTGTCTGCTGAGAGAGCGGACTCATCACAAAGGTGGTAGTGTCTCTGCTGAGAGAGCAGACACATCACATAGGGGATAGCGTGCCTGCTGAGAGAGCAGACACGCCACAAAGGGGTGGTGTGTCTGCTGAGGGAGAAGACACATCACAAAGGGGTGGTGTGTCTGCTGAGGGAGCAGACACATCACAAAAGGGTCGTGTGTCTGCTGAGGGAGCAGACATATCACAAAGGGGTGGTGTGTCTGCTGAGGGAGCAGACACATCACAAAGGGGTGGTGTGTCTGCTGAGGGAGCAGACATATCACAAAGGGGTGGTGTGTCTGCTGAGGGAGCAGACACATCACAAAGGGGTGGTGTGTCTGCTGAGGGAGCAGACACATCACAAAGGGGTGATGGGTCTGCTGAGGGAGCAGACACATCACAAAGGGGTGGTGTGTCTGCTGAGGGAGCAGACACATCACAAAGGGGTGGTGTGTCTGCTGAGGGAGCAGACACATCACAAAGGGGTGGTGTGTCTGCTGAGGGAGCAGACACATCACAAAGGGGTGGTGTGTCTGCTGAGGGAGCAGACACATCACAAAGGGGTGGAGTCTCTGCTCTCTCAGCAGACACACCACAAAAGGCAGGTCTGCCCACTTCCCCGAAGGTTCGCACTCAACAATATGGTATCTTCAGGCCACCAAGTTAGACAGGTTAAATATCCCAAAAGGAATCCCCAGGGAAATAACAGTTGTGTTATATAGACTACGTCTGGGTCACAGAAGCAACTGGGAGACGGGTGAAGCCACAGAGTGGGAGTGTATCTTCTGCCAGTCACAGAAAGTCACTACTTCACTATCTCCTGGAATGTGAAGCAACCAACGACCTTAGAAGAGCTTTAAGAGTCCCAGAACCTTGCAGTAACCAGCCTGAAGCCATCAACACTGTCACTCTTCTGGTCAATACTGTCCAGCAGCTGGACGCCCCTCACCAATACTGTCCAGCAGCTGGACGCCCCTCATCAATACTGTCCAGCAGCTGGACGCCCCTCACCAATACTGTCCAGCAGCTGGACGCCCCTCATCAATACTGTCCAGCAGCTGGACGCCCCTCATCAATACTGTCCAGCAGCTGGACGCCCCTCATCAATACTGTCCAGCAGCTGGACGCCCCTCATCAATACTGTCCAGCAGCTGGACGCCCCTCATCAATACTGTCCAGCAGCTGGACGCCCTCACCAATACTGTCCAGCAGCTGGACGCCCTCACCAACACTGTCCAGCAGCTGGACGCCCTCATCAACACTGTCCAGCAGCTGGACGCCCTCACCAACACTGTCCAGCAGCTGGACGCCCTCATCAACACTGTCCAGCAGCTGGACGCCCTCATCAACACTGTCCAGCAGCTGGACGCCCTCATCAACACTGTCCAGCAGCTGGACGCTCTCATCAACACTGTCCAGCAGCTGGACGCTCTCATCAACACTGTCCAGCAGCTGGACGCCCTCATCAACACTGTCCAGCAGCTGGACGCCCTCATCAACACTGTCCAGCAGCTGGACGCCCTCATCAACACTGTCCAGCAGCTGGACGCCCTCATCAACACTGTCCAGCAGCTGGACGCCCTCATCAACACTGTCCAGCAGCTGGACGCCCTCATCAACACTGTCCAGCAGCTGGACGCCCTCATCAACACTGTCCAGCAGCTGGACGCCCTCATCAACACTGTCCAGCAGCTGGACGCCCTCATCAACACTGTCCAGCAGCTGGACGCCCTCATCAACACTGTCCAGCAGCTGGACGCCCTCATCAACACTGTCCAGCAGCTGGACGCCCTCATCAACACTGTCCAGCAGCTGGACGCCCTCATCAACACTGTCCAGCAGCTGGACGCCCTCATCAACACTGTCCAGCAGCTGGACGCCCTCATCAACACTGTCCAGCAGCTGGACGCCCTCATCAACACTGTCCAGCAGCTGGACGCCCTCATCAACACTGTCCAGCAGCTGGACGCCCTCATTAACACTGTCCAGCAGCTGGACGCTTTCATCAACACTGTCCAGCAGCTGGACGCCCTCATCAACACTGTCCAACAGCTGGACGCCCTCATCAACACTGTCCAGCAGCTGGACGCCCTCATCAGCACTGTCCAGCAGCTGGACGCCCTCATCAACACTGTCCAACAGCTGGACGCCCTCATCAATACTGTCCAGCAGCTGGACGCCCTCATCAATACTGTCCAGCAGCTGGACGCCCTCATCAACACTGTCCAGCAGCTGGACGCCCCTCATCAACACTGTCCAACAGTGTCCTCCCCATTATAGCAGCCACATAGTAAGGACTGACGATATAAATGCCAGCTCAGCACACAGTATAACACTTCACGACCAAAGATCACATTCACTCCACAACACCACCACATATTCACGCCCGCGCCTCTGACTCCAGACCACACTGCCAGTCCCAGTTCCCGCCACTGGCCCCCACTGGCCCCCACTGGCCCCCACTGGCCGCCACTGGCCGCCACTGGCCACCACTGGCCACCACTGGTACCACTAGGCACCGCTGGTCACCGCTGGCCGCCACCGGCCACCACTGGCCGCCACTGGTCACCACTGGCCACCACTGTTAACTGGAACCTGGAGGACGCGGCGGACTCACAAATGTGTGTCATGTTCGTCACTGAACTCTTCTACACTGCAGAGTTCTGGCTCTAATTACAGAGTCACGTGTTGGAAAATGGGGTGAAAACCCTTAATGTTTTTGTCTGTCCAGCGACATTGCTGTGCTTGTGGGGGGGGGGAGGGGGAGGGGAAGGGAAGGGGAGTAACGAATGCAACAGAGATGGAAATTCAAGAACGTAGGAGGATAAGAGACAAAGGTAGAGTATCCTTCAGTATCCTTCAGTACGTTTAGTATCATTCACTGCATGACTGTTCGTCAGCAATTAATGTTAAGAAAGTAGACGTAATAAAAACAATTCAAAGCACACTCAAAATGCCATTGAAATATACACAAAAATTCATAATCAGAAGAATTGACTAAGTGTCTTTGACCACAACAGCCTGAGAGAACGACATTGAAACGAAGGTATTCACAGCATGACTAGTATTTTTTAAGTGGAAGACAAACAAAAGTTGTGATCACAATATCCTCAGGAAATGTCTAAGATTCAGGTCATAATATCACCAGACAATGACCCGGGTCAAGGTCATAGTGTCACGGGAAGAAGCTCATCTGGTTAATTATCTTAGTTAATCACACACCCTCTACCTGGTTACTGTCCTGTGGTGATAGTGAGGGTGTTGCTGTGGCTGTGTGGCCCTCAGTCCTCCATGACCTGTATGTTGGTCCTCCCATACACCGTCTGTATCATGGTCCTCCCATACACCGTCTGTATCATGGTCCTCCCATACACCGTCTGTATCATGGTCCTCCCATACACCGTCTGTATCATGGTCCTCCCATACACCGTCTGTATCATGGTCCTCCCATACACCGTCTGTATCATGGTCCTCCCATACACCGTCTGTATCATGGTCCTCCCATACACCGTCTGTATCATGGTCCTCCCATACACCGTCTGTATCATGGTCCTCCCATACACCGTCTGTATCATGGTCCTCCCATACACCGTCTGTATCGTGGTCCTCCCATACACCGTCTGTATCATGGTCCTCCCATACACCGTCTGTATCGTGGTCCTCCCATACACCGTCTGTATCGTGGTCCTCCCATACACCGTCTGTATCGTGGTCCTCCCATACACCGTCTGTATCGTGGTCCTCCCATACACCGTCTGTATCATGGTCCTCCCATACACCGTCTGTATCATGGTCCTCCCATACACCGTCTGTATCATGGTCCTCCCATACACCGTCTGTATCATGGTCTTCCCATACACCGTCTGTATCATGGTCCTCCCATACACCGTCTGTATCATGGTCCTCCCATACACCGTCTGTATCGTGGTCCTCCCATACACCGTCTGTATCGTGGTCCTCCCATACACCGTCTGTATCGTGGTCCTCCCATACACCGTCTGTATCGTGGTCCTCCCATACACCGTCTGTATCGTGGTCCTCCCATACACCGTCTGTATCGTGGTCCTCCCATACACCGTCTGTATCGTGGTCCTCCCATACACCGTCTGTATCGTGGTCCTCACATACACCCTCTGTATCGTGGTCCTCCCATACACCGTCTGTATCGTGGTCCTCCCATACACCGTCTGTATCGTGGTCCTCCCATACACCGTCTGTATCGTGGTCCTCACATACACCCTCTGTATCGTGGTCCTCCCATACACCGTCTGTATCGTGGTCCTCCCATACACCGTCTGTATCATGGTCCTCCCATACACCCTCTGTATCATGGTCCTCCCTTACACTGTATCGTGGTCCTCCCTTACACTGTATCGTGGTCCTCCCATACACTATCGTGGTCCTGCCATACACCGTCTGTATCGTGGTCTTGCCATACACTGTATCGTGGTCCTCCCATACACCGTCTCTTTGGCGGTCCTCCCATACACTGTATCATGGTCCTCCCATACACCATCTCTTTGGCGGTCCTCCCATACACCGTCTGTATCGTGGTCCTCCCATTCACCGTCTGTATCGTGGTCCTCACATACACCGTCTGTATCATGGTCCTCCCATACACCGTCTGTATCGTGGTCCTCCCATACACCGTCTGTATCGTGGTCCTCCCATACACCGTCTGTATCGTGGTCCTCCCATACACCGTCTGTATCGTGGTCCTCCCATACACTGTCTGTATCGTGGTCCTCCCATACACCGTCTGTATCGTGGTCCTCTCATACACCGTCTGTATCGTGGTCCTCCCATACACCGTCTGTATCGTGGTCCTCCCATACACCGTCTGTATCGTGGTCCTCCCATACACCGTCTGTATCGTGGTCCTCCCATCCACCGTCTGTATCGAGGTCCTCCCATACACCGTCTGTATCGTGGTCCTCCCATACACGGTCTGTATCATGGTCCTCCCATACACGGTCTGTATCATGGTCCTCCCATACACCGTCTGTATCATGGTCCTCCCATACACGGTCTGTATCATGGTCCTCCCATACACCGTCTGTATCATGGTCCTCCCATACACCGTCTGTATCATGGTCCTCTCATACACCGTCTGTATCATGGTCCTCCCATACACCGTCTGTATCATGGTCCTCCCATACACGGTCTGTATCATGGTCCTCCCATACACCGTCTGTATCATGGTCCTCCCATACACCGTCTGTATCATGGTCCTCTCATACACCGTCTGTATCATGGTCCTCCCATACACAGTCTGTTTGGTGGTCCTCCAGACCCTCATATGGTCCTCGAACGGTTCTTCGAGAACCACTTAAAATCCACATCTTCCAAGTGGTCACCTCTCGTAGTGCCACATGTTGTATTAAGTAAAAAAAACTTGTACACATATCACAATGAAATCACAGTGGCATGATACATCAATGAAATCACAGTGGCATGATACATCAATGAAATCACAGTGGCGTGATACATCAATTAAAATCATTTTGCCAGGCGTCTGGGAATCAACAGGTCGTTAGTTCAAGTCACTGCATTATACATACATGTATATATAATATGTGTGTTGTATGACAGAAAGAGCGAGATGATTAGTTCTAGCACGAATCATCTCTATATATCTTATGTTCTTCACGTAAGAAAGAAGTTGAAAAAGGAACTTTTCCAAATTTAGTTTTCAAGGGCAGTTTATAGGCAAGAAAACAACGAGTCTTACAAGGCATCTGGCAATGCACAAACATGAAAACTCCACCAAAGAACATGTAATTTCAACACACATCCAGATCACCAGAGATAACTTGACAAACACTGAAATAATCGACAGATGCAATTATACAGAAGATTAGAAGTCAGCGAAGCACTATACATGTCATGGTAGTTAAGAGTTCGTTGAATTGAAGACACATTTCCATTCCATCATCTACAGGACTAAGACAGAACATCAACTATACTTCCTACTTTATGAGAACGACACATATTATCACAAAATAAATACTGCACACACACAGTTGTGCTTGCTGGGGTTGAGCTGGATGGTTGCTGATGGGGTTCATGGTGATCGTGGTGACCTAGTGGTGCTGTTGAAAATGGCTGCTCGCTCTGAGGGTTCTGTGCCCTCTTCCTCGTTCCCTGTTTCCTCAGCGGCCGTCTTGCCGCCTCTCTCTTCTCCGGCCGTCTCTTCTGTTTCTCCTGCGGTGTCGGAGATGGTGTTACCGTCTCGACGACCATCGCCTTCGTCTCGGCTGCCTTCGCCTTCGTCTCGGCTGCCTTCGCCTTCGTCTCGGCTGCCATCGCCTTCGCCTCGGCTGCCATCGCCTTCGTCTCGGCTGCCTTCGCCTTCGTCTCGGCTGCCTTCGCCTTCGTCTCGGCTGCCTTCGCCTTCGTCTCGGCTGCCTTCGCCTTCGTCTCGGCTGCCTTCGCCTTCGTCTCGGCTGCCTTCGCCTTCTTCTCGGCTGCCTTCGCCTTCTTCTCGGCTGCCTTCGCCTTCTTCTCGGCTGCCTTCGCCTTCTTCTCGGCTGCCTTCGCCTTCTTCTCGGCTGCCTTCGCCTTCTTCTCCTGAACGTCCGGCGGCCTCCGTCCGCTTCTTTGGTGTCTTCTGCTCTCACGGAGGGTGTGTTTCGTCCTCCCCTCACGCGTTATGTGACTTGCGTCGCCCAGCTTCGGGAGCGGCCGTTTCCGCCTGATTTGGTGATTCCCGAGTTCATGCTGGCCTCTCAGGTGCAGGGGGATCGTTCCCCTACCGACATGGAGTATTTGATATGGGAGGCCTATAAGAGGAAGTATCCTTGGGGTGATTTCCCTGACAAGTATTTGCCTTCGTCTATGTAATGCCTTCTTATCCCTTGTTTATTTGTTTGCTATGTGTTGTGGTGGTGTTTACAATTGTGAGCATGAATGTGGGGTGAGGTTTGCGTGCGTGCGTGCGTGCGTGTGTGGGGGGCGGGTTTGTTTTCCTGGTTCCTGCGTGCTCCGGTTTGTGGCTGTGGGTTTATTTTTGTTGAGTGAGAGTTTGGGTGCTATGTATTGTACTGTTGTCATTTCTGTATTGTCTTACATTGTGTTTGGGCTTATTGTTGTGTCATTGTTGTAGGCCCTTCTGGCCGCTATTTTGTTGTTTTGTACTTTTGTTTTTTGTGCTTTTGTGCTCTGCTTGTTTTTGTTCTGGTTTTATTGTACTTATATGCATGTTTGCACGTCAAAATAAAAAAAAAATAAAAAAATGACTAATATGATATGAAATTAGGTGATGAAAAAAAAACTTTTGAACTAAAATATGTGATGATCTAGAGGTAGAGGCCACGGTAGAGGTAGAGGCCACGGTGAGGGTCAACACACTCAAGACCGGATGACCTGGAGTCTTGTGAGGTGTTGACCTTCACCCGTGACCTGCAGGAAGGCTCTTTTATGAGGTCATTACTGTGTCATGTGTGGGAGCCGGCGCCAGGCCCTGAGCTGGTCCTGGTTATTGTGACCCCACACTGTGTCCCCCACACTGTGTCCTGTGTCCCCATACTGTGTCCTGTGTCCCCACACTGTGTCCTGTGTCCCCACACTGTGTCCTGTGTCCCCACAATGTGTCCCCACACTGTGTCCTGTGTCCCCGCACTGTATTCTGTGTCCCCACACTGTGTCCCCGCACTGTATTCTGTGTCCCCACACTGTGTCCTGTGTCCCCGCACTGTATTCTGTGTCCCCGCACTGTATCCTGTGTCCCCACACTGTATCCTGTGTCCCCACACTGTATCCTGTGTCCCCACACTGTATCCTGTGTCCCCACACTGTGTCCTGTGTCCCCACACTGTGTCCTGTGTCCCCACACTGTATCCTGTGTCCCCACACTGTATCCTGTGTCCCCACACTGTATCCTGTGTCCCCACACTGTATCCCGTGTCCCCACACTGTATCCCGTGTCCCCACACTGTATCCCGTGTCCCCACACTGTATCCCGTGTCCCCACACTGTATCCTGTGTCCCCTATTATATACTGTGGGTTGGTTGGTGTTGTCGTCGTCGATCCTTCTCTATGGACAACCCAACCCACAACTCGGCAGAGTGCTTATACTAGGAGATCACCCTTGGCGCTTCTGGCTCTTGGAGAGGGGCTCAACGTCACACGTTTAGGGGATGCGGCTCCAACACTTAGCCTCGTCGTCACGTGCACACACCCACTCGAGCCGCTGTGACTCCCCACTCTCTCCTTATGAGATATGATCTCCTCAATCCCCCTATGACTTACTAGTATTACCTCCTACCCTGTCCACAGCAGTGGTTCATGGTTCTTTCTCTCTCTCTCTCCTTCTTCACTACTTCCTGGGAAGCCTCACTAGGACAAGGGCAAACACCAGCAAATTGTGACACATTTACTGAACAAAGCACATACACGATACATACACACATATAATAATAATGAATCCTATACTCTATAATATCACAATCAGGTTGCACTCCAATACCATCAGAACTCTATTATCAGCTTATCAAGTGGTATCCTATCTCCTGGTTCACCACCTGATACTATTAACCTCCTCAAGTTGGTCAAGCCTACACACTGTTGCACCATCAGCAAGATAACATATATATATAGAAAACCAGCATTTGAATGCAATAACATATACCAGTATAAATGTTCATTGATACTTCAGTATAAAAAAACTCCTTGACGCAAGAATGCCAACAGTCACTCACCTCTCACTGCGTCTTGCACGCTAATGACAACCAAACACTATCAACTCCCTACTAGTAATCCACCAGAACTTCCCCTTCCACCTCTGGAAGTTCACTACCCTATTTCTTTAGGTTCTTCCGGGCTTCACTACCAGGATCCTCTGCAGCTCCTCCAGGCTGCTATCATGAAGTTTCCTTGAGCAACTACGGTGCTTCACCCTTCTGCTAGGCTCCTCCACAGCTCTCTTGGCTGCTACACCATGAAGTTTCCTCGAGTAACTATGGTGCTTCACCACCTCTACAGAAGCACGTGACACTCCTCTTCACTGCTGCTTCTCCTCACAGCTCGAGGTCCTCTGCTCCACTACCTTGGAGTCTCATCAGCTACTTCATCTGCTGGCTTCGAAGTTCTCAGCAACTTCTTCCCCAAAAGACAAACCTGCAACCCATCGACACTCCAATAAAATGTTCCCCTTTAACACATAAACAAAAAATATTCACACAATATGTTTGCCTCAAACCTCTATCTGTTCTCTACATAGTGAGAGTGGACTCCCCCGTTTTGGGCGGGTCCATACTCCACCTCGCCTGGTGGCGGTCCTCACTCGCTGGGAGGGTCTTCCTCCATCCGGAGCCAGGCTCCCTCAGTCGTCCGCCAGCGCTCAGAGAGGACGGACGTCGCTCCGTGCTCCTCCCTCTTCACTCTCCTATTTCAGGCCTTCTGCCTTATTAAAACATGTCTAACTTATAAATAAACATCGCTACTGTCGCTGGGCACACGACCAACTACAAACAATCACTATGAACTGGCGTTTATCGTGCTTACCACAGATTAATTGGTCGAGGGCGCTTTCCCTCTGACGGCGTCTGGTCAGGGCGCTCCACACAGCCCACAATAATGCCTCCGGGCGGCTTAATATTCACTAATTATCGTCCACGACTTGAGACCACACGTCCCCAGCTCTATTCCACAGCTGGTACGTCTGCACACTTCTCTTCTCTTAGAGATATATCACTAGGGGTTCCCTTCTGACGGGAGCTCAACGGAGCGCGGCTTCCCCCTGCGATGTCTGGCACTCAAGTGAGGTCAAGGTCCTCCAGAAGCGAGCCTCAAGCCTCCAGCAAAATGTCCACATCTCCTAGCCAGTCATTTATCTATTTTCTTCTGCATTGCCCATAATCTCAAACTGTTATACATATCCAAGCAACTATTTTACATATGCGTTATCACCTCAATACTTGCTAGACCTTCTAGTTAGGTCAGGCTTGCTGAATAACTCTCAAGAAGGGAGACTCGTTTCTCCTGCAGGCTGAGATCATAACACTCCCCTCCCCTTATTTTTGAGAGTTATTCCAGTGGCAAAGCTCGGGATAATACATCCGCCACCACGCTGTCTCGTTCTTCACCCCATATACTCTCTTAGGAGTCTACAAATAATTCGTTGCACCTTGCAACATCCGGCTCACAACTCTCCAGAAACATGGTCTTCTCACAAACGATTTGACCTCTCTGGCACCTCTTGGCTAGGCTGTCCTCCTTGGACGCCTGCAATCCATTGGTCCACTCTACTTACTGTCTCCACCCTCCGTTTCCTCGTCTTCTTCTCTTCCCGTCCAGAGTCAGACATCTACTGTCTGTACCTCCTCTGTCGTCTTCACACTTCCATCTACTGCCGTTATACTTCCGCCTCCTGTCATCATACTTCACTTCCTCGTCTTCACCGACGATCCTCCCTTGCGTCTCCGCATTTATCCAAGATCTCATCCTGTCTGACTTCCATCGAGTCCTCGGCTTTCTTCTATCCCTCCATGCTTGCATCATCATCCTCTTCCTACACTTTTCACTTCTATACCACTCCATTTCTTCTCCTTCGACTCTTCTTCGTTCCCTAAAAGTTTCTTCGAGCACTGCACTACATCCAACAGCACTCGACCATACATGTCGCTTTGCCTCTCCCAAAGTGCTCGTAAGCATCTCTCCACACATACTGTCTCTTCTCATTTCACCTTCTCGGTTACTACTCTTCTTCACTATCTTTTCTTCAGGTTTTCTGTGAAACACGTCAACTCCTGACACCTCAAACAACTTAACTCTACTATCCAGATGCCTCTGTGCTCGTGGACAACTTGACGTTCTACTTCCGTCCTCAGTCTGTCCACATCTTTCCTCATTCCCACTCAGCACAGTTGCATTCGCCTTCCGACTCTTAATTTCAGCAGTCCGGGCTCTACTCAGGTCCGCTCTCTTCACCTGATTCTTCTTCGGCTGGGCCATCTTCACTTTTGACCTCACCGAGACTTCATTTTCCTGGGCTGGACCTTCATCAAACAGCCATGATATATCTACATCGATATCTTCCACCGGTTTAATCGACACTGTCTCACCTTCTCCAGTGTCTTCCTCGTCGGCCACCTCTGTCTTCATCACTACCGAGACAGGGTACTCAATGGCTTGGCGGTCTCCTGACGCATCTCCTCGGATGTCAGTCAGGTTCACACTCTCAGGTGTCCCACCCGTGCAGTGGCCTTCTGGGCACTCCTCTGGCACAGTCTCCGCTATGACTCTCGGCAACACCTTTGTCCCGCACAAGTCATTCCCCAGGATCACTTGGACTCCTGGAATAGGTATGTCGGGGCACACTCCCAACATCACCTCTGCCGACACATATTCCGACCTTAGCTGGACAGTACATACGGGCATGTCACTCTCAGACAATAACCCATATACTTTCATCTTCCCACTGCCAGCTAACCGTCGACCATTCCCAATCAGGCTTCTCGTAATCAAGCTCTGATTAGCTCCGGTATCTCTTAAGATACCAACTTCTACCTCAGGTTGGCCTCCTATTCTGATCCAACCTTTGCTCATGAACGGCCTATACCTCTCGTTCACTAAGTTCGCTCTCTGTGGTTTGTCTTGGAACACATTAGTATATTTACCTCGGGGGTCACACATGGCCAGGGTCACAACTCTCTTGCCCTGCCGACAATCTCGCATCACGTGACCCAATCCGTTACAATTGTAACATCTCATCTGGGAAAAATCTCTTCTATATGTACCAAAGCGGCTCTGACTCTGCCCACTCGTATTGGAGTTCCTCGGGCCAGACGTACTACTCGTACTCTGTGGAGCTTTACTGGACTCTTGATTTCCCGGATACCGATCAGTTTCTCGTTTAGCTCCTCCATCTTCACTTTCAGATGAAGTGCGCGACCTACTCTTCTGAGCTTTAGGGTACTTACTTTTATCTGCCCATTTATCAAAATTTTTCTCACCCCAGACTCCTCTGGGTTTCTCATAATTTCTTCCTCCCCAGACTCCATTGGATCTGCCATTGCTGCATCTCGCCTCACTTCTCACTCTGTTCTCCCTCAAGCTCTTGTATGCTTCAGTAATCATATCCGCCCTATCTGCGGCATCTTTCACCTCCAATATCCCTGCTTCTTGGATCTTGAACTTTGTTTCGGGATGCATCATCTCCAAGAACTTCTCCATGACCATCAGTTGCTTCAGGTCAGCGTAAGATCCAACTCCAGCAGCCTCAATCCACTTCTGGAATCGTCTTTCCAGATCCCTTGCTGTCTCAGCAAACGTACACGCTCCAACTTTCACCATCTCTCTGAAGCGCTTCCTATAAGCTTCTGGGGTTAACTGAAACGAGCGCAAAATGCTGCTCTTTACCGTGGCATAATCCTGGCACTCTTCCAGTGACAATTGGGTGTATGCCTCCCTGGCTGCACCGGTCAATCTTAACTGGACCAGCTGGGCCCATTCCTCCTGTGGCCACTCCTTGATGCTGGCTACTTTTTCAAAGTGCTCGAAAAAGCTCTCTGCCTCTTCGGGAACAAACAAGGGAATGTCCTTCTCCCTAACCCTAACATCTGGTGGGTGTGATACCTGGGTGGTGCTCTCTGGCAACCCATGTTCAATCCTTTGCTCAGCCAAGGTTCTGTTCGCTTCTATCTGCATTTGTTTTGTTCTCTCTTTTTCTTTTTCGACCTCTAGTCTTGCTTTCTCTTTTTCTTTCTCTTGTTCCAACTCCAGTTCCCTTACTCTGGTTTTCTCTTTTTCTACTTCCAGTTTGGTTTTCTCTTTTTCTACTTCCAGTCTGGTTTTCTCTTTTTCCTTCTCGGCTTCATTTTTCATCTGGAGTTCTAATTTCATCTTTTCCAGCTGGAACTGTCTCTCCTTGTCCTCACGCTGCATCTGGAGCTCTAACTGGAATCTCTCCAAGCTCCTATTCCGGCTACTCCTACTACTGCGGCTACTCTTGCTGCTCCAACTCGATCCCTGGGATCTCACTTCATCCTGCCCATCATCCTCCTTTCCACTTTCAGCTCCTTTTTGGGCTCCTTGCTCTGCCGCTTCACTTTTGGCTCTTAACTGCCTCAGGATCTCATCCTTCATCCCAGCTACTTTAGATGCTTTCAACCTAATGCCACATTTTTCTGCTATTTGTTTCAATTGATCCCTCGTGCAACCTTCCAAGTCCTCGGGCTTGCCTGACTCCACAAACGTTTGCACCTTATCCATCTTTGTCCTGTGAGTCTTCCCAAGAGAGAGAATATACACCTGCGGTCACACAGTTTATCTATTTCAGCAAGGGTGTACAAATCCACTCTTGGACAGGGTGTGGGTGTGTCAGTTCACTATCCCGGACACAGGCCCCCAATTTATTATATAGACTGTGGGTTGGTTGGTGTTGTCGTCGTCGATCCTTCTCTATGGACAACCCAACCCACAACTCGGCAGAGTGCTTATACTAGGAGATCACCCTTGGCGCTTCTGGCTCTTGGAGAGGGGCTCAACGTCACACGTTTAGGGGATGCGGCTCCAACACTTAGCCTCGTCGTCACGTGCACACACCCACTCGAGCCGCTGTGACTCCCCACTCTCTCCTTATGAGATATGATCTCCTCAATCCCCCTATGACTTACTAGTATTACCTCCTACCCTGTCCACAGCAGTGGTTCATGGTTCTTTCTCTCTCTCTCTCCTTCTTCACTACTTCCTGGGAAGCCTCACTAGGACAAGGGCAAACACCAGCAAATTGTGACACATTTACTGAACAAAGCACATACACGATACATACACACATATAATAATAATGAATCCTATACTCTATAATATCACAATCAGGTTGCACTCCAATACCATCAGAACTCTATTATCAGCTTATCAAGTGGTATCCTATCTCCTGGTTCACCACCTGATACTATTAACCTCCTCAAGTTGGTCAAGCCTACACACTGTTGCACCATCAGCAAGATAACATATATATATAGAAAACCAGCATTTGAATGCAATAACATATACCAGTATAAATGTTCATTGATACTTCAGTATAAAAAAACTCCTTGACGCAAGAATGCCAACAGTCACTCACCTCTCACTGCGTCTTGCACGCTAATGACAACCAAACACTATCAACTCCCTACTAGTAATCCACCAGAACTTCCCCTTCCACCTCTGGAAGTTCACTACCCTATTTCTTTAGGTTCTTCCGGGCTTCACTACCAGGATCCTCTGCAGCTCCTCCAGGCTGCTATCATGAAGTTTCCTTGAGCAACTACGGTGCTTCACCCTTCTGCTAGGCTCCTCCACAGCTCTCTTGGCTGCTACACCATGAAGTTTCCTCGAGTAACTATGGTGCTTCACCACCTCTACAGAAGCACGTGACACTCCTCTTCACTGCTGCTTCTCCTCACAGCTCGAGGTCCTCTGCTCCACTACCTTGGAGTCTCATCAGCTACTTCATCTGCTGGCTTCGAAGTTCTCAGCAACTTCTTCCCCAAAAGACAAACCTGCAACCCATCGACACTCCAATAAAATGTTCCCCTTTAACACATAAACAAAAAATATTCACACAATATGTTTGCCTCAAACCTCTATCTGTTCTCTACATAGTGAGAGTGGACTCCCCCGTTTTGGGCGGGTCCATACTCCACCTCGCCTGGTGGCGGTCCTCACTCGCTGGGAGGGTCTTCCTCCATCCGGAGCCAGGCTCCCTCAGTCGTCCGCCAGCGCTCAGAGAGGACGGACGTCGCTCCGTGCTCCTCCCTCTTCACTCTCCTATTTCAGGCCTTCTGCCTTATTAAAACATGTCTAACTTATAAATAAACATCGCTACTGTCGCTGGGCACACGACCAACTACAAACAATCACTATGAACTGGCGTTTATCGTGCTTACCACAGATTAATTGGTCGAGGGCGCTTTCCCTCTGACGGCGTCTGGTCAGGGCGCTCCACACAGCCCACAATAATGCCTCCGGGCGGCTTAATATTCACTAATTATCGTCCACGACTTGAGACCACACGTCCCCAGCTCTATTCCACAGCTGGTACGTCTGCACACTTCTCTTCTCTTAGAGATATATCACTAGGGGTTCCCTTCTGACGGGAGCTCAACGGAGCGCGGCTTCCCCCTGCGATGTCTGGCACTCAAGTGAGGTCAAGGTCCTCCAGAAGCGAGCCTCAAGCCTCCAGCAAAATGTCCACATCTCCTAGCCAGTCATTTATCTATTTTCTTCTGCATTGCCCATAATCTCAAACTGTTATACATATCCAAGCAACTATTTTACATATGCGTTATCACCTCAATACTTGCTAGACCTTCTAGTTAGGTCAGGCTTGCTGAATAACTCTCAAGAAGGGAGACTCGTTTCTCCTGCAGGCTGAGATCATAACACCCCACACTGTATCCTGTGTCCCCACACTGTGTCCTGTGTCCCCACACTGTATCCTGTGTCCCCACACTGTATCCTGTGTCCCCACACTGTATCCTGTGTCCCCGCACTGTATCCTGTGTCCCCACACTGTATCCTGTGTCCCCACACTGTATCCTGTGTCCCCACACTGTATCCTGTGTCCCCACACTGTATCCTGTGTCCCCGCACTGTATCCTGTGTCCCCACACTGTATCCTGTGTCCCCACACTGTATCCTGTGTCCCCACACTGTGTCCTGTGTCCCCACACTGTATCCTGTGTCCCCGTACTGTATCCTGTGTCCCCGCACTGTATCCTGTGTCCCCACACTGTATCCTGTGTCCCCACACTGTATCCCGTGTCCCCACACTGTATCCTGTGTCCCCACACTGTA
Source organism: Procambarus clarkii (assembly GCF_040958095.1). Taxonomy (NCBI): domain Eukaryota; kingdom Metazoa; phylum Arthropoda; class Malacostraca; order Decapoda; family Cambaridae; genus Procambarus; species Procambarus clarkii. Next base: position 4,000,086 of record NC_091224.1, read on the forward strand.
TCCTGTGTCCCCACACTGTATCCTGTGTCCCCACACTGTATCCTGTGTCCCCACACTGTATCCTGTGTCCCCACACTGTATCCTGTGTCCCCACACTGTATCCTGTGTCCCCACACTGTATCCTGTGTCCCCACACTGTGTCCTGTGTCCCCGCACTGTATCCTGTGTCCCCACACTATCTTGTGTCCCCACACTGTATCCTGTGTCCCCACACTATCTTGTGTCCCCACACTATGTCCCCACATTGTGTCCTGTGTCCCCACACTGTGTCCCCACACTGTATCCTGTGTCCCCACACTGTATCCTGTGTCCCCACACTATCTTGTGTCCCCACACTATGTCCCCACATTGTGTCCTGTGTCCCCACACTGTGTCCCCACATTGTGTCCTGTGTCCCCACACTGTGTCCTGTGTCCCCACACTGTGTCCCCACATTGTGTCTTGTGTCCCCACATTGTGTCCTGTGTCCCCACATTGTGTCCTGTGTCCCCACATTGTGTCCTGTGTCCCCACACTATGTCCCCACATTGTGTCCTGTGTCCCCACACTATGTCCCCACATTGTGTCCTGTGTCCCCACACTATGTCCCCACATTGTGTCCTGTGTCCCCACACTGTGTCCCCACACTGTATCCCGTGTCCCCACACTGTATCCTGTGTCCCCACACTGTATCCTGTGTCCCCACACTGTATCCTGTGTCCCCACACTGTGTCCTGTGTCCCCACACTGTATCCCGTGTCCCCACACTGTATCCTGTGTCCCCACACTGTATCCTGTGTCCCCACACTGTATCCTGTGTCCCCACACTATCTTGTGTCCCCACACTGTATCCTGTGTCCCCACACTATCTTGTGTCCCCACACTGTATCCTGTGTCCCCACACTATCTTGTGTCCCCACACTATGTCCCCACACTGTATCCTGTGTCCCCACACTGTATCCTGTGTCCCCACACTGTATCCTGTGTCCCCACACTGTATCCTGTGTCCCCACACTGTATCCTGTGTCCCCACACTGTATCCTGTGTCCCCACACTGTATCCTGTGTCCCCACACTGTATCCTGTGTCCCCACACTGTATCCTGTGTCCCCACACTGTGTCCTGTGTCCCCGCACTGTATCCTGTGTCCCCACACTATCTTGTGTCCCCACACTGTATCCTGTGTCCCCACACTATCTTGTGTCCCCACACTATGTCCCCACATTGTGTCCTGTGTCCCCACACTGTGTCCCCACACTGTATCCTGTGTCCCCACACTGTATCCTGTGTCCCCACACTATCTTGTGTCCCCACACTATGTCCCCACATTGTGTCCTGTGTCCCCACACTGTGTCCCCACATTGTGTCCTGTGTCCCCACACTGTGTCCTGTGTCCCCACACTGTGTCCCCACATTGTGTCCTGTGTCCCCACATTGTGTCCTGTGTCCCCACATTGTGTCCTGTGTCCCCACATTGTGTCCTGTGTCCCCACATTGTGTCCTGTGTCCCCACATTGTGTCCTGTGTCCCCACACTATGTCCCCACATTGTGTCCTGTGTCCCCACACTATGTCCCCACATTGTGTCCTGTGTCCCCACATTGTGTCTTGTGTCCCCACACTATCTTGTGTCCCCACACTGTGTCCCCACACTGTGTCCCCACACTATCTTGTGTCCCCACACTATCTTGTGTCCCCACACTGTGTCCCCACACTGTGTCCCCACACTGGCTCACTACTGTATGGTCGGCGGATGTGTCCTGTGTCACTGCTATCACAGGCCTAGGTATTGGTTTAAATCTTCAGAGAGAGAGAGAGAAGGGGGGGGGGGGGAGGAGAGAGTGAGTTGCATGACAGGATAAAGAGAGAAGGAGCATGATGTGATGGCGAGAGAGAGGATATAATATAGAGGGAGAAGGTGAGAACATTGGGGTAATAGATGATAATATAATAATGGCTGGTAATGCAATAAATGGTTGGTAATGGGATACATGATTGTGTAATAAGATGAAGGCAGGAACCGGGATAAACTCGTTACCTATATTAGTGCAAGAGGAAACTATTTAGAAAGATTAAGGGTTGAGGTACTAACACAACACGCCACCGTTCTCCCTCTTCTGGGTGAAGCAAACTACCCACCTGTTCAAGACGATGCTAACTGGAAACCTCTTCTCCTTGACGCCATAAACAACCTCCTCAGTGTGAGGTCAACTCTCAGGGTTGGCATGGAAGGGTCAACTATTGAATGTCTTCACAAACTGATCATTTGGTTTTCATCCAGTTGACATTTAACCAGGAATTGAGCAACGAGTCATTTTACAGGCTTTTGGGACGAGGCGGATCTCTTGGTGACACATGTTCAGAGTTGACCTGAGCTGGTGTTATGACCCCTCCCGGGCACTGTGGGGGCCTTCATCACTCCTGTTGGTGGTCTGTGTATGTGAGGGTGAGGCTGGTGGACAGGTCAACCACTGTGTGTATGTGTGGGTGAGGTTGGTGGACAGGTCAACCACACTGTGTATGTGTGGGTGAGGTTGGTGGACAGGTCAACCACACTGTGTATGTGTGGGTGAGGTTGGTGGACAGGTCAACCACACTGTGTATGTGTGGGTGAGGTTGGTGGACAGGTCAACCACTCACTTCACGTTTCCTGATCACCACCAAACAATGCTCACAGGCCGGAAAATTTGCGCTCAAAATCCACAATGTTTTGGATGATTTGAAGAGGTTTTTCAAGGATTTGGGAAGGATTAAGAACGTGACGCATTATCTGACGTGAAATTTCTACAGCAGTTACACTGACCATAGTTATACTGCAAATATAGTTATACACTGAACATAGTTGTTGTATTTTGAAAACAATTAAATTTGAAATTTCTAAGCATTAATAATGTTAAAAGATATTTGTATCATATTTTGAGACTCCCCTGAAGTACATGATTGAGTGCCATCTTTTGATATATCTGACTTTACGGGGAAACGGGCCTCCCAAGTTTAGCCACCCGACGAGACATGGTGTGTGCCAACTATCGTCACTCTGTACCACTGATCACCAGACACACTCATACAGATCAAACATTAACCCAACAGTTAACCCACATAACCCCCCCCTCCCCCAACCATTCACTCACAACCTTTCCTCACACGGGCTACAAATAACCTCAATCTAGACCTGTCTCTACTCCAAAACTCGGAAACCCAACTTACTGTCCCCCTCACTATTCCACCTTGGCTTTATACAACTCCTAATACATCAATACAACTCGAAGACAACATTCCAAAGTTTGCACCAAACTCAGCCTTAGCCTCAGTCATTGTCTCAACAATGCACGGGCTCACCATAGCCCGCGCTACTTGGAACTTTTTGTTCCAATTAGCGAATCTTTAACAACAACAACTCAACAATGAAAAATTGCTACCCAAATACCACAGCGATTTACACAGATGGGTCTCGCATCATCATGAACAACGTACCCTCGGTCACTTGCGCTGTATGGATACCGGAATACCTCTCAAGCAGGGATGGCGGCTACCAAACCAACTATCTATTGTCACGGCTGAATTATATGCCTTATATCAAGCTCCCCAAATAATCCCAACATTACCAGTCGGGACATAAACAATCTGTAGTGACTCCAGGAGTGCGAGTCAGGCAATTACATACTCTTCAACAACGTGCAAGAAGTTTGTTTACCCATGTCTTCAACTTCTTCATGAATATCGATTGAACGGATATGACACCTCTATCCAGTGAGTGCCAGCGCATTGTGGTATACTCCATAATGAACTAGTTGATCAATTAGCCAAAGCGATGCACAACACGCCTCGCATTACCCATGTGACTGACTGGTTACTTCACGCCAATCTGAGGTCTCACCCCTCACCGTAACTCTCTGCTTCCTATCGCTTAGGTACTCCCTTATCCACTGGAGCACCTTACCAGCTACACCTGCCTGTCTCTCCAGCTTATGTACCAGCCTCTTATGCGGTACTGTGTCAAAGGCTTTCCGACAATCCAAGAAAATGCAGTCCGCCCAGCCCTCTCTTTCTTGCTTAATCTGTGTCACCTGGTCGTAGAATTCTATTAAGCCAGTCAGGCAAGATTTACCCTCCCTGAACCCATGTTGGCGATTTGTCACGAAGTCCCTTCTCTCCAGATGTGTTACCAGGTTTTTTCTCACAATCTTCTCCATCACCTTGCATGGTATAGAAGTCAAGGACACTGGCCTGTAGTTCAGTGCCTCTTGCCTGTCGCCCTTTTTGTATATTGGGATGTACACGTGTGTACGTGTGTGTGTGTGTGTGTGTGTGTGTGTGTGTGTGTGTGTGTGTGTGTGTGTGTGCGTGCGCGCGCGTGCGTGTGTGTGTGTGTGTGTGTGTGTGTGCGTGCGCGTGCGTGTGTGTGTGTGCGCGTGCGCGTGCGTGTGTGTGTGTGTGTGTGCGTGCGCGTGCGTGTGCGTGTGCACGCGCGTGTGTGTGTGTGTGTTATAAAGAGAGAGATAATACGTGTTACCGTTGGAACACCTAACCAGACATTACCGTGAGAGGGTGTACCAGACATTACTGTGAGAGGGTGTACCAGACATTACCGTGAGAGGGTGTACCAGACATTACCGTGAGAGGGTGTACCAGACATTACCGTGAGAGGGTGTACCAGACATTACTGTGAGAGGGTGTACCAGACATTACCGTAAGAGGGTGTACCAGACATTACCGTGAGAGGGTGTACCAGACATTACCGTGAGAGGGTGTACCAGACATTACCGTGAGAGGGTGTACCAGACATTACCGTGAGAGGGTGTACCAGACATTACCGTGAGAGGGTGTACCAGACATTACCGTGAGAGGGTGTACCAGACATTACCGTGAGAGGGTGTACCAGACATTACCGTGAGAGGGTGTACCAGACATTACCGTGAGAGGGTGTACCAGACATTACCGTGAGAGGGTGTACCAGACATTACCGTGAGAGGGTGTACCAGACATTACCGTGAGAGGGTGTACCAGACATTACCGTGAGAGGGTGTACCAGACATTACCGTGAGAGGGTGTACAAGCGAGCGGCCAGTGTGGGCGGTCTGGGCCCCGCCTCCTCACTGCTCCCGCCAACACTTGCCAACTACTGACCTCGCTACAATAATGTTGTTCTTGTAGACCCGACGCTGTAAACACTGCCCGAGTATTTTATGGCACACTAATGTAATAAAATAAACGCAAGAGTTGTGGGGAAAAAAAACGAATACATAACTAACGCAAAACTCAGAGTCAAAAGAGCTCTCTCTCTCACCAGAGCTCAAAGACCGTATTGTGATCAGAGACACATTCAAGCCAACAGACACAACAGAGCTCACAAACCCACTAAGTCCATAAGCTCACAGGATGGAAACAATTTTTCAACAATTTTTCACTGGAGACAAGCCTCCAGTGCTCACAAACTAAAGTTCATTGACAAACAAGAGAACACGAGTTCTGAGACTCAGGAGTGCCAGCAAACACACCAGAGCTCTCAGACCTCCCCCACACTCCCAACAATAGGTGGCTTTCGTGAGGTTGACACATCAATTCTCACCAAATATTGCTGAGATCCAAACAATGTTAATCATAAAAAATTGTCTATGTCCATTAGGACGTCGTGCAAATATTCTTTTAAAATTATATTTACAATTCCCCCAATTTATTGGCAAAAAAAAAAAGAGTGAGCATATAGTGACCTAGAACATCAATTTAAAATTCATGTGAAATGCAAATAAAACACTGCTGAACCATCAGATAAAGAGAGCCCGCCTCAGAGGGGTGAGTGCCCCTCATGCAGGGGACTTTCTTTTGGCAGTGCTGGTGTCTGCAACAGTCACGCGTCTAAAACCAAACACCTTCCGTATAGCAGTGGCCCTCAACCTTGGGGCCCCAATTCATACTCAATACAAGTGCATTTTCAACAGTGAGGTAACCAATATGGACTGCATGAGCTGCACCGTGGAAGCTCCAAGGGCTGGTATGTAATACACAACGAAATTAAGATCATCATCAGGAGGAGCCTTGCCTCAGCTCAGTGCCCGGTAGAGAGAGAATCTAGCATTATAACGGCCCAAAACCTGGACGATAATGCACTTCGCCCAGATGGCATCACAATATACCCCTGGAAGAGGGACAAACAACTAGTGTAGGACTACACATGTGTATCCACCCTGGCTAACACCTACATACACTTCATTGCTGATCAAGCAGGTGGGGCGGCCAACCACGGGGAAACAGCAAAATCAAACAAGTACTGTACAGGCAACTGAAAAATCAAGACACCTTGTTACCATTGGGTCTGAGACGCTCGGCCCCTGTGGTAGAAATGCCTTGGGCTTTCTCAAAGAATTGGGTTCCAGACTCGTTGACACCACCAGAGACTCGAGAGCTACTAGATTCCTGTTTCAGCGCCTCAGTGTGGCGATGCAGAGGGGAAACGCCTGCTGCGTCCTCGGTTCGCGTTACAAAGCTGAGGAGCTCCAAGAGATCAGTAACATTTAACCTTTCATTATATTTTTTAATAAAGTATAACTGGATACCTTTAAATATCTAATGAAGAAAAAGAAAGCACAAAACGAAGAGGGGGAGGGCAAAAGAACATGGAAACTGCATTGTAGGGACCCCAAGAATCCCCTCTAATGCGTTGTGTGTGCCTTTCTCCGAGGCTGTTGGGCCTCTTCTTCCAGCCTTCGGTGATACCCCCCCCCCCCTTGTGGAAACACCTTGTATAATAAACAAGAGGAATATAATACAGCTCAACAGAAAACTTGCAATTCTTTAATAGTCCAACGTGAAAATCGGAATAACTTTTCCCCTGACTATTTGCAAAACTAATATAACAAAATCCTTATTTTCGTTCAAAAAATGTGTTGCTTTTCTAATTAATAATATTTGTAATGTGAGTAAAAATGGCCAGAATAGCACTCTTTCGTTAAATTTATTAAAACTTGATCAGTTTTATTTGTTGAATGTAATCATATTTGAATGTAATCACATATGAAAATTGCATATATGAATGTAATCAGCTCATAATACAATGTGTGGTTTTATTAAATCTTCTCTATATAGGTACAATATGCCGTCCATATGACAATAGGTTCCCCATTGCTGGACCACAACAAAACAATATTATTTTGAACAAAAATAATTTTGTTCAATTTTGAACAAAAATAATTTTGTTCAATTTTGAACAAAAGTAATTGCTCAAATTTGTTGTGATAGGAGTCGACATCTCGCATAATGCTGCCCACAACAGCCGGGATGGGTACAGAAAATACTCACATGAACCAAAGATACATTGATAGAATTTGTTCAGTATGATTGTAGTGAACAAATGGAATGAACAAAAGTAAAGTTTTAGAAGCAGACATCATACAACTTCATACATAGATATGAACGCTCTTATGAGAGTAGGTAACATAAACACCTAATGATTGAAGGTTGAAAGGCCGGGAACAGAGAGCTGAAGCTCAACATTTTCACTTGCAATTAATTAAGAACAATTCTGTGAAGGCCCAATAGCACTCTCTGGCCTTGTGAGTGCTCACAGGCGCTCATATAATACATTTATCTCAAACCCGAGAAGTAGCACCACAATGTCGTGTTAAGGCCGAAGACAAACTGCCTATTACAGGACACGACCACCAACTGGTTAAAGTTAACGCTCAAACTTAACCAAAGATCTCTGTGAATTGGCGAGTAGTTGGTAACAGGCCTTTATCTATATAAATATAAATGGAAATGTTCGTTTGTACATAACCGATAATCTCCGAAAGTTCTTTACCGATTGCTTTGAAATTTTCACACAATGTTCCATTCGCATCCGAGCAGGTTTTTATATACATACTATATAGATGTCACGTCTGTGACGGCAAAAAAAAATTTTTTTTTTTGAAAAACTGTTTTTCATGTGAGGGAAATCTTCGAAACCTCTTTACCGATTGCTTTGAAATTTTGACACAACGTTGCATTCGAATAGGCGCGTCGTTTTATATATCTACTATATACATGCCATCCCTGTGAAAGGAAAAAGCATGCTTTTTTTTTTTGTAAAACAGCGGCCATCTGTTGGACGTAAGGGCAATACATGTTGTAATCTCCGAAAGTTCTTCACCGATTGCTTATAAATTTTGACACAAGGTTCCATCCGAATAGGTACGTCTTTTTATATACTACTATATAGATGCCACTCCTGTGACAGATAAAAACATGCGTTTTTGAAAAACAGCGCCATCTGTTGCACAAAATAGCAACATGCACTCTATACTAAATATGTCACGAATTCCATTTCAATGTTTCAGATTGCATTGATAAAATTTATTTTCATATATTTTGATTTATTTAATTTTTATTGAATTATTTTGTGTGACATTGTGTTGGAATTGATCTGTGTTCTTTACCATACCGTTCATTTCGTAAGTATAAGTATGGGTGCCACACCTGTGACAGGTAAAACTAGGCTTTTCTTGAAGAACAGCGCCATTTGTTGCATGTAAGAGCAACACACATGCTATACTAAATATGTTGCAATTCCATTTCAATGTTTCTGATTGTATTGATAAATTGAATTTTCATAGCTTTTGATCTATTTTAATTTTCATTTAATTATTTTGTGTGAATTGCATTGGAATTGAGCTGTGTTGTTTACCATACCGTTCATTTTGTGAGTATAGTTTATTTATTTTTTTCATATTTTCATTTCATTTTTTAATTTTCTTATATTTCAGTGATGGGAACATCAGATCACTTTGTTCCCAATTTTCTGATGGGAACCGCAGACCATCTGGGAAGGCATCGGACGAGGGAGTGGGGGATGGTGGGAATGACAAAGGGACGGAAGTGAGAGATAGTGGGGAGGACGAGGGGACAAGGGAGGGGGTAATAGTGGGGAAGCACAAGGGGACGAGGGAGTTTGGGATGGTAGGGACGAGGAAATGGAGAATGGTGGGGAGGACAAAGGGACGGTGGAATGGAGCATGGTGGGAAGGAGGGGATGGTGGTGTAGGGAATGGTGGGGAGGACTGGGGGACATGGAAGGTTGCTGAGCCACAACAACGCATGGTCGGGTACTGCTAGTATATATATATATATATATATATATATAATATATATATATATATATATATATATATATATATATATATATATATATATATATATATATATATATATATATATTGTTGGGGGTTTCACCTCTCTATTATTCTCTACCCTTACTCTGGGGTGAGCAATAGTTATGCTCAAGGTCACTCACCGTAGCCCTGCGGGTCTTCACTCGATCCTCACGGCGCCACTGCACGCCAGGAGAGTCTCCCAGTCAATCTTAACGGCCTCTTATTAAGAAAGAGTGAGAACACGACTCATTCACTTGACTGTCGTGTGCCCTCCCCAACAATCGGGCTCTACGGTAAACCACAAGGTCGCCAACTGGTGTTTTAGGTGGCCAGTAACACCATCAGTGGACTGGTGGAATTAGTGGTAGCCTTGGCAAGGTCACACTCAAAAGATCAGGAATCAGGCAGGTACTTATTGTTACCACTCAATGCTTTCAGTATAATGTAGCCACAAGATCAATGGAGGGAATGATAAAAACACAAAGGTAATTTTGTATTTTACTTAAAATGTATGAAAGATGTCACAAGGCCAAACAATAACAAATAAATCAATTGATCCTGACGCGGCCGGTAATTCCCACGAATAGTATGCGATCACTAGGGGGCAACACCTCCCCCTCCTCATCAAGTGTCAAGAACAGCTGATCGCCTGGCCCTCCGCGCGGAAGCTCTTTGCTTGTTTTCAGAATCACGCGCGCTGTTTCTTTAAGTTCTCCAATATTACTATGAACTCGCACACACGATATTGGCTACAATAGCACGTATCACTTGGTTACACTGTACTCAGGCTCAAACAGTCTTTTCTACAATCACCCCCTCCCCGCTCAGCTCGTTGTCGCCGTCTGGGGGCTTAGTGGGCAGCTGCCGGAGTGTGATGCTCCTTGGGACAGTCCTCTGTCCTTTTCTAGCCTTGTGCTCCTGCTGCCGTCCTCTCCAATTCTGCTGGGCATCTTTTCCTTTTCCTTCTGTTTCGTTTTTCTCCCCTCTCTTCTCCTATCTGCTTGCCGTTTCCTGCCGACCTTTTGCTCGTTCTGGTTCTTCCCTTGGACTTCTTCTACTTTGACGCCCGGGTGCTTGAGGAGGCATACTCTTGCACCCGTAGAACTGCAGTACCCGACGTCGAGAGCGAGGGGAACCTTTTATTGTCAATCCCCACTTCGTCACTGAACCCGATCTCGACGGACTGTCGGTTTCTTAAGGTGGCGTTTGTGGGGCGTATACTCACGACGCACCCCTAGGAGGCCCCGACAAGATCGGCGATAGCTTCTTGTTGGGTGTCCTGCCTCTAATTGTGGCTCCATGGTGGGTGTGGGGGCACATTCGTGAGTGAATTCGTAATTTCGTCAGGATGATAACCCCTGTTTCGGCTGCTTCTGGCTTACCTTTTCAGGCTCGTGGGGTGGGCGACCAAGCCCCCGAGTCGGTCCGTATTGGAAGACCGGGCTCTGTAGCCTCCGCTGCATTGGGCCCCGACCTTGCTCCTCCTTTGGCCTCTCTGACTCCTTCCCCTGGCTCCCCTCCCTCCTCTGTGGTTGGGTCGAGCCCCAAGCCCCCAGTGGTGACTACCTCGTCCCCTGGCGCGGCTCCTTCTCTAGTTGTAACTACTGCGCCTTTTAACCCCTCTCTCTCTGGGGGTTCTCACCGCCGTTCTCGTCATGGCCGCCCTCGCACGATTCCTTCCAGTTCTGCTACCTATCAAGCCTTGTTTGGTCCCGCTTTGTGGGCCAAATATTTTGATCTCCTCCCTCTTGATTCTGCGCCTCCTGACGATTTCTCCCTTCATCGACATCTCATTGATTCCGTGGATGCCTCCATTACTTTTAACCCCACTCGTCTCGGTACGCGTGTCGTTGCTGCTCCTTCTCAGGATGCTGCTTCCCGCTTGGCTGCCTTATCCTGCCTTGGCGAGACCCCCGTTCGGGTCTCGAAGAACGTTCAGTTGAATGCCAGTGTTGGCACTATTTTGCTCCCGCCCCATGTTGCGACCGGTGTTCGGGACCTACGCGACTGCCACGACGATATTCGACATATCCTCGCTGCCCAGGGCCATTCTATTCTCCAGGTGGACACGTTTACTCGTCCCCCTCGTGGTAGTCGCCGTCAACCCCTCCGGGTTGTGAAGATTTCCTTTGATGGTAGGACCCTTCCACCCTCTGTCATTCTTGCTGGTGCCAGGTGCTCTGTCCAGGAGTACATTCCTTCTCCTCGGCTCTGCAACAAGTGCTGGAGGTTTGGGCATGGTGCCCTCCGCTGCTCCGGGACTGTCTCTCTCTGTCCTTTGTGTGGTGGCGAAGGTCACTCTAAGTCGGAGTGCGCTTCTCCCCAGGCTCGTTGCCTCAACTGCGGTGAGGCCCATCCCACCTTCTCCCGTGCGTGTGTCCATTACAAGCTTGAGGCAGCCGTCCTCAACTTGAAGCACCGGGAGCGTTTATCTTTTCCTGAGGCGAGGCGCCAGGTTCGCCGGCTCCCGCCTTATGCTAATATCTCTTATGCTCGCGTGTTGCGCTCTTCCTCTCCTCGTCCTTCCCGCCTTCTTCAGACTCACAACCGTTTCCAGGCCTTGGACCCTGATGCGCCCACTGCCCCCTCCTCTGTCCCTTTGGGTTCTCTCCCGAAGGATCCTCCTCCTGGTCCTCTGTCTGGGGTTCCCCTTCCTTCTACCCGGTCTGTCGTGTCTTCTGTGTCTCCTTCCTCATCCCCCTCCGATCCTCCTTCCCATCCTCTTCCTCCATCTATCGGCTCTCCCCGCCGCCTGTCGGTGCGGGCGGATGTCCATCGCTCTCCTAACGGCCGTCGTGTGTGCTCTCGTTCGGCTTCTCCTGTTGAGACACTGGAATCCGTTGCCCGGTACGTAGTTGCTGGGACACCGGTCTCTTTAAGTCAGAAGCGTAAGCCTGGCTCCTCTCCTTCCTCTTCCCCGGCGGGTAAGAAGGCTTCGCTTTCTTCCTCAGCTCCTCCTTCTGGCTCTGTTGCTCCTTCCACTCCCGTTTCAGTGCTTGCGCCCCCTGTTCCTGCTATGGAGGTTTCTTTGGCCCCTGCTTCCCTTTCGGTTGCTGCTCTTGCTGGGGTGCGCTCCTCTCTTTCTACTCCCCCTCTTCCTGCTGCTGTCCTTGACTGCTCCTCTCCGTTGTCTCCTCCTCCTCCTCCTCCTCCTCCGGACCCTGCCCGCCCACCTCTGATCTGTTCTCCCGTTTCCTTCCCTCCGTCTTTGCTCAGTTTACCCATGCCCCCTAACCCTGACTTTGCTGACCCTGATCCCGACCCTGATATTCTTTAACGTGCTCTGTTGGTCTTTCGCCTTTGTTTCTTCCTTGTTCTCTGTTTTTGTCCTTTCTCTTCTCGTCGTTGTCCATTCTTCAATGGAACGTTCGAGGTTATTACGCCAATTTCCTCGAACTCCAACTTCTGGTTTCGCGGTTTTCGCCCCTTTGTGTCTGTCTCCAGGAGCCGATGCTTGGTGCTCGTCCTGGTCGTTTTCGTGGCTATTCCTTTCTCTCCCCCCCCCCAGCCATTGCTGGGGCTTCTAATTCTTCTGCTCTCTTGATTCGGGCTGATGTTCCCTTTGTTCCTTTACTTTTTCCTTCGCCTCTCCATTGTTCTGCTGCTCGTATCTTTGTGGGGAAATGGTACACAGTTTGTTCCATTTATCTCCCCCCGAGTGTCCCGCTCTCTCTTCCTGATTTGAAACACCTCCTAAACTCCTTGCCGGAGCCTGTGCTCCTGCTGGGTGACTTCAATTGTCGTCATTCTCTTTGGGGTGACGTTCTGACGAATACCCGGGGTCGCCTCCTTGAGCCGTTTCTCCTCTCTTCTTCCCTGTCTCTTCTGAATTCTGGTGAGCCCACTCATTTGGACTCTCGAACTCGCACCCTTTCTTGTCTTGATCTTTCTCTCTGCTCTTCTTCTCTTTACTTAGATTTCACATGGCAGGTTCTTGATGACCTCCATGGAAGTGATCATTTCCCCATCCTTGTTTCCTTTTTCTCTTTTCGCCCTTCCCTCTCTTTCCCTAGGTGGCAGTTTGCTAAGGCGGACTGGACCCTATTTTCCCTCAGTGCTACTCTCTCTGACCTCTCCCTTCTGCCCCTCTCTCGCGCTCTCCTCCTTTTTCATGACACTGTCTTCGACGCTGCCCTCCGCTCTATTCCTCGCTCTTCCTCTCGGGGTCCACGGAAGTGCGTTCCCTGGTGGAATGCGGACTGTGCTCGGGCTGTCCGCTGTAAGCGTGCAGCCTGGAAGAAGCACTGCCGTAGGCAGACGACCGATTCTTTTCTTTTCTTTCGGAAAGCGAGTGCGGTGGCCCGTAGGGCCATCCGTACGGCTAAACGTGAATGTTGGGCATCTTATGTCTCGACAATTACGTCCGAAACCCCTCTGGCCCAGATCTGGAAGCGTATCCGCAAGATAGCGGGTAAGTTCGTTCCCGATGTTTCACCGGTCCTTCACCTCCATGATACTCTTGTGGCGGACCCGTTGCAGGTCGCTTCCGAACTGGGTTCCCACTTTTCTTCTGTTAGCTCTGGTCTTCATCTTCCCCAATCTTTCCTTCTTCGTAAACCTGTCCTTGAGTCTCGTCCTTTAGATTTCTGCACTCATCTTCAGCTTCCCTATAATGATCCCTTCTCTCTCTCTGAACTTCGTTCTGCCCTGGCCCTCTGCGGTTCTACGGCGGCGGGCTCCGATGGTATTCATTATGAGATGCTTCGCCATCTCCCTCCGAGCACGTCTCAGTATTTACTGAGTCTGTATAATCGGATCTGGGAGTCGTCGTCAGTCCCTGAGGACTGGCTCGATGCCGTGGTCCTCCCTGTTCGCAAACCGGGGTCTCTGGGTACTTCCCCTAAGGACTTTCGCCCTATTGCTCTCACAAGTTGTGTCTGCAAACTCTTTGAACGTATGGTTAACGTTCGTCTGATGTGGTTCCTGGAACACCATCACCTCCTCTCCCCTTCTCAATTTGGTTTCCGCAAGTGCCGCAGCACGACAGATGTCCTGGTGAACTTGGAGGTCTATATACGTACTGCTTTTGCTGCGAAGACCTCCGTTGTTGCCGTCCTTTTTGACCTAGAAAAGGCTTACGACACCACTTGGCGTTATCATATCCTATCTCAACTTCATTCTTTTGGCCTTCGTGGTCATCTCCCTCTCTTTCTCCGCAGCTTCCTCTCTCGTCGTTCCTTTCGGGTGCGCCTTGGTACTGCTCTCTCTCCCTCTTTTCAGCAATACGAAGGTGTGCCCCAGGGTAGTGTTCTGAGCACTACTCTTTTTCTGGTTGCCCTCAATGGTCTTCTTTCCTCTCTTCCTTCTGGTGTCTTCTCCGCTCTCTATGTCGATGATCTTACCCTTTGTTGTCAGGGTGATGATTCGCCTCTCCTTCAACGCCGGCTTCAACTTGCGATTGATGCCGTGTCGTCTTGGGCCACAGGTCATGGCTTCAAGTTCTCTACTTCTAAGACTTGTGCCATGACTTTTACGCGGAAACGGGTTGTTCTTCGTCCCTCTTTGTCACTTTATGGTCATCTGTTACGGCCCTCTCGGGACGCAACGGGGTTCTTACTCTGATGTAGTTAGAGAAAGATATATATCCGGCCCCAAGCCAGTAGAGGCTTTCAAGGGATGCGATCCGTGACGCAAGTAACTTAAAGGGAGTATGGAAAGATAGTTAAGAACTTAATATTATAATTAACACCATCACCATTTAAATATATATAATAAAAGAGTACACAAAGGGGGGGGGGGTATTAATGCTATGCAAGGGGATTATTCACTGTAGTCTTCTGCTGAAGACTCTGGTGCCACACCACTTTCGGTGCCGATTCCTTGGTGCTTTCTTCGTGGCCTCAAGACGTGTCTTCTGGAACGCCGAGCCTACCCTGGCCACAGGTCAGCCACAACACAGGTCCACTGGGGGCACCGTCGTGGAGGCCGTCAACCACACGTCCAGCAGGTCTGCTGGCAGGTACTGAGCCACCAAGGCTGGTACGGCCACTCCACGAACGATAAAAGGGGTATGCCCTAGACAGGAGTCTCGTGTGATATCACCAATCACCCTCCTGTCCTCAATACCCCAGTGGATTATCGTCTCCAACCGTCGGTCCCGGGTAAATCCTTCCACTGCCACTCCACTGGCAGGCTTAACACACCACAGTGTTCTTCCGGGGGGACGACGTCACAACAGCTGCAGCAAACTTCACAGTATGGAGACTGGCTGCCTCGGGTAGACTGACTCAATCGTCAACACAGTGGTCCCAGGTCGACTCTGTAAACAGACACGTCATCAATAACTGGGACACTAATACACCACACTCACAGGCTAGGGCACAAACACCTGACGTATCCAGTCCATAGATGGCGCTGTCGTCGGAGCACCACCTCACCAGAGGTCAGGAGCGGCGTTGTTGAGTGCTGAACCAGACTGGAAACTGGTCCTCGAGGTCAGTACACGCTGTCCTCACTAGGTGTCGTCGTTCGTTTGGCGGGGGTTTCGGGAGCTGACCCACAGATGGCGTGTTTGTCACTGCTCCAGGCTCGGACGCTGAATCCGGGTTCGTAACACCTCCCCACCAAAAAGAATTTGGTTTGGGGTTCTATAAAAAGAAACACAAACCAAATTAGTACGACGACACAACTCCAAATGGACACACATGCTTTATAATCTGGGATGTCGAGGCTGTCACGTCTACAGAACTGTACTGAGGAACCCTGGCACAAAGGGAACTTGTAGATAGAAGGCAATGATCTGCCTGATATAATCGTCCACCTCTCCACTGCGATGTCAAGCAGGGGCATCATCTCACACCTCTCTAGTACGGATTGGTTTTGACACGATCTGGGGTGACTCGACACTTCCCTATGTCGTGGCACCGATGATGGCTGACCACAGACGGCATTTCTGGTGCCAGTCCGATGGTCCTTCAGGGAGGCAGGAACCTGGAATACAGGGGTTTGATAATTCAGAGTGCTAGTGACAATGGGCAAGTCAGTACTTACTATACTCTCCTCTACTAGGCCCACACCTAGTTTCAACAGGGCTGCTTGCTCACTGAAGATGGCATTCGCTCTGCAACCGTCAGGTCGACCAACGTTCCGTATAACGCTGTATTGAGGCTCAGCAATCACGCGGGGGGTGTCAACCTGTCGGAAACAGTCACTCATATTATCATTTGTCGTACCTCCTGTATCAATTATCACCTTCCAGGTCCCTCCTTCAACTGCAACACTTGCAGTACTAATCTCTAATCCCTGGGACCTCTTCACGATGTTCATGGGAGCCATCATCCTTCGGGTCGTCCACTGATCCTTACTGAGAACACAGAGAACACATAGGAGAACAAAACAAAATACCGGTAGGAAACATTTGGTAAGTCGAGGGATAAGTTTCCTGAGCTTGTCATGTCCATAGCCGGCAACATCCACACGCCTGGCTTGGACCGAAGAGGGCACTAGACCTTTTGAACACACCGCACCTACCTCTGACGTCTGGGGAGTCTCTGGCTGGTTCACTACACGCTGTAACTTGCCATACCGCAAGCACACATCCGCCTTCGCTCCAGACTCGTTGGTATCCGTGGGTGCCTGCACACAAGGCCTCTCTTCTAGCTCAGGTACTTCTGCCATCGTAACCTCATGTTCCTTGTCAAGAGAAGAATCAGGAGACACTGCTAGATAACTGTCGATCTGCGGGGGAGAGGACAAATTAGACTTGTTCAAATCCGGGTCTGTCTTTACCTGGACATTACCATTGCCTGTTACCTCAGACCGTGCTGTTCTGGTAGACTCGTCCACAACCTTGGGATGATTGGTGCTCCAATCGGTCACCAAGTCGTGGGCTAGTACCACGTCAATCCCAGCCACAGGGAGGGTATCGACTACTGCCAACGCACATGTGCCGCTGAAATAAGGCGAGTCGAGATGTACTGGCACTAAGGGGGCGATGTACTGCGTTCTCGGAAACCCAACCAGGACAACCTGTCGTTTCCCGTCCACACTTACTCCCTCGGGTAACGAGCTCTTCACGATCAGGGACTGGGCTGCTCCACTATCTCTGAGCACTACAACTGATCTACCAGTATGATCACTCGTTACATACCCGCATGAAGTGTGAGGGGCAAACAAACTTGGTCCTTCCTGCGTCATCGTAGACTGGTTTCCTGCTGGTGGTGTAACACAGCTCATCAACATCACCTCCCTTCGTGCGCTGCCACCTCTTCTGCCTCGGCACCTAGCAGCTATGTGCCCCTTCTGCCCACAAGTCCAGCACACCATGTTCCTCCTCGGACTACGGTGTTTCGGACTAC
Organism: Procambarus clarkii; assembly: GCF_040958095.1. Lineage (NCBI taxonomy): Eukaryota > Metazoa > Arthropoda > Malacostraca > Decapoda > Cambaridae > Procambarus > Procambarus clarkii. The sequence goes on from NC_091224.1 coordinate 4,017,488, forward strand.
TAGGACTTGTTCTTCGAGGGCTACTTGGGGGCGTCTTCTTAGCACTTTGTGGGACGGGTCTTTCTTCTTCATCCTGAGGTCTGTCAAACCGGCGCTGGTAATTCCTTGGGACGTACTTAGCAGACGGCCTATGAGTCAGGATGTACTCTTCAGCCATGGTGGCTGCTGTACTCAAGGTCTCCACCTGCTGCTCTTCTAGGTATGTCTTGAGGTCTCCAGACAAACAATCCTTGAAGTCCTCGAGCAGAATCAGCTGTTCGAGGTCTTCCTTGGTCTCCACCTTCCGAGAGGCACACCATTCCTGGAAAAGTCGCTCCTTGATCGTGGCGAATTCGGTAAAAGTGTGCTCTGAGGTCTTCTTCAGGTTTCTAAATTTCTGCCTGTACGCCTCAGGTACCAATTGGTACGCCATGAGCACCACCTTCTTCACCTTGTCATAATCGCTGGAGTCGTCAAGGGATAACGTAGAGTAGGCGATTTGGGCCTTCCCAGTCAAGACTGACTGTATCATGATGGCCCAATTCTCCCTTGGCCACTCCAAAGAGGCAGCGACTTTCTCGAAGGCTGCAAAGAATTTTGACACTTCCTTCTCATGGAATTTGGGGACCATTTTGATGTTGCGTACCGGATCGAAGCTACTGGTGTCCGTTGTTTGCCTCCGACCACCGCCTAATCGCAAAACCTCTAGTTCATGTTGTCTCTCTCTTTCCTCTTTGTCCTGTCGTTCTTGCCTGTCTCGTTCTTCTCTCTCTCTTTCTCGTTCTTCCCTCTCTCGTCTCTCTTCTCTTTCTCGCTCTTCTCTTTCTCGTTTCTCTTCTCTTTCTCTCTCTTCTTTTTCTCTGTCTCGTTCTTCTCTTTCTCGTTTCTCTTCTCTTTCTCGTTCTTCTCTCTCTCGTTTCTCTTCTCTTTCTCTCTCTGCTTTCCTTTCTTCTAATTCTAAACGTCTCATCTCTAATTCTTTATCTTGTCTCTCTCGTTTCTCTTCTCTTTCTAATTCTAAACGCCTCATCGCCAATTCTTTTTCTTTCATCTCCATTTCTTTATCTTTTAATTCTCGTTCCATTTCTAACTTCTTCCATTCAATTTCCCGATTAATTTCCAGGGCACGCATCTTGACTGTTAGGAAGCTGATATTAAGCTCACCTGCATCACTGTCAACGTCACTGCCCTTATCTTCCTTTTCCGTGGAAGCTATGTCTGCACTTTCCTTTGTACTAGGAGTCTCGCCTTCCTGTTTCTCTTCTGCCTTCAGGTGCCGGTGTACCTTGGACAAGATCTCCACACGGGAATCACTGGCACGGATCTTTATCTCCAGGTAGGCGCTCACTAGTACAAGCTCTGGTTTACTCAGATATTTTAATCTGGCAAGACAATCTTCTCTGTTCAGAAAAGCCTGAACCTCGTCCAGATCATCGATGGTAGCTTTGTCTGCCATTGTCACAGATGGAACACTTAGCACTTAACACACTGCTTACACGTTAGCACTTAACGCACCAAACACTGCCCTTGCCAATATTGCACGTAATCACTTCCGGCACCACACTACCCAATATTGCACTGAGTCCAAGCGAACACTTCGCTCTACAATAGTGCACTAAATCACTGAGCACCGCACTAGTCAATATTGCACTTAATCGCTTAATCCCAGCGAGCACCGCACTGCACAATATCGCGCTTAGTCACTGAGCACCGCACAGGACGTATAACGTCGCAATCGTCACACAGGGGGAATTATATACAGGGATTACGCCACTTCACCACCCCTGTCAAACATACTTAACAAGGGGACGGATCCCGCTGGGGATGCCAATTATGTTACGGCCCTCTCGGGACGCAACGGGGTTCTTACTCTGATGTAGTTAGAGAAAGATATATATCCGGCCCCAAGCCAGTAGAGGCTTTCAAGGGATGCGATCCGTGACGCAAGTAACTTAAAGGGAGTATGGAAAGATAGTTAAGAACTTAATATTATAATTAACACCATCACCATTTAAATATATATAATAAAAGAGTACACAAAGGGGGGGGGGTATTAATGCTATGCAAGGGGATTATTCACTGTAGTCTTCTGCTGAAGACTCTGGTGCCACACCACTTTCGGTGCCGATTCCTTGGTGCTTTCTTCGTGGCCTCAAGACGTGTCTTCTGGAACGCCGAGCCTACCCTGGCCACAGGTCAGCCACAACACAGGTCCACTGGGGGCACCGTCGTGGAGGCCGTCAACCACACGTCCAGCAGGTCTGCTGGCAGGTACTGAGCCACCAAGGCTGGTACGGCCACTCCACGAACGATAAAAGGGGTATGCCCTAGACAGGAGTCTCGTGTGATATCACCAATCACCCTCCTGTCCTCAATACCCCAGTGGATTATCGTCTCCAACCGTCGGTCCCGGGTAAATCCTTCCACTGCCACTCCACTGGCAGGCTTAACACACCACAGTGTTCTTCCGGGGGGACGTCGTCACAACAGCTGCAGCAAACTTCACAGTATGGAGACTGGCTGCCTCGGGTAGACTGACTCAATCGTCAACACAGTGGTCCCAGGTCGACTCTGTAAACAGACACGTCATCAATAACTGGGACACTAATACACCACACTCACAGGCTAGGGCACAAACACCTGACGTATCCAGTCCATAGATGGCGCTGTCGTCGGAGCACCACCTCACCAGAGGTCAGGAGCGGCGTTGTTGAGTGCTGAACCAGACTGGAAACTGGTCCTCGAGGTCAGTACACGCTGTCCTCACTAGGTGTCGTCGTTCGTTTGGCGGGGGTTTCGGGAGCTGACCCACAGATGGCGTGTTTGTCACTGCTCCAGGCTCGGACGCTGAATCCGGGTTCGTAACATCATCCCCTTGAATACAAAGATTCCGCGAAGCTTTTGGGGTTATTCCTTGACACTCGTTTGTCTTGGTCTCCCCATATCTCTTACCTCCGTGTTGAGTGCTCTAAGTCCCTTACCCTCCTTCGGGTCTTGTCCCATACTTCTTGGGGGGCAGATAGGCGCACTCTCCTTGCTTTACATTCCTCTCTCGTCCTGTCTAAGCTCGATTATGGTTGCCCTGCTTACTCGTCTGCTTCTCCTTCTACTCTTCGCCGTCTTGATGCTTTGCACCATACTGGGTTGCGCCTCAGTTCTGGTGCCTTTCGTTCGACTCCCGTCCTTAGCTTGTATGTTGACACTGGCTTCCTGTCTCTCCAGGACCGCCGTGATGGCTACTGTCTTCGCTATCTTGCGCGGTCCTTGCAACATCCTTCCTCTCGTCTCTGTCGTGCTTTAACTTTTACCCCTCCTGCGGTTCCTGTTCCTCTTCACCACCTCCCTCTTTCTGTCCGGTTATCTCGCCTGCAGGATTCTCTTTCCGTTCGTATTTCTGATGTTTCTCCTCGTGTTGTTCCTTCTTTGCCCCCGTGGAGGGTCCCTCTTCCGCGGTTTTGTACATCCTTGACTCGTATCACTAAAGCTTTTACCCCTCCTACAGTTCTAAAACGCCTTTTCCTCGAGCACTTTTCTTCTCACTCCCACTCCGTTTCTGTCTTCACCGATGGGTCTAAGTCAGCGGACGGTGTTGGCTACTCTGTTGTTTTTCCTGATCGCACTTATATGTGTCGCTTGCCTCCGGAGACTAGCATCTTTACAGCGGAACTTTATGCTATTCTCTATGCTCTTCGTCTCCTGCTTTCTCGTTGTCAGTCTTCCTTTGTGGTTGTTGTTGACTCTCGTAGTGCCCTCATGGCTCTCGGGTGCTTTAATCCAGTTCATCCGGTAGTTGTCGAGATCCAGCATTGGCTGTTTCTCGTTCACAGTAAATTTAAGTCGGTTGAGTTTTGTTGGGTTCCCAGCCATATTGGCGTGTCTTTAAATGAGCGTGCGGATGCTGCCGCTAAGGAAGCTGTCCGCTCTTGTCCCATCTCTCGTAAAGGCATTCCGTATTCCGACTTTTACCCGGTTATCCATTCCTCAGTCCTTGCCCGTTGGCAGGCTTCTTGGTTGTCTGTTACTGGTAACAAGCTACGTACTCTTAAATGTTGTGTTTCCTCGTGGCCGTCCTCCTTCCACCGTAACCGGCGGTGGGAAACAGCTCTAGCGAGGTTGCGTATTGGCCATACTCGCTTAACCCATGGTCACTTGATGGAGCGCCGCCCTGCTCCTTATTGTCCTAGTTGCATTGTCCCTCTTACGGTCGTACATGTCCTTCTTGAATGTCCTGACTTCCAGGACGAGCGTGTGTCTTGCCTTCCGACCGCCCCTCGCGGTCACCTGTCCCTCGATAGAATTCTTGGTGACTCGGATACTTTTGATATCGTTCGCCTTATGCGTTTTTGTTCTCGTATTGGCATCCTTGGTGATATTTAGCGCCCTCTGATTATTTTGCGTATTTGATGGTGCTACATAGCCTTCCCGGTTTGGTGCCTTCTTTTGATAATTACTTACTTACTTTTCTACAATCAATGCTATACTGACTCACTGTAATGGCCTTACACTGTTATTCATCCAACAATATATTATGAAATATTAACACTGGAGTTTTCAGTACTTTCTCTCGTTGGCAATAACGCAATAATTCACTGTACTCACAAATGACTCATCACTGCATAAACATAGCATATATAATGTAGATACATCAAATATCAATACATGGAAAATAAATGATTTCTGGGCACACAGCCTAACTTTCAAATACTGGCATAATATTATATATAATTTACCACTATATGTTCGTATCAAAATCTAAAGAAAGATATACACAACACAGTAAATTTATCACTTGTTCCTGGTGCCTGTACACACCAATAATCAACATGAATATTACAAGTACTCTTGATAGTACTGTCTAGCACACTGGTGCTTTACCGTGACATGGGTGAGACTTGCTCACGACATATAAAATCCTCAGGCTAGATAATATAGCCGAATAACATAGCTAACTAAAGGGGAATGGGGAGGGAACTAGAAACACCTACTTCACCCTATCCTCCGATGAGAGTCGAGATGTAGCTCCTGGTCCTCCTGTCGGGAATGCCCCCACACTACACGTCGTCGTGTCCTACCAGAGCCTCTCGTTGTCCCACCGTTTAGCGCGTCGTCTCCGTGCCTCCTTCCTCTGCAGGTCCGTCCTCCTTCTTAACTTCTTGAAGGTTGGAGACAGTCTCCTGGCCGTCGTCTTCTCCCAGCAACGGCTGTCACCTACGTCTCAGCTACAGTCGTCCGGTTTCCCCAAATAGTCCTCTCTTCCTCAGCTACCAAGTGGCTCTGTCAGCCACTACGCTGTCACGAACTGGTGAATTGCCACAGACGTCACGTACGTCACTGCACGGCTTCACTGCTACTGGCACAGTACCTGACTGGAGCACTTGTTGCTCAAATAACCGTCAATTCCCTCTTCTGGTTCAACACATGAACTAGGGAGGACTTCTCAGAGTACTGGCGGACTTCAGGTGACGCGTAAATCCACGGGAGCGGGAAACAACTGTCCAACTGACGGGACCAACCGTCGCACGTCCGACCTCTATGACGTGTCGTGTCTGACTGATGGCGCCAGAGTGGCGCGCAGCCTCGACCCCCTTCCATCGTAACGTCACTTTCGCTACGGGAAGTTTTCATTGGCTCCCGGTGCCACATTGCTGTCGGTGACCAATCCGGTGCCACTGACGTCACACGGTTTTGGCGGGAGATCAGGGAGGCAAGCGCCATCTTGGCTCCCTAAAGGGCCTAAACCACAGGCCAAAATATTACTATTTCACAAATTTCTCGGCTCTCCGAGAACACTTCACTCTCCCATATATCAAATTGTAGCCTGCAACGTAGAGAACGCTTGGGAAAAGTAGACATGACTCTTACTGCAGGCGTGGGAGAATTATAAGGGGGGGGGAACTCCGCCACATACCCCTCCCCTTAAAATAAGAGTCATGTCTCGTTAGTGTTTGCGGGATAGGGCGTCCGCTACTACGTCGTCCTTCCCCTTGATGTGCTTGACCTTGATCCTTGTCAGACTCTCAGTGCGGGTGAGACTGGTGCCGTCCGCCCTGGACCACTTACTTTCCTCCTCCGGGAGTTCTCGGTCCCTCGGTACACTCAGACCCGTCTTCCGCTGGGTTTCTCGGGACATCGTTCCGTCCTGCTTGACGGCTCTTCCTTCCACAGTGAAGAAAGGTCTCAGGCGATCTGCGCGACACACCTGTTTCTTTCGGGGTCCATCCGGCTTCCCAATCTCGTACGACACTGGACCCAACCGTCGCAGCACTCGGTATGGTCTCTTGAACCACGACTTGGTCACTCTACCTTTACCTGGCAGCACAACCATTACTTGGGATCCGACCTGAAAATCCCTCTGCGCAGCTCTCCTGCCGTACCACTCCGACATCTTACGTTGCGCCTTCTTCAGGAGTTTCCTAGCCAGTCCCTTTGCTCGAGTGAGACGTTCTTTGAACTTCTGGACATATTTATTCACCGTTCCCACGGTTGCTCCTGGTGTCCATCGTTCCTTCATCATAGATAGCATGGCATATATAATATAGATAAATGGAAAGTAAGCCTTCTCAGGACCCACACGTCCTCCTTCGGCCTCACTAACCAATTCGGGGAACTCCTCCTGCTGCAACTCTCCGAGACGAGTGCGGTTTACCTCTGGAGAACTGGTGAGGGTCACCTGCACCTCACCATTCGGGCTACCTTCGCCCTCCACTCGTTCTCTGGGTCCTACGCAGAAATGATCTGTTCCCAGGCTGTCAGTCGACTCCTCAGCCCCATCAGATCCATAACCTCCTGGTTCCTCGCGTTGTCTCGGTGTCACAGTACAAACTGGGATCGCCACTGGTGCGATTCCCTTCTCGTCCCCACAGGCGTTCAACTCTCCGCCTGTCTCCTTGTATTGTTCTGTGCACTCTTCGCCTTTCACGAGATGTGGGAGGACGTATCCTCCACACGCGTCATTCCCCAAGATGACCTGTGCCTCCATCTTGGGCATTGATGTACAGACTCCCACCACTAGAACTGGTATTTTCGTAACCCTCGGGGAACAGGGTTTCACTTACCAGGGTAAAGTCAGCCCCGGTGTCTCTTAGCATCTTCACGGGGATGGGGTCTGCGACCCCCATCCTTACGGTTCCTTGACACATGAATGGGTGAACTTTCTTCTCCCCATTCAGCACGGGTTCATCCCGCACTCCCTCGGCCCTCTGGTCCTCGAACATCACTAAAGCAACGTGTCCCCGCTGCTTCGGGCGTCTGCATTCCCGCGCGACGTGTCCGATTATTCCGCAGATGTAGCAGCGGCCCCTCGGCGGAGACCATCCACCACCGCTCGCCTTAGCACTGCCTCCAGAGACCGTCACACCCTGTGTCCTTCTCGCCTCACTTGTCGTTTCCTTCGTTGCAGTAACAACGTCCGAGCTCTCACCTTGGCTCTCCTCTATCGACTCTACAGCACCTTTTGTTCCTCTGTCGTCCCATCTCGAGCGGTGGGACTTGGGAGAACTCGCTTCTGTCCTCCATCCATTCGTCCTCCTATAATTCCTACTGCTTCCGGAGTACGTGGGTGATCGATGCTGTCCCTCTCGGCTTGGGCGTAGTACTTCCTCTAACATGTCGGCTCGGTCGGCTGCGGCCCTCAGGTTCTTTATGTCCGCCTCCTTTATCCTCATCCTGATCTCAGGAGAGAGCACGGACATAAACTTTTCCATGGCCATTAGTTCCTTGATCTCTTCGGCCGACCTCGCTTCCTCGGAGTCCAGCCACTTAAGGAGCTTTCTTTCTATGTGCCTCGCCGTCTCCGCATACGATTTTCCTGGTGACCGGGTACATTCTCTAAACCTCTTTCTGTAACACTCTGGCGTGAGCTTAAAGGAACGGAGCACAGCTCGTTTTACCACATCGTAGTTAGTGCATTCCTGGAAGTCGAGCATAGTGAAGGCTTCACGAGCTTCACCTGTGAGCCTCCCTTGGACAAACTCCGCCCTCGGCCACCTCTTCATAGCAGCAACTCTCTCAAAGTGATCGAAGAAACTTTCAGCTTCACTAGGCACATAGACCGGCAGGTCTCGTTCCCTCACTCGTCGGTCTTCCTGTGGCGGCGGAGCAGGTATACCGAGTCCTAATTCAATTCGCCTCAGCTCTACTTCCTTTTTGGCTTCTATTTCCATTTGTATCAGCCTAACTTCTTGCTCTCGTTCTTCCTGGCGTAGCTGTGCTTCTAGCTCCTCACGCCTTAACCGTGCTTCTTGCTCTTCTTTGCGCTGCTGTGCTTCTCGCTCTTCTTTGCGCTGCTGTGCTTCTTCTTCTCGCTTTTCTCTGCGCTGCTGCGCTTCTGCTTCTCGCTCTTCTTGGCGCTGCTGTGCTTCTCGCTCTTCTTGGCGCTGCTGTGCCTCTCGCTCTTCTTTGCGCTGCTGTGCTTCCTGCTGCAGCTTCATTATTTCCAGCTTCACGCTGTACCTGCTGCCGCTGGATCCCCTGCTGCTTCCACCAATACTCAGGCGTTCACCCACGCTGGCGGGTGTTTGGGGTCGTTCCTCCCCCAAAGCTTCCTCTCGAGCCCTGAGCTGAGCCATTATCTCTAGTCTTCTTTCTGCCACTCTGGCAGATTTCAACTTTATTCCGAAATGATCCGCTATAGCCTGTAACTGTGCCTTGGTGCACTCTTCCAGCACCTGTACGTCTCTAGAATCAATAAACCTTGCTACTTTATCATCCTCCATCTTGTGCTACGAGTGTTAACCTGCACCCGATCTCTAACACCACTGCCAAGTACCACCACTGCAACCTTTACTTCGATCGATGTCCTGTCACGGTCGCCAATGTTGGGGGTTTCACCTCTCTATTATTCTCTACCCTTACTCTGGGGTGAGCAATAGTTATGCTCAAGGTCACTCACCGTAGCCCTGCGGGTCTTCACTCGATCCTCACGGCGCCACTGCACGCCAGGAGAGTCTCCCAGTCAATCTTAACGGCCTCTTATTAAGAAAGAGTGAGAACACGACTCGTTCACTTGACTGTCGTGTGCCCTCCCCAACAATCGGGCTCTACGGTAAACCACAAGGTCGCCAACTGGTGTTTTAGGTGGCCAGTAACACCATCAGTGGACTGGTGGAATTAGTGGTAGCCTTGGCAAGGTCACACTCAAAAGATCAGGAATCAGGCAGGTACTTATTGTTACCACTCAATGCTTTCAGTATAATGTAGCCACAAGATCAATGGAGGGAATGATAAAAACACAAAGGTAATTTTGTATTTTACTTAAAATGTATGAAAGATGTCACAGGGCCAAACAATAACAAATAAATCAATTGATCCTGACGCGGCCGGTAATTCCCACGAATAGTATGCGATCACTAGGGGGCAACACCTCCCCCTCCTCATCAAGTGTCAAGAACAGCTGATCGCCTGGCCCTCCGCTCGGAAGCTCTTTGCTTGTTTTCAGAATCACGCGCGCTGTTTCTTTAAGTTCTCCAATATTACTATGAACTCGCACACACGATATTGGCTACAATAGCACGTATCACTTGGTTACACTGTACTCAGGCTCAAACAGTCTTTTCTACAATCAATGCTATACTGACTCACTGTAATGGCCTTACACTGTTATTCATCCAACAATATATTATGAAATATTAACACTGGAGTTTTCAGTACTTTCTCTCGTTGGCGATAACGCAATAATTCACTGTACTCACAAATGACTCATCACTGCATAAACATAGCATATATAATGTAGATACATCAAATATCAATACATGGAAAATAAATGATTTCTGGGCACACAGCCTAACTTTCAAATACTGGCATAATATTATATATAATTTACCACTATATGTTCATATCAAAATCTATAGAAAGATATACACAACACAGTAAATTTATCACTTGTTCCTGGTGCCTTTACACACCAATAATCAACATGAATATTACAAGTACTCTTGATAGTACTGTCTAGCACACTGGTGCTTTACCGTGACATGGGTGAGACTTGCTCACGACATATAAAATCCTCAGGCTAGATAATATAGCCGAATAACATAGCTAACTAAAGGGGAATGGGGAGGGAACTTGAAACACCTACTTCACCCTATCCTCTGATGAGAGTCGAGATGTAGCTGATGGTCCTCGTGTCGGGAACGCCCCCACACTACACGTCGTCATGTCCTACCAGAGCCTCTCGTTGTCCCACCGTTTAGCGCGTCGTCTCCGTGCCTCCTTCCTCTGCAGGTCCGTCCTCCTTCTTAACTTCTTGAAGGCTGGAGACGGTCTCCTGGCCGTCGTCTTCTCCCAGCAACGGCTGTCGCCTACGTCTCAGCTACAGTCGTCCGGTTTCCCCAAATAGTCCTCTCTTCCTCAGCTACCGAGTGGCTCTGTCAGCCACTACGCTGTCACGAACTGGTGAATTGCCACAGACGTCACGTACGTCACTGCACAGCTTCACTGCTACTGGCACAGTACCTGACTGGAGCACTTGTTGCTCAAATAACCGTCAATTCCCTCTTCTGGTTCAACACATGAACTAGGGAGGACTTCTCAGAGTACTGGCGGACTTCAGGTGACGCGTAAATCCACGGGAGCGGGAAACAACTGTCCAACTGACGGGACCAACCGTCGCACGTCCGACCTCTATGACGTTTCGTGTCTGACTGCTGGCGCCAGAGTGGCGCGCAGCCTGGACCCCCTTCCATCGTAACGTCACTTTCGCTACGGGAAGTTTTCATTGGCTCCCGGTGCCACATTGCTGTCGGTGACCAATCCGGTGCCACTGACGTCACACGGTTTTGGCGGGAGATCAGGGAGGCAAGCGCCATCTTGGCTCCCTAAAGGGCCTAAACCACAGGCCAAAATATTACTATTTCACAAATTTCTCAGCTCTCCGCGAACACTTCACTCTCTCCCATATATCAAATTGTAGCCTGCAACGTAGAGAACGCTTGGGAAAAGTAGACATGACTCTTACTGCAGGCGTGGGAGAATTATAAGGAGGGGAACTCCGCCACAATATATATATATAATATTGATATTGTGACGATAATCTCTTTCAAGAGAGATTGAGCCTGCTCTTCCCTACATAATTATGTCAAAATACAAGATACGTTCACCAAGTATCGCCAAACGTTTTGCCCAGAGAGCAAATCGTACCCAGCACACCTGGCCACCGCCGTAACCAGCTAACTGCTCATCCTCTGCCTGCCTGTTCCTGATTGGCTGGTGTCTCATCGCCCCTGCCCTCCGCCACCACCACAAGTCGACGTCTGGGCTGCGGTGCGCCAGGCTCTTGAGTCTCTGGTGGTGTCAACGAGTCTAGAACCCAATTCTTTGAAAAAGCCCAAGGCATTTCTACCACAGGGGCCGAGCGTCTCAGACCCAACGGTAACAAGGTGTCTTGATTTTTCAGTTGCCTGTACAGTACTTGTTTGATTTTGCTGTTTCCCCGTGGTTGGCCGCCCCACCTGCTTGATCAGCAATGAAGTGTATGTAGGTGTTAGCCAGGGTGGATACACATGTGTAGTCCTACACTAGTTGTTTGTCCCTCTTCCAGGGGTATATTGTGATGCCATCTGGGCGAAGTGCAGGATCGTCCAGGTTTTAGGCCGTTATAATGCTAGATTCTCTCTCTACCGGGCACTGAGCTGAGGCAAGGCTCCTCCTGATGATGTTCTTAATTTCGTTGTGTCTTGCATACCAGCCCTTGGAGCTTCCACAGTGCAGCCCTTGGAGCTTCCACAGTGCAGCCCTTGGAGCTTCCACAGTGCAGCCCATGCAGTCCATATTGGTTACCTCACTGTTGAAAATGCACTTGTATTGAGTATGAATTGGGGCCCCAAGGTTGAGGGCCACTGCTATACGGAAGGTGTTTGGTTTTAGACGCGTGCCTGTTGCAGACACCAGCACTGCCAAAAGAAAGTCCCCTGCATGAGGGGCACTCACCCCTCTGAGGCGGGCTCTCTTTATCTGATGGTTCAGCAGTGTTTTATTTGCATTTCACATGAATTTTAAATTGATGTTCTAGGTCACTATATGCTCACTCTTTTTTTTTTTGCCAATAAATTGGGGGAATTATAAATATAATTTTAAAAGAATATTTGCACGACGTCCTAATGGACATAGACAATTTTTTATGATTAACCTTGTTTGCGTTTATTTTATATTATTCTGCCATAAAATACTCGGGCACTGTTCACAGCGTCGGGTCTACAAGCACAACATTATTTTAGCGAGGTCAGTAGTTGGCAAGTGTTGGCGGGAGCAGTGAGGAGGCGGGGCCCAGGCCGCCCACACTGGCCGCTCACTTGTACACCCTCTCACGGTAATGTCTGGTACACCCTCTCACGGTAATGTATGGTACACCCTCTCACGGTAATGTCTGGTACACCCTCTCACGGTAATGTCTGGTACACCCTCTCACGGTAATGTCTGGTACACCCTCTCACGGTAATGTCTGGTACACCCTCTCACGGTAATGTCTGGTACACCCTCTCACGGTAATGTCTGGTACACCCTCTCACGGTAATGTCTGGTACACCCTCTCACGGTAATGTCTGGTACACCCTCTCACGGTAATGTCTGGTACACCCTCTCACGGTAATGTCTGGTACACCCTCTCACGGTAATGTCTGGTACACCCTCTCACGGTAATGTCTGGTACACCCTCTCACGGTAATGTCTGGTACACCCTCTCACGGTAATGTCTGGTACACCCTCTCACGGTAATGTCTGGTACACCCTCTCACGGTAATGTCTGGTACACCCTATGAATATGTCATCTACAGTAGATGACATATTCGTAATAGTAAAAGACTCAGATGAACTAATTGACCTAAAAAGACACCTAGAGAGAAAGTCAGTACTCCGATTTACACATGAAAATAGTGAAAATAACAGTCTGCCATTCTTGGATGTACTAATAACAAAAACAGGAACCTCTTTAAGCACCAACGTATATACCAAGCCCACCAACATAGGATTATGCCTGAACGGTAGAAGTGAGTGCCCCCAAAGATACAAAGCCAGTGTTCTCAATGCTTATATTCGTCGAGCGCTTACCCACTGCTCTGAATGGAGCAACGTGAGTAGAGAGTTTGAAAGAGTAACTCAGGTATTGGTGAACAACGGATATAGCAACGCGGAAATAAACGCTGCTATAAGAAGACACTTGGACCGTTGGTATAAATCAGAACCTAGAACAGAAACCACAACACCCCCAATAAAATTATATTACAAATCAACCATGCACAGTGAACATATAAAAGAGGAAAGAATAATGAAAGAAATAATCCGTAAAGGAGTAAAAAGCACTACTCCTAACCAAAACATAAACCTGATAATATTCTACAAAACCAAGAAGACTTCCGAACTCCTTATCAAAAACAGCCCGAAGCCGACGGAGAACCCTCTACAGCAGTCAAGCGTTGTATACATGTACACTTGCTCCCACGAAGGATGTAACCTTCAATGTAAGTACATAGGTATGACGTCGACCAAGCTGACGAGGCGTTTGACATGCCATCTTCAATCTGGTGCCCCTAGGAATCACATGAGACAAGCCCATGACATTACTCTAACAAGAGAAATGTTGAACAAGAATACTTGCATAATAGACAAAACCCAAGATTCAAGAAGATTACAAATTCTTGAGGCAATTCACATAAGAATAGAGCGACCTACCATGAACACCCAAATCACGGAACTATTTACTCTACCCACCATGAGAGTAAGGACAAGACAAGAACATATCGATGCCAACACAGAAGACAATGTCCAACATAATAGGCCAATTACACTGGATTAATCTTTGTGTTTAGATAGGAGATGCCTCGTATGGGCCAATAAGCCTTCTGCAGCCCCTATCTTTATCCCTTATGTATCCCCCCATGTTTTTCATCTTCATTGTATTATCACCTGACCTAATGCGGGTATAAAATCAACTAGTATTGTAAGATCTGTTCACTTGAGAATGAACCATGGAGGTTCGAAACGTCGTGCAAATTATACAAATAAGTGTAATACACTCTATAGTAAATCACTTCTTTTCTTCACCTTAAAAGTACGAAAATGAGTTTTGGAGAACTCCTATTCCAATTAAGCCCTGATGCTAAGAAAATAGTTAGAGGGATAGAAGCCCTAAACCAGAAAATAATAAATACAGAATATGCGGTCATATTCAATGAAATATATATATATATATATATATATATATATATATATATTAGTATATTTTGGTAGCAGTCTTTCCTGTAGACATATATTATTAAATATGACCGAAAAAGTAAGATTAATAATTCTAACACGAATTTTCTCAATCTTTCGTACATTACGCTTCACTGTTGGAGGTAAATCAAAAATCACTTCTCCAAAATTCATTTTTATTTCTAGTCTGACGCGACACGGGCGCGTTTCGTAAAACTTATTACATTTTCAAAGACTTCACAAATACACAACTGATTAGAACTTACGTCTCTCTGATATTATATCTACATTTGAGTGAGGTGGGAAGGGTGATGTGGCATTAACACAAGACAGAACAGGAGGGGATATTAATAGGGTATTAAAAGTATCAACACAAGACAGAACAGAAACAATGGGTATTGAATAGAAGTGTTTGTAGAAAGCCTATTGGTCCATATTTCTTGATGCTTCTATATTGGAGCGGAGTCTTGAGGTGGGTAGAATATAGTTGTGCAATAATTGGCTGTTGATTGCTGGTGTTGACTTCTTGATGTGTAGTGCCTCGCAAACGTCAAGCCGCCTGCTATCGCTGTATCTATCGATGATTTCTGTGTTGTTTACTAGGATTTCTCTGGCGATGGTTTGGTTATGGGAAGAGATTATATGTTCCTTAATGGAGCCCTGTTGCTTATGCATCGTTAAACGCCTAGAAAGAGATGTTGTTGTCTTGCCTATATACTGGGTTTTTTGGAGCTTACAGTCCCCAAGTGGGCATTTGAAGGCATAGACGACGTTAGTCTCTTTTAAAGCGTTCTGTTTTGTGTCTGGAGAGTTTCTCATGAGTAGGCTGGCCGTTTTTCTGGTTTTATAGTAAATCGTCAGTTGTATCCTCTGATTTTTGTCTGTAGGGATAACGTTTCTATTAACAATATCTTTCAGGACCCTTTCCTCCGTTTTATGAGCTGTGGAAAAGAAGTTCCTGTAAAATAGTCTAATAGGGGGTATAGGTGTTGTGTTAGTTGTCTCTTCAGAGGTTGCATGGCTTTTCACTTTCCTTCTTATGATGTCTTCGATTTACCTCCAACAGTGAAGCGTAATGTACGAAAGATTGAGAAAATTCGTGTTAGAATTATTAATCTTACTTTTTCGGTCATATTTAATAATATATATATATATATATATATATATATATATATATATATATATATATATATATATATATATATATATATGTTTCATTGAATATGACCGCATATTCTGTATTTATTATTTTCTGGTTTAGGGCTTCTATCCCTCTAACTATTTTCTTAGCATCAGGGCTTAATTGGAATACGAGTTCTCCAAAACTCATTTTCGTACTTTTAAGGTGAAGAAAAGAAGTGATTTACTATAGAGTGTATTACACTTATTTGTATAATTTGCACGACGTTTCGAACCTCCATGGTTCATTCTCAAGTGAACAATCTTACAATACTAGTTGATTTTATACCCGCATTAGGTCAGGTGATAATACAATGAAGGTGAAAAACATGGGGGGATACATAAGGGATAAACATAGGGGCTGCAGAAGGCTTATTGGCCCATACGAGGCATCTCCTATCTAAACACAAAGATTAATCCAGTGTAATTGGCCTGTTATGTTGGACATTGTCTTCTGTGTTGGCATCGATATGTTCTTGTCTTGTCCTTACTCTCATGGTGGGTAGAGTAAATAGTTCCGTGATTTGGGTGTTCATGGTAGGTCGCTCTATTCTTATGTGAATTGCCTCAAGAATTTGTAATCTTCTTGAATCTTGGGTTTTGTCTATTATGCAAGTATTCTTGTTCAACATTTCTCTTGTTAGAGTAATGTCATGGGCTTGTCTCATGTGATTCCTAGGGGCACCAGATTGAAGATGGCATGTCAAACCCCTCGTCAGCTTGGTCGACGTCATACCTATGTACTTACATTGAAGGTTACATCCTTCGTGGGGGCAAGTGTACATGTATACAACGCCTGACTGCTGTAGAGGGTTCTCCGTCGGCTTCGGGCTGTTTTTGATAAGGAGTTCGGAAGTCTTCTTGGTTTTGTAGAATATTATCAGGTTTATGTTTTGGTTAGGAGTAGTGCTTTTTACTCCTTTACGGATTATTTCTTTCATTATTCTTTCCTCTTTTATATGTTCACTGTGCATGGTTGATTTGTAATATAATTTTATTGGGGGTGTTGTGGTTTCTGTTCTAGGTTCTGAATTATACCAACGGTCCAAGTGTCTTCTTATAGCAGCGTTTATTTCCGCGTTGCTATATCCGTTGTTCACCAATACCTGAGTTACTCTTTCAAACTCTCTACTCACGTTGCTCCATTCAGAGCAGTGGGTAAGCGCTCGACGAATATAAGCATTGAGAACACTGGCTTTGTATCTTTGGGGGCACTCACTTCTACCGTTCAGGCATAATCCTATGTTGGTGGGCTTGGTATATACGTTGGTGCTTAAAGAGGTTCCTGTTTTTGTTATTAGTACATCCAAGAATGGCAGACTGTTATTTTCACTATTTTCATGTGTAAATCGGAGTACTGACTCTCTCTCTAGGTGTCTTTTTAGGTCAATTAGTTCATCTGAGTCTTTTACTATTACGAATATGTCATCTACATAACGGCAGTATACAGTTGGTTTTTGTCTGCTACTGAAGACCCTATCTTCGATGGTTCCCATATAAAAATTAGCAAATAAAACTCCTAAGGGGGAGCCCATTGTTACTCCGTCTATTTGTAAATACATGTCTCCTTGTGGACTGATGAAAGGGGCTTCCTTTGTACATGCTTCGAGAAGACTTTTCAAGTGTGGCTCAGGTATGTCTAATTTGGGGGTGCTCTCGTCTCTGTATACTCTGTCCAGTATCATTCCTATGGTTGTGTCGACTGGGACGTTGGTAAAAAAGGATTCAACGTCCCGGGAAGCGATGATTCCATTGGGCTGGGTAGATTTGATCAATTCTAGGAAATCTGCTGATGATTGTAGACTAAACTTACTTGGAGTGTATGGATTTAGGAGTTCATTGAGTTTCTTTGCCAGGTGATAAGTTGGGGTTGGTATTTGGCTGATTATAGGGCGTAGTGGGTTACCTGGTTTATGCGTCTTAACATTGCCGTAGGCATATCCTAAGCCATAGTCGCCTTGAAGTTTATTGAAATGCACACTACCTTTCTTTGCGTTGATTGCTGTAATTGTTTTGTTTACTTTCCGCTTAAGGTCTTCTACGGGGTTCCTCGTGATCCGTTGAAATTTGGAGTCGTCACTTAGGATGTCGCTAATTTTGTTCATGTATTCATGGGTAGGAATCAATACATATGCTGCTGTTTTGTCGGCTTTTCTTATTGTTACGTCTTTCAGATTTTTTAGTTGTTTCGCTGCTTCTTTGAGTCGTGGGGTTAAGATTGTAGGTGAATATGTTCCTCGTTTTTTCCCTGCTTCTGCAAGTAGTTCAGCTTGAAGTGTGTCAGTGGTGATGACTTTTTTGTTGTCTTCTAGCTTATGGATATCGTCCAGAAGCATTTCGATTTCCAGGCGTTTTTGATGCATCTTTGGTTTAGATAAGAATTGACAATTTAGACCAAGATTTAAGAGGTCTCGTTGGTCCTGGGTAAGATCATAAGAAGTCAGGTTAAAGTAGCCATCTTTAGGACGAGGGATTTTTAGCTGTCCACCGTTTAGGGATGTTAACTTACGGAGTGTCTTTGTTTCTACAAGAGTTTTATGTTGTTGTTTCAGGTTAAATAGTTCACTGTTGATGGTTTGCTTGAGTTGGATAGGATATGCCTACGGCAATGTTAAGACGCATAAACCAGGTAACCCACTACGCCCTATAATCAGTCAAATACCAACCCCAACTTATCACCTGGCAAAGAAACTCAATGAACTCATAACTCCATACACTCCAAGTAAGTTTAGTCTACAATCATCAGCAGATTTCCTAGAATTGATCAAATCTACCCAGCCCAATGGAATCATCGCTTCCCTGGACGTTGAATCCCTTTTTACCAACGTCCCAGTCGACACAACCATAGGAATGATACTGGACAGAGTATACAGAGACGAGAGCACCCCCAAATTAGACATACCTGAGCCACACTTGAAAAGTCTTCTCGAAGCATGTACAAAGGAAGCCCCTTTCATCAGTCCACAAGGAGACATGTATTTACAAATAGACGGAGTAGCAATGGGCTCCCCCTTAGGAGTTTTATTTGCTAATTTTTATATGGGAACCATCGAAGATAGGGTCTTCAGTAGCAGACAAAAACCAACTGTATACTGCCGTTATGTAGATGACATATTCGTAATAGTAAAAGACTCAGATGAACTAATTGACCTAAAAAGACACCTAGAGAGAGAGAGTCAGTACTCCGATTTACACATGAAAATAGTGAAAATAACAGTCTGCCATTCTTGGATGTACTAATAACAAAAACAGGAACCTCTTTAAGCACCAACGTATATACCAAGCCCACCAACATAGGATTATGCCTGAACGGTAGAAGTGAGTGCCCCCAAAGATACAAAGCCAGTGTTCTCAATGCTTATATTCGTCGAGCGCTTACCCACTGCTCTGAATGGAGCAACGTGAGTAGAGAGTTTGAAAGAGTAACTCAGGTATTGGTGAACAACGGATATAGCAACGCGGAAATAAACGCTGCTATAAGAAGACACTTGGACCGTTGGTATAATTCAGAACCTAGAACAGAAACCACAACACCCCCAATAAAATTATATTACAAATCAACCATGCACAGTGAACATATAAAAGAGGAAAGAATAATGAAAGAAATAATCCGTAAAGGAGTAAAAAGCACTACTCCTAACCAAAACATAAACCTGATAATATTCTACAAAACCAAGAAGACTTCCGAACTCCTTATCAAAAACAGCCCGAAGCCGACGGAGAACCCTCTACAGCAGTCAAGCGTTGTATACATGTACACTTGCCCCCACGAAGGATGTAACCTTCAATGTAAGTACATAGGTATGACGTCAACCAAGCTGACGAGGCGTTTGACATGCCATCTTCAATCTGGTGCCCCTAGGAATCACATGAGACAAGCCCATGACATTACTCTAACAAGAGAAATGTTGAACAAGAATACTTGCATAATAGACAAAACCCAAGACTCAAGAAGATTACAAATTCTTGAGGCAATTCACATAAGAATAGAGCGACCTACCATGAACACCCAAATCACGGAACTATTTACTCTACCCACCATGAGAGTAAGGACAAGACAAGAACATATCGATGCCAACACAGAAGACCAACATAACAGGCCAATTACACTGGATTAATCTTTGTGTTTGGATAGGAGATGCCTCGTATGGGCCAATAAGCCTTCTGCAGCCCCTATGTTTATCCCTTATGTATCCCCCCCATGTTTTTCACCTTCATTGTATTATCACCTGACCTAATGCGGGTATAAAATCAACTAGTATTGTAAGATCTGTTCACTTGAGAATGAACCATGGAGGTTCGAAACGTCGTGCAAATTATACAAATAAGTGTAATACACTCTATAGTAAATCACTTCTTTTCTTCACCTTAAAAGTACGAAAATGAGTTTTGGAGAACTCCTATTTCAATTAAGCCCTGATGCTAAGAAAATAGTTAGAGGGATAGAAGCCATAAACCAGAAAATAATAAATACAGAATATGCGGTCATATTCAATGAAACATGTTTGAAAGAAAACCTGCTGCCAGTATACACCAATATATATATATATATATATATATATATATATATATATATATATATATATATATATATATATATATATATATATATATATATATATATATATTTATATATCACATATATGGTAGGATGGACAAAAGAGGATGGTAACCGAGGCTATTTCCATCCCCCCCCCCCCTGCCGGCACTCGGTTGGTAATCTTGGGCATGGTATTTTATCAAATCACCTCATTCTTTGGGGCACACATGAGGAACACAAATGCGAACAAGCTTGAACGGTCTCCAGGCATACATGCCACTGAAAACTCACGTTCAGGCTTGTTCGCATTTGTGTTTAGTATAAAAATTTTATACTAAAACTATCTCGAGAAATATACGGATCATTTGGGACTAGTTTTTCACACAGGTGAGAAAGTAGTCGCCACCATAACCCTCCCCCGACACGTTCCCACCCCACTCACCCGTATCCCTCCGCCATACACACACACACACACACACACACACACACACACACACACACACACACACACACACACCATAGCACCCCCCCCCCCCTTAGACCCAGCCACCAGCTACCCCAAGTCCCTTCGCCTCACTCTCCAGCACTGTCCATCCCCACCACCCCTCCCCCCCCCCCCGTTTCCCTCACCATAACCCCTCCAAAACACACACACACACACACACACACACACACACACACACACACACACACACACACACACACACACTCACACACACACTCTCACACACACTCTCACACACACACACACACATACACACACACACACACACACACACACACACACACACACACACACACACACACACACACACACGCAGGCTACCACCAACTCGTCACCTCAAGACATTGAGTCACCACCCCTTCCTCAGACCGCTCATAGACACACATGTATCACAAACAGGATTTGGGACATAGGGGTTAGGTTTGGCCATACTACTATCAGCCACCCTTCTCCTCTCCCTCTCCCAATCACTCTCTCTCTCTCTCTCTCTTGCTCTCCCATCTCCCTCTCTCTTGCTCTCCCATCTCCCTCTCTCTTGTTCTCCCATCTCCCTCTCTCTTGTTCTCCCATCTCCCTCTCTCTTGCTCTCCCATCTCCCTCTCTCTTGCTCTCCCATCTCTCTCTCTCTCTGCCCCCTTCCTGGCAAACCCTATCAAGACATACTAAGAACAGGGACATTCCATTCTTACACTCACCCCATTCTTACACTCACCCCATTCTTACACTCACCTCATTCATACAATCATCCCATTCTTACACTCATCCCATTCTTACACTCATTCCATTCTTACACTCATTCCATTCTTACACTCATTCCATTCTTACACTCATTCCATTCTTACACTCATTCCATTCTTACACTCATTCCATTCTTACACTCATCCCATTCTTACACTCATTCCATTCTTACACTCATTCCATTCTTACACTCATCCCATTCTTACACTCATCCCATTCTTACACTCATTCCATTCTTACACTCATTCCATTCTTACACTCATCCCATTCTTACAATCATCCCATTCTTACAATCATCCAATTCTTACAATCATCTCATTCTTACACTCATCCCATTCTTACAATCATCCCATTCTTACACTCATACCATTCTTACAATCATCCCATTCTTACAATCATCCCATTCTTACAATCATCTCATTCTTACACTCATTCCATTCTTACACTCATTCCATTCTTACACTCATTCCATTCTTACACTCATTCCATTCTTACAATCATCCCATTCTTACAATCATCCCATTCTTACAATCATCCCATTCTTACAATCATCTCATTATTACAATCATCCCATTCCTACAATCATCCCATTCTTACAATCATCCCATTCTTACAATCATCTCATTATTACAATCATCCCATTCTTACAATCATCCCATTCTTACAATCATCCCATTCTTACAATCATCTCATTCTTACAATCATCCCATTCTTACACTCATCCCATTCTTACACTCATCCCATTCTTACAATCATCTCATTCTTACAATCATCCCATTCTTACACTCATCCCATTCTTACATTCATCTCATTCTTACAATCATCTCATTCTTACAATCATCCCATTCTTACAATCATCCCATTCTTACAATCATCCCATTCTTACAATCATCTCATTCTTACAATCATCTCATTCTTACAATCATCCCATTCTTACAATCATCCCATTCTTACAATCATCCCATTCTTACAATCATCCCATTCTTACAATCATCCCATTCTTACACTCATCCCATTCTTACACTCATCCCATTCTTACACTCATTCCATTCTTACACTCATTCCATTCTTACAATCATCCCATTCTTACACTCATCCCATTCTTACAATCATCCCATTCTTACACTCATTCCATTCTTACAATCATTCCATTCTTACACTCATTCCATTCTTACACTCATTCCATTCTTACACTCATTCCATTCTTACTCATCCCATTCTTACATTCATCCCATTCTTACAATCATCTCATTCTTACAATCATCCCATTCTTACAATCATCCCATTCTTACACTCGCCCCATTCTTACACTCGCCCCATTCTTACACTCACCCCATACTTACACTCACACCATTCTTACACTCACACCATTCTTACACTCACACCATTCTTACCTTTCGCCTTACTCTTACCTTCTTCTAGGAATTACCTTCCTCTCTCACCTGCTTCTCACCTCACCTTATTTACTGCCGTTCCCGCCTGGACAACCAGAGAGTCACTCCATAGTCTCCTGTGACTGATGCCTTCTGCTGCTTCTACTGTTACAAAGGCACGACTTTGTAACATTTGGAGTCGGACTCGCATTCTGAGTCCTATAGGAATCACAGCTATACTCACCTAGTTCTGCTTGCGGGGGTTGAGTTTTGGCTCTTTGGTCCCGCCTCTCAACTGTCAATCAACTGGTGAACAGGTTCCTGAGCCTATCGGGCTCTATCATATCTACACTTGAAACTGTGTATGGAGTCAGCCTCCACCACATCACTTCCTAATGCATTCCACCTGTTAACTACTCTGACACTAAAAAAGTTCTTCCTTACGTCCCTGTGGCTCATTTGGGTACTCAGTTTCCACCTGTGTTCCCTTGTTCGTGTTCCACCTGTGCTAAATAGTTTGTGTTTGTCCATCCTGTCAATTCCTCTGATAATTGTGTAGGTGCTGATTATATTTGTTATGAGTTGTGTGTTTGGATAAATTTTGACCCGGAATATCCAAACGATCTATTGATGAAGAATGTCGAGGTTGTGTAAATTTATATAACTTCATGGTAGGATTAGAATATATTTGTTCTAATTTTCTGCGTCTTAATTTTGTGAGATAAATTGTGCGCCCTAATGGTAAAACTCACTTTATTTTTCCAATATACATCACCTTTCAAATTGTAAGGTAAATGTCCTTCACTTTATGCCAAAAATGTGTTTGATATATTGCTGTTCACCTCTCCAGTCCATCAAGTATTGTAATGATTTTTACCAAGTATTGTTACGAATAAAGTTTCCGATTCTAATACAAATAATTATAATGTGTATCTTCTGTGTTGTTGTTGTTGTTGTGACTGTGTTATGTACTGTTGTTGTTGTCGTGACTGTGTTATGTATTGTTGTTGTTGTTGTGACTGTGTTATGTACTGTTGTTGTTGTCGTGACTGTGTTATGTATTGTTGTTGTTGTTGTGACTGTGTTATGTACTGTTGTTGTTGTTGTGACTGTGTTATGTATTGTTGTTGTTGTTGTGACTGTGTTATGTACTGTTGTTGTTGTTGTGACTGTGTTATGTACTGTTGTTGTTGTTGTGACTGTGTTATGTATTGTTGTTGTTGTCGTGACTGTGTTATGTATTGTTGTTGTTGTGACTGTGTTATGTATTGTTGTTGTTGTCGTGACTGTGTTATGTATTGTTGTTGTTGTCGTGACTGTGTTATGTACTGTTGTTGTTGTTGTTGTGACTGTGTTATGTACTGTTGTTGTTGTTGTGACTGTGTTATGTACTGTTGTTGTTGTTGTGACTGTGTTATGTACTGTTGTTGTTGTCGTGACTGTGTTATGTACTGTTGTTGTTGTTGTTGTGACTGTGTTATGTACTGTTGTTGTTGTTGTGACTGTGTTATGTACTGTTGTTGTTGTTGTGACTGTGTTATGTACTGTTGTTGTTGTTGTTGTGACTGTGTTATGTACTGTTGTTGTTGTTGTTGTGACTGTGTTATGTATTGTTGTTGTTGTCGTGACTGTGTTATGTATTGTTGTTGTTGTCGTGACTGTGTTATGTATTGTTGTTGTTGTGACTGTGTTATGTACTGTTGTTGTTGTTGTTGTGACTGTGTTATGTACTGTTGTTGTTGTTGTTGTGACTGTGTTATGTACTGTTGTTGTTGTTGTGACTGTGTTATGTACTGTTGTTGTTGTTGTGACTGTGTTATGTATTGTTGTTGTTGTCGTGACTGTGTTATGTATTGTTGTTGTTGTTGTTGTGACTGTGTTATGTACTGTTGTTGTTGTTGTGACTGTGTTATGTACTGTTGTTGTTGTTGTTGTGACTTATGTACTGTTGTTGTTGTTGTGACTGTGTTATGTACTGTTGTTGTTGTTGTGACTGTGTTATGTACTGTTGTTGTTGTTGTTGTGACTGTGTTATGTACTGTTGTTGTTGTTGTTGTGACTGTGTTATGTATTGTTGTTGTTGTCGTGACTGTGTTATGTACTGTTGTTGTTGTTGTTGTGACTGTGTTATGTACTGTTGTTGTTGTTGTGACTGTGTTATGTACTGTTGTTGTTGTTGTGACTGTGTTATGTACTGTTGTTGTTGTTGTTGTGACTTATGTATTGTTGTTGTTGTTGTGACTGTGTTATGTACTGTTGTTGTTGTTGTTGTGACTTATGTATTGTTGTTGTTGTTGTGACTGTGTTATGTACTGTTGTTGTTGTTGTTGTGACTGTGTTATGTACTGTTGTTGTTGTTGTTGTGACTGTTATGTACTGTTGTTGTTGTTGTTGTGACTGTTATGTACTGTTGTTGTTGTGGATGTTCCCAGTTAAAAATACACAACCAATTATGAATATAACCTTTGTTTTGATATGAGTTTGTTATGAGATAAGACTGAGAGGCAAGAAATAGATCATTATAACTGGGAGACAATATGAAGGGTGTCGCTAAATGATGACTGTTAAGGCTTGTCTTGACCCTTTTCACACACCAGATTATCTCCTCCTTGGAAATACAGAAATAACACAGGATAAATCTGTTAAAAATGTTTGGTCAGGAAGGAGTGAACTGAGCGAGATGTCAGATATGTCAGATATCGACCACGATAACACCTCTTTGGGAAATGCTCAGCACTGAAACTTCCACCAGTCCGTGAAGCGTGTGAGATAACACACCTCAGGCGGCGTCAATGGTACGATATCTATCGGAAGATCTCTCAGTAATGGTATTTCCATTAACCCGTAAGAATTAACAGATATTTCTCCCGTGAGACAAATTAATATAGGCAACAAGAGCTGTACACAATTACTTACGGGTCGGACACCTTCCCAACTGATGCTTCCACACGACCTGCGTCACGGGGTCCGCCTCCCTGGCAGACTACAGCCCCAACACCTGTGTTGGAGGCAGGTGTTGTGCACTGTTAGGGGCCTTGAGGCAGGTGTTGTTGTTGTGCACTGTTAGGGACCTTGAGGCAGGTGTTGTTGTCGTGCACTGTTAGGGGCCTTGAGACAGGTGTTATTGTACTCTGTTAGGGCCTTGAGGCAGGTGTTGTTGTTGTGCACTGTTAGGGCATTGAGGCAGGTGTTGTCGTCGTGCACTGTTAGGGACCTTGAGGCAGGTGTTGTCGCGCACTGTTAGGGGCCTTGAGGCAGGTGTTGTTGTTGTGCACTGTGAGGGGCCTTGAGGCAGGTGTTGTTGTGCACTGTTAGGGGCCTTGAGGCAGGTGTTGTTGTGCACTGTTTGGGACCTTGAGGCAGGTGTTGTCGTGCACTGTTAGGGACCTTGAGGCAGGTGTTGTTGTGCACTGTTAGGGGCCTTGAGACAGGTGTTGTTGTTGTACACTGTTAGGGACCTTGAGGCAGGTGTTGTTGTTGTGCACTGTTAGGGCCTTGAGGCAGGTGTTGTTGTTGTGCACTGTTAGGGACCTTGAGACAGGTGTTGTTGTACACTGTTAGGGGCCTTGAGACAGGTGTTGTTGTACACTGTTAGGGACCTTGAGACAGGTGTTGTTGTACACTGTTAGGGACCTTGAGACAGGTGTTGTTGTACACTGTTAGGGGCCTTGAGACAGGTGTTGTTGTACACTGTTAGGGGCCTTGAGACAGGTGTTGTTGTACACTGTTAGGGGCCTTGAGGCAGGTGTTCTCGTGCACTGTTAGGGGCCTTGAGGCAGGTGTTGTTCTCGTGCACTGTTAGGGACCTTGAGACAGGTGTTGTTGTACACTGTTAGGGGCCTTGAGGCAGGTGTTGTCGTGCACTGTTCAACCCGTTCTCGCAAATTTAATAAGTCAATATTGACTTATTAAATATGTGCATTGGTGACATACTTAACATAATAATTTCTCTTGAAAAGCTTCATAGAAAACACCCACCTTACCTAACCTACTTAGTATGTTAAGATAAGCATCTTATTGCTTCGTAATTACAATTATTACCTAACCTATACCTATAATAGGATAAGTAACAATTGTAATTACGAAGCTATAAGATGCTTATTTTAACATACTAAGTAGGTTAGGTAATGTCGGTGTTTTCTATGAAGCTTTTCAAGGGAAACTATTATGTTTAGTATGTCACCTATGCACGCAACTAATAAGTCAATATTGACTTATTAAATTTGCGAGAACGGGTTGCACTGTTAGGGGCCTTGAGGCAGGTGTTGTTCTCGTGCACTGTTAGGGACCTTGAGGCAGGTGTTGTCGTGCACTGTTAGGGGCCTTGAGGCAGGTGTTGTTCTCGTGCACTGTTAGGGACCTTGAGGCAGGTGTTGTCGTGCTCTGTTAGGGGCCTTGAGGCAGGTGTTGTTCTCGTGCACTGTTAGGGACCTTGAGACAGATGTTGTTGTACACTGTTAGGGTCCTTGAGACAGGTGTTGTTGTACACTGTTAGGGGCCTTGAGGCAGGTGTTGTACACTGTTAGGGGCCTTGAGGCAGGTGTTGTTGTGCACTGTTAGGGGCCTTGAGGCAGGTGTTGTTCTCGTGCACTGTTAGGGACCTTGAGACAGGTGTTCTCGTGCACTGTTAGGCGCCTTGAGGCAGGTGTTCTCGTGCACTGTTAGGGGCCTTGAGGCAGGTGTTGTTCTCGTGCACTGTTAGGGGACCTTGAGACAGGTGTTGTTGTACACTGTTAGGGGCCTTGAGGCAGGTGTTGTCGTGCACTGTTAGGGACCTTGAGGCAGGTGTTGTCGTGCACTGTTAGGGACCTTGAGGCAGGTGTTGTCGTGCACTGTTAGGAGCCTTGAGGCAGGTGTTGTCGTGCACTGTTAGGGGCCTTGAGGCAGGTGTTGTTCTCGTGCACTGTTAGGGACCTTGAGGCAGGTGTTGTCGTGCTCTGTTAGGGGCCTTGAGGCAGGTGTTGTTCTCGTGCACTGTTAGGGACCTTGAGACAGATGTTGTTGTACACTGTTAGGGTCCTTGAGACAGGTGTTGTTGTACACTGTTAGGGGCCTTGAGGCAGGTGTTGTTGTACACTGTTAGGGGCCTTGAGGCAGGTGTTGTTGTGCACTGTTAGGGGCCTTGAGGCAGGTGTTGTTCTCGTGCACTGTTAGGGACCTTGAGACAGGTGTTCTCGTGCACTGTTAGGCGCCTTGAGGCAGGTGTTCTCGTGCACTGTTAGGGGCCTTGAGGCAGGTGTTGTTCTCGTGCACTGTTAGGGGACCTTGAGACAGGTGTTGTTGTACACTGTTAGGGGCCTTGAGGCAGGTGTTGTCGTGCACTGTTAGGGGCCTTGAGGCAGGTGTTGTTCTCGTGCACTGTTAGGGTCCTTGAGGCAGGTGTTGTTCTCGTGCACTGTTAGGGGCCTTGAGACAGGTGTTGTTGTACACTGTTAGGGGCCTTGAGACAGGTGTTGTTGTACACTGTTAGGGGCCTTGAGGCAGGTTTTGTTCTCGTGCACTGTTAGGGTCCTTGAGGCAGGTGTTGTCGAGCACTGTTAGGGGCCTTGAGGCAGGTGTTGTTCTCGTGCACTGTTAGGGACCTTGAGGCAGGTGTTGTCGTGCACTGTTAGGGTCCTTGAGGCAGGTGTTGTCGTGCACTGTTAGGGACCTTGAGGCAGGTGTTGTCGTGCACTGTTAGGGACCTTGAGACAGGTGTTAACTGTCTCAAAGCTCCTGTCTTGGAATAACTGAGCAGTGAGGTATGAGCGACGCTCCCACAATGTAACGCTCACAACTGTTAATGAAACATTTCACTCCTCATCAATATTTAGCAACTTGCTAAACTTACAGAACACCAAATAATATAACAATATAATATGGTGTTGGTCACCATATATTATGCTGGTTGTTCATGTGGTAAATATTGTTATTGTCTTAACACTGTGTTGTGTGGCCATGGTGCCAGCCCGGCCATGGTGCCAGCCCGGCCATGGTGCCAGCCCGGCCATGGTGCCAGCCCGGCCATGGTGCCAGCCCGGCCATGGTGCCAGCCCGGCCATGGTGCCAGCCCGGCCATGGTGCCAGCCCGGCCATGGTGCCAGCCCGGCCATGGTGCCAGCCCGGCCATGGTGCCAGCCCGGCCATGGTGCCAGCCCGGCCATGGTGCCAGCCCGGCCATGGTGCCAGCCCGGCCATGGTGCCAGCCCGGCCATGGTGCCAGCCCGGCCAAGGTGCCAGCCTGGCCATGGTGCCAGCCTGGCCATGGTGCCAGCCTGGCCATGGTGCCAGCCCGGCCATGGTGCCAGCCCGCCCATGGTGCCAGCCTAGCCATGGTGCCAGCCTGGCCATGGTGCCAGCCCGGCCATGGTGCCAGCCTGGCCATGGTGCCAGCCTGGCCATGGTGCCAGCCTGGCCATGGTGCCAGCCCGGCCATGGTGCCAGCCCGGCCATGGTGCCAGCCTGGCCATGGTGCCAGCCCGGCCATGGTGCCAGCCCGGCCATGGTGCCAGCCCGGCCATGGTGCCAGCCCGGCCATGGTGCCAGCCCGGCCATGGTGCCAGCCCGGCCATGGTGCCAGCCTGGCCATGGTGCCAGCCTGGCCATGGTGCCAGCCCGGCCATGGTGCCAGCCTGGCCATGGTGCCAGCCCGGCCATGGTGCCAGCCTGGCCATAGTGCCAGCCTGGCCATGGTGCCAGCCTGGCCATGGTGCCAGCCCGGCCATGGTGCCAGCCTGGCCATGGTGCCAGCCTGGCCATGGTGCCAGCCTGGCCATGGTGCCAGCCTGGCCATGGTGCCAGCCTGGCCATGGTGCCAGCCCGGCCATGGTGCCAGCCTGGCCATGGTGCCAGCCCGGCCATGGTGCCAGCCTGGCCATGGTGCCAGCCTAGCCATGGTGCCATCCCGGCCATGGTGTCCAGCCCGGCCATGGTGCCAGCCAAGCCATGGTGCCCAGCACCGGCCATGGTGCCCAGCCTGGCCATGGTGCCCAGCCCGGCCATGGTGCCAGCTCAGCCATGGTGCCAGCCCAGCCATGGTGCCAGCCCGGCCATGGTGCCAGCCCAGCCATGGTGCCAGCCCGGCCATGGTGCCCAGCCCAGCCATGGTGCTAGCCCAGCTATGGTGCCAGCCCAGCCATGGTGCCCAGCCCGGCCATGGTGCCAGCCCAGCCATGGTGCCCAGCCCGGCCATGGTGCCCAGCCCAGCCATGGTGCCCAGCCCGGCCATGGTGCCAGCTCAGCCATGGTGCCCAGCCCGGATATGGTGCCCAGCCTGGATATGGTGCCCAGCCCGGCCATGGTGCCCAGCCTGGCCATGGTGCCAGCTCAGCCATGGTGCCAGCCCGGCCATGGTGCCCAGCCCGGCCATGGTGCCAGCTCAGCCATGGTGCTAGCTCAGCCATGGTGCCAGCTCAGCCATGGTGCCAGCCCGGCCATGGTGCCAGCCCGGCCATGGTGCCAGCCCGGCCATGGTGCCCAGCCCAGCCATGGTGCCAGCCCGGCCATGGTGCCAGCCTGCCCATGGTGCCAGCTCAGCCATGGTGCCAGCCTGGCCATGGTGCCAGCCCGGCCATGGTGCCAGCCTGGCAATGGTGCCAGCCCGGCCATGGTGCCAGCCCGGCCATGGTGCCAGTCCGTCCATGGTGCCAGCCCGGCCATGGTGCCAGCCCGGCCATGGTGCCAGCCCGGCCATGGTGCCAGCCCGGCCATGGTGCCCAGCCCGGCCATGGTGCCCAGCCCGGCCATGGTGCCCAGCCCGGCCATGGTGCCCAGCCCGGCCATGGTGCCCAGCCCGGCCATGGTGCCCAGCCCAGCCATGGTGCCAGCCCGGCCATGGTGCCAGCCCGGCCATGGTGCCAGCCCGGCCATAGTGTCAGCCCGGCCATGGTGCCCAGCCCGGCCATGGTGCCCAGCCCGGCCATGGTGCCCAGCCCGGCCATGGTGCCCAGCCCGGCCATGGTGCCCAGCCCAGCCATGGTGCCAGCCTGGCCATGGTGCCAGCTCGGTCATGGTGCCAGCCTGGCCATGGTGCCAGCTCGGTCATGGTGCCAGCCCGGCCATGGTGCCAGCCTGGCCATGGTGCCAGCCTGGCCATGGTGCCAGCCTGGCCATGGGGCCAGCCCGGCCATGGTGCCAGCCCGGCCATGGTGCCCAGGCTGGCCATGGTGCCCAGCCCAGCCATGGTGCCCAGGCTGGCCATGGTGCCCAGCCCAGCCATGGTGCCAGCCTGGCCATGGTGCCAGCTCGGTCATGGTGCCAGCCTGGCCATGGTGCCAGCTCGGTCATGGTGCCAGCCCGGCCATGGTGCCAGCCTGGCCATGGTGCCAGCCTGGCCATGGTGCCAGGCTGGCCATGGTGCCAGCCTGGCCATGGTGCCAGCCTGGCCATGGTGCCAGCCTGGCCATGGTGCCAGCCCGGCTATGGTGCCAGCCCGGCCATGGTGCCAGCCCGGCCATGGTGCCCAGGCCGGCCATGGTGCCCAGGCCGGCCATGGTGCCCAGCCCAGCCATGGTGCCAGCCCGGCCATGGTGCCCAGCGCGGCCATGATGCCCAGCCCGGCCATGGTGCCCAGCCCGGCCATGGTGCCAGCTCGGCCATGGTGCCCAGCCCAGCCATGGTGCCAGCCCGGCCATGGTTCCAGCCCGGCCATGGTGCCAGCTCAGTCATGGTGCCCAGCCCAGCCATGGTGCCAGCCCGGCCATGGTGCCAGCCCAGCCATGGGGCCAGCCCAGCCATGGGGCCAGCCCGGCCATGGTGCCAGCCCGGCCAGGTGCCCAGCCCGGCCATGGTGCCCAGCCCGGCCATGGTGCCCAGCCCGGCCATGGTGCCCAGCCCGGCCATGGTGCCCAGCCCGGCCATGGTGCCCAGCCCGGCCATGGTGCCCAGCCCGGCCATGGTGCCCGGCCCGGCCATGGTGCCCGGCCCAGCCATGGTGCCCAACCCAGCCATGGTGCCCAACCCAGCCATGGTGCCCAACCCAGCCATGGTGCCCAGCCCGGCCATGGTGCCCAACCCAGCCATGGTGCCCAGCCCGGCCATGGTGCCCAGCCCGGCCATGGTGCCCGGCCCGGCCATGGTGCCCGGCCCGGCCATGGTGCCCGGCCCAGCCATGGTGCCCAACCCAGCCATGGTGCCCAACCCAGCCATGGTGCCCAACCCAGCCATGGTGCCCAGCCCGGCCATGGTGCCCAGCCCGACCATGGTGCCAGCCCGGCCATGGTGCCCAGCCCGGCCATGGTGCCCAGCCCGGCCATGGTGCCCAGCCCGGCCATGGTGCCAGCCTGGCCATGGTTCCAGCCCAACGTCAAGAAATCTTGGCACTAAAGTGCCCTATCCTACCCTACCAGGGGACCTATAACTAGTAATTTTCTAGTACGACAATGTTTGGCCTGAGGGTCAAGGTATACGGCCAAATGCGTCGCTGTATTAGTAGGCCGGGTTGGCCATAGCTAGTTTAGAGCTGTCTCCATAAACTATGTCTAATTGCTCGTTAACCGGCCGCCATGCTGCCTGTTGTTAATGGGTAATACTATACACAGGACTTAACAACTGGTAACGTTATCTTCTTGAGGATATCTTTAAATTATTTCGTGGCTTAGCGTCCCCGTGGCCCGGCCCCTCTTTGTGACACACACCCAGTAAGCAGCCCAAAACATCTGTCTAACTCCCAGGTACCTGTGTACTGCTTCTCCTGCTGCTCTCTACTCTATTTCCTGTTCATCTTGTCCTCTCCAATACTTTGGCGAAACTGGCCGTACACTTAATGACAGACTTAAGGAACACAAAAGAAGTGTTAAGTCTGCAGACACAAACAATGATCTCTGCTGTCATGTTAGGGATTCTAATCATCCTATTGATTGGTCTTCTTCTAAAATAATGTCTCCTGCCTCTACTCTTCTCAGACGCCGTGTTGTTGCCTGGGCTGTGATACACAACCTACCCAACATGAACCCGAGTCGTGGCTGTGTTGCTGTGGACTCTTCCCTCTCACAGTACACACAACCTACCCAACATGAACCCGAGTCTTGGCTGTGTTGCTGTGGACTCTTCCCTCTCACAGTACACACAACCTACCCAACATGAACCCGAGTCCTGGCTGTGTTGCTGTGGACTCTTCCCTCTCACAGTACACACACTAATGTTTGAAACTTTCTAACAAACGTTACTTAACACAAGCCTACCCATCCTTTCTTCTCTTTTTTTTATCTTTTCTTTTTCTTACGTTCCTATTCTTATTCCTAATTTACACCGTTTATTATACCTTCCCTTCTGTACTTTTTGCCTTCATCTTATCTTCCTCTAAGATTTCCTCCTGCTCACCTCTCTCTTGCCTTACTTAATGCCCGTGCCTCCCTCGTCTCATCACAGTCGACCTGACAATGGTCCAGGACGGACCGAAACGTCTTCGTCACTTCATCTTCTGGTGTGTGTGGTTTGGTCAACATTTCTTCAGCCACGTTATTGTGACTCATCATCTGCACAACATTAGAGCAACTTTTGGGTTCTCTGAAGATCCTTTTCATATCATTTCACCCACAGTACATCAACAAATTTACTTATCTAGTTTTCCTGTACATTTTTAAGTAATATTTGAAAATCTTAAACAAACAAAAATATATTATTGGGTGGGCGCTTCTAGAGGTGAGACTTCACTCCTCCGACCACGATCAAACTGTAATACCATTATTGTCTTCAATATAAAGTGGTTACTGCTGGAGGTTTAGGCTCCATCTGGTTAACCTGAGATTCATATGACGGAACTCTGCTAGAAATGTTAAAGGGACCAAAATTGGATAACCAGTAATCTTGAAACAGACGTCAAAGTGTTGCACAGCGCTCACCAGGGCCAATGATTGTTTCTCTATCACTGAATAATTCTGTTGAGAATCACGTACGTTCTTGGAATAATAAGCCACAGGTTGTTCTATCCCTTCAGCATCATGCTGGGACAACACTGCCTCTATGCCGTAATCTGAAGTATCGACTGTTAATATAGATCTGTCATGGAAATTAAGGGACATGAGAATGGGAGATGATGTCACTATGGCTTTTAGGCTCTCAAAAGCTATCTGACAGTCCTTGGTCAACATGAACTTTGCTCTCTTCTTCAGGAGATTTGTCAAAGGTGTTGCTATTTTCGATTAGATAGGAACGAACTTACGGTAGAATCCGGCCACACCCGGGACCCGCAGGACCACTTTACGTGTTGAAGGTGTCGGGTACTGAACGACTGCTTCTACCTTGCTGTTCTTACGGACGATCCATCCTCCACCAACCACATGTTCTAAAAAGATAACAGAGGTCTTAACCAATTCCGATTTATGCAGATTGACTACCAACCGAACATGTTGAATAGCCAAAAAGAATGCTTCCATATGTCGTAAATGTTCTTCCCTGTTAGAGTCGTAGATCAAAACGTCATCCATGTAGACCATGGCATTCTCTACGTCGCGTAGTACCGAAGTCATCAGTCGCTGAAATGTAGAGGCGGCATTTTCATACCAAATGGCATCACTTGACACTCAAAAAGACCATCAGGAGTCACAAAAGCAGAAATAGGTTTGGCACGCTCTGTCAAAGGTACCTGCCAATAGCCCTTGAAGAGGTCGAACTTGGTGAGGTTGGTGGCCTTACCGGTGGTATCAATACATTCTTCTATCCTGGGGAGGGATATGTATCAACTACTGTCACCTTGTTAACCTGTTTGTAATCTATGCATAATCTATGCTCATTAAAAGACTTGGGTACTAGTCTACTAGTACCCAAGTCTGACTAGTTCAAGTGCCAGTACGACTAGTTCAAGACGTGCTTCATGATCGTGCTTCAAGATGGACGCCAGACATGGAGCATCTCTGAAAATAAACTTATAATGCTGAATTAACTCTACTAAGGATTTCTGTTGCTCCTCAGGCACGTGAGTTTACTTAGTAGTTAAGTTCAGTAGTCTCTCTGAATTCGTTGTTACTTGCTTACCAACGTTCTCCATAACCTCTTGGTGTGGTTCCTTGAGTGACGCCCAGTGACCACCATCGTCACTGACCTTGTCCCGACCTTGGTACAGCTTCACAATGTTCATCTGTACCAACATCTGCTTCTTTTACCAGTCTGGAGTGTTAATGATATAGTTAGTAGCATTGACCTTCTGGAGAACAGGTAAGGACCAATAATTTGGTACCAAAGCTTCTTGTTAACATTAGAGAACATACCAGTACTTGGTCTCCTACCTGAACTTCCCTGGGTGTTGCTTTGCTCTCTTATCTCTTCTTGCCAGTTACCTGTTACTTGCCAACAGGTTCTCTTTGGCTAGTTCCCATGCAGCGAACAACATGAGTCAAGAGAGTTAGATGGAGTACTGTCTGCAACCTGAGGGCTTGGTGGAGGGTTAAACAGGTCATCCAATCAAACCGAGTCTTTACCTGGGATCTGGTTTGTACTGCTACTACTGGCCTTAACACGTCTTCTACAGGATCTCAAACAACTGTGGGATAGTTACTGTCCAAACCCAAAGTTAAGTCACTGGCCAGTATTACCTCTATCCCTTCAAGAGGAAGATGGTCTACTGCCAATGTACACCTGCCATTGAAATATGGTGATTCCAAATGAACCTCTACTAAAGGGGCAACTTACAAAGTAGAGGGAACCCCCACTTAATATGACTCTTTGCTTCTCTTCAGTAGGCACTTCCTTGGGTAACGAGCTCTTCCAAATCTGAGATTGGGTTGCTCCAATATCTCTGAGTACCACTACTGACCTGCCACACTGGTCACTCCAAACATACCCTTGCGAAGTGTTTGGGGCAAACAATCCTGGTTTCTCCCTTCTACCTGTCCATAGGGAGCGGGTTTCCGCTGTTGGTGTCACACAACTGACCACCATAACCTTCCAATGCGGGTCATTACCTGCCCTTCTCTTACACTTAGCAGATACGTGTCCAGCTTCTAATGTCTTGGACTTATTCGTCTTGGACTACCTGGGGTTGTCTTCACGGCACCGTGGGGGATGACTCTCTCCTCCTGCTTATACTTGGTAAAAGGTTTTAAGTAGGTCGTGGAACATATATTGTAGAGGGTCTATGGGTAACAATGTATTCTTCAGCCATGGTGGCCGTAGCACACACAGTCTTGCTGAACTTGCTGTTCCTCCAAGTACGTTATCAGATCACCTGATAGACACTCCTGGAAATCTTCCAACAAGACAAGTTGTTCCAGTTGCTCCGTAGTCTCCACCTTCCGAGACGTGCACCATTCGTATAATAACCGCACCTTAATGCACGCGAACTCCGTAAAAGTGTACTCTGTTGTTTTCTTAAGGTTACGAAACTTCTGCCTAAATGGCTCAGGCACCAACTAACTGGTAAGCCATCATCACCACCTTGACGGCATCATAGTCACCTGCGTCACTTACTGACAGTGTGAAGTGCACTGTTTGGGGCCTTCCCAGTCAGCACTGATTGAATCATAATAGCCCAATTGTTCCGCAGCCAGGCCAATGATACAGCTATTTTCTCGAAGGCCGCAAAGAACTTGGACACCTTCTTCTCATTGAATTAGGGACCATTGTTATATTCCGCACTGGATCGAAACCACTGGTGTCCTCTCTACCACCTGATCTTAGCACTTCCAATTCGTGCTGCCTTTCTCTTTCTTTCCTTTCTCTCTCTCTTTTCTTTCCTTTCTCTCTCCATTTCCCTTTCTAGCTCAAATTTTTCCAACTCAATTTCACGTGTTATTACTATTTCCTTCTCTTTCTCTCCTACCTTGTCTTTCTTCCTTTCTTCTCCATCTCGCACCTTTTCTTCTCTTTCTCGCTCATTTTCTTCTCTCTCTAGTTCTATCTTTTTCCATTCGACATCACGATTTATTTCTAATTCTCATATTTTCACTGTCAATATGCTCACTCTCAGGTCACCTTGGTCACTTTCACCTTCACTTCCCTGGTCTTCCTCGTCAGTGGAGTCCATGACACTCGCTACTTTACTACAGACTACACTTACCTGTTTGTCGTCTGGTCTCAAGTGCCGTCAACAGATGGCGATAACATCGCCACACCTCCCCTACTAAAATAATTTGGGTCGAGTGCGCTCAACAGATGGCGTCGACATCGTCACAATCGACGTAAAAATTACACAGCGGAAAGAATAACGTCTTTATAAACTTTACTTTCAATAGAAAGCGTAATTTAATAGCTGTTGTTATGGTTCCTGGCGAGAGCGGCTGCAATATGCAGCAACACATTACCAAACATTTCAACAATGAGCAGGAAAAGTGGGCAACACACTAACTTGCACTTGCAACACAGGTGCCTTAGACCAGTGGTGGAGTATATCACCAGCAGGTACGTGTATCAGGGTGGTGGTCCAGTGGTGGAGTATATCACCAGCAGGTACCTGTATCATGGTGGTGGACCAGTGGTGGGGTATATCACCAGCAGGTACCTGTATCATGGTGGTGGTGGTCCAGTGGTGGGGTATATCACCAGCAGGTACGTGTATCAGGGTGGTGGTCCAGTGGTGGGGTATATCACCAGCAGGTACCTGTATCATGGTGGTGGACAAGTGGTGCAGTATATCACCAGCAGGTACGTGTATTAGGGTGGTGGTCCAGTGGTGGGGTATATCACCAGCAGGTACGTGTATCAGGGTGGTGGTCCAGTGGTGGGGTATATCACCAGCAGGTACGTGTATCAGGGTGGTGGTCCAGTGGTGGGGTATATCACCAGCAGGTACGTGTATCAGGGTGGTGGTCCAGTGGTGGAGTATATCACCAGCAGGTACGTGTATCAGGGTGGTGGACCAGTGGTGGGGTATATCACCAGCAGGTACCTGTATCAGGGTGGTGGACCAGTGGTGGGGTATATCACCAGCAGGTACGTGTATCAGGGTGGTGGACCAGTGGTGGGGTATATCACCAGCAGGTACGTGTATCAGGGTGGTGGTCCAGTTGTGGGGTATATCACCAGCAGGTACGTGTATCAGGGTGGTGGTCCAGTGGTGGGGTATATCACCAGCAGGTACGTGTATCAAGGTGGTGGTCCAGTGGTGGAGTATATCACCAGCAGGTACGTGTATCAGGGTGGTGGTCCAGTGGTGGGGTATATCACCAGCAGGTACGTGTATCAGGGTGGTGGTCCAGTGGTGGAGTATATCACCAGCAGGTACGTGTATCAGGGTGGTGGTCCAGTGGTGGGGTATATCACCAGCAGGTACGTGTATCAGGGTGGTGGTCCAGTGGTGGGGTATATCACCAGCAGGTACGTGTATCAGGGTGGTGGTCCAGTGGTGGAGTATATCACCAGCAGGTACGTGTATCAGGGTGGTGGTCCAGTGGTGGGGTATATCACCAGCAGGTACGTGTATCAGGGTGGTGGTCCAGTGGTGGGGTATATCACCAGCAGGTACCTGTATCATGGTGGTGGACAAGTGGTGCAGTATATCACCAGCAGGTACGTGTATCAGGGTGGTGGTCCAGTGGTGGGGTATATCACCAGCAGGTACGTGTATCAGGGTGGTGGTCCAGTGGTGGGGTATATCACCAGCAGGTATGTGTATCAGGGTGGTGGTCCAGTGGTGGGGTATATCACCAGCAGGTACGTGTATCAGGGTGGTGGTCCAGTGGTGGAGTATATCACCAGCAGGTACGTGTATCAGGGTGGTGGTCCAGTGGTGGGGTATATCACCAGCAGGTACGTGTATCAGGGTGGTGGTCCAGTGGTGGGGTATATCACCAGCAGGTACCTGTATCATGGTGGTGGACAAGTGGTGCAGTATATCACCAGCAGGTACGTGTATCAGGGTGGTGGTCCAGTGGTGGGGTATATCACCAGCAGGTACGTGTATCAGGGTGGTGGTCCAGTGGTGGGGTATATCACCAGCAGGTACGTGTATCAGGGTGGTGGTCCAGTGGTGGGGTATATCACCAGCAGGTACGTGTATCAGGGTGGTGGTCCAGTGGTGGAGTATATCACCAGCAGGTACGTGTATCAGGGTGGTGGTCCAGTGGTGGGGTATATCACCAGCAGGTGCGTGTATCAGGGTGGTGGTCCAGTGGTGGGGTATATAACCAGCAGGTACCTGTATCATGGTGGTGGACAAGTGGTGCAGTATATCACCAGCAGGTACGTGTATCAGGGTGGTGGTCCAGTGGTGGGGTATATCACCAGCAGGTACGTGTATCAGGGTGGTGGTCCAGTGGTGGGGTATATCACTAGCAGGTTCGTGTATCAGGGTGGTGGACCAGTGGTGGGGTATATCACTAGCAGGTTCGTGTATCAGGGTGGTGGACCAGTGGTGGAGTATATCACCAGCAGGTACGTGTATCAGGGTGGTGGACCAGTGGTGGGGTATATCACTAGCAGGTTCGTGTATCAGGGTGGTGGACCAGTGGTGGAGTATATCACCAGCAGGTACGTGTATCAGGGTGGTGGACCAGTGGTGGAGTATATCACCAGCAGGTACGTGTATCAGGGTGGTGGTGGACCAGTGGTGGAGTATATCACCAGCAGGTACCTGTATCATGGTGGTGGTGGACCAGTGGTGCAGTATATCACCAGCAGGTTCCTGTATCATGGTGGTGGTGGACCAGTGGTGCAGTATATCACCCCAGGTACCTGTATCATGATGGTGGTGGGCCAGTGGTGCAGTATATCACCAGCAGGTACCTGTATCATGGTGGTGGTGGACCAGTGGTGCAGTATATCACCAGCAGGTACCTGTATCATGGTGGTGGACCAGTGGTGGAGAATATCACCAGCAGGTACCTGTATCATGGTTGTGGTGGACCAGTGGTGGAGTATATCACCAGCAGGTTCCTGTATCATGGTGGTGGTGGACCAGTGGTGCAGTATATCACCCCAGGTACCTGTATCATGATGGTGGTGGACCAGTGGTGCAGTATATCACCAGCAGGTACCTGTATCATGGTGGTGGTGGACCAGTGGTGGAGAATATCACCAGCAGGTACCTGTATCATGGTGGTGGACCAGTGGTGGAGTATATCACCAGCAGGTACCTGCATCATGGTGGTGGTGGACCAGTGGTGCAGTATGTCACCAGCAGGTACCTGTATCATGGTGGTGGAACAGTGGTGGAGTATATCACCAGCAGGTACCTGTATCATGGTGGTGGTGGACCAGTGGTGGAGTATATAGCCCCGGTACCTGTATCATGGTGGTGGAGTATATCACCAGCAGGTACCTGTATCATGGTGGTTGACCAGTGGTGGAGTATATCACCAGCAGGTACCTGTATCATGGTGGTGGACCAGTGGTGGAGTATATCACCAGCTGGTACCTGTATGATGGTGGTGGAGTATATCACCAGCAGGTACCTGTATCATGGTGGTGGACCAGTGGTGGAACATATCACCAGCAGGTACCTGTATCATGGTGGTGGACCAGTGGTGGAACATATCACCAGCAGGTACCTGTATCATGGTGGTGGACCAGTGGTGGAGTATATCACCAGCAGGTACCTGTATCATGGTGGTGGACCAGTGGTGGAGTATATCACCTGCAGGTACCTGTATCATGGTCGTTGATACCTGGTTGATGGGGTTCTGGGAGTTCGTCTACTCCCCGAGCCCGGCCCGAGGCCAGGCTTGACTTGTGAGAGTTTGGTCACCAGGCTGTTGCTTGGAGCGGCCCGCAGGCCCACATACCCACCACAGCCTGGTTGGTCCGGCACTTTTTTTTTTTTTTTTTTTTTTTTTTTTATTATTTTCTACCACAGACGTGGCCACACATTTACAATGCTAACTAGCATATATACATTTTCTTCTGTCCTCCATGGACAGGGTTAGAGAAGTGTTAAACATACAGTTCAAGGGTTTATTGAACACTCAACCACAGAAGGTGATTCGGTGCTTTTAAAATGGTAAGCTAACCTACATACGTAAATACAAAGATACACAGATTTACGTACGCCCTTCATAAAGTATTAGATGTGTCTTTTACATAGTGTCATTAATGTACATTCACAAAGGTGAAATGTAATTCTGATCAGCTTCCATATATGCTTTATACCCATACATATACATACACACACACACATACACATACATATATACACACATACATGCATTCACATACATTTGTCTCATTTACCCTGACAGTGTGAGGTAGCTGATAAAGAAACTAGTGTGCAATTAAGCACTTAATCACTGAAGGTGATGAAGGTGCTTTTACAAGCTCAGGTTATATAGTTACATCACATACATACATTGTATGATTGATACATTACATGGTCAATTTTGGATACAAGTCCAATATATCATCAAGTGTTCCAGTACTCATATAGTAACTACAGAGTTCAGCATACCTTAGCCCAGGAGGGCGAAAGTCAGTCAGTATGGGACGTTCTACAATATAATGTTCAAGAGAGTGCATGTTTTCTCTTTCACAAAGTTGACACATTGTGTACTCGACATTTGGGTTTTGAGAAAGCTGCCAGATACGTCTATATCCCAGGCGTATTCTGGCCACTATAACATCACATTGCCGGGTTCTTGTTCTATTAGTCCCATATGTGAATGTCTCCTCACGATATCTATCATAATATTTAATGCTACAACTTTCAGGTCTTTGAGAATTTGTTAGGTCGGTGAGATTTTCATTAGATATTTAAGTATTCTCTTTGTCACTGCTAATGAAACACCCATATCAATTTCTACCACTGGTTTTCTGCAAGCTGACTTAGCAAGCATATCAACAGTGTCATGCCTTGAGATGCCAACATGTGATGGTATCCATAGGAATTTAATCTCAAATCTGTTTTCTTTGGCAGCTAAAACATTCATTCGAATATCACTGACTATTTTCTGGGTGTCACTACTATGTGCGTTCAATGCCAGGAGTGCACTCTGCGAGTCACAGTATATAAGTCCACTGCCTTTGTCTTTTAAAAATTCAGTGGCAAGGTATATGCCTGCAAGTTCGGTTTGAGTTGTACTTGCCCAGTCATTGACGCGCTTCATTGCTGTATGTACGAGAGAAGATTGTTCAAATATGTTACATGCACATCCGGTACATCGTCCACCTTCTTCTACAGAGCCGTCGGTATAGCACTGATAAACATCGTTACCCATACTCTGAGTACTTTCAGTGATGCTTTTCAGTGTTAACTGTTTTAACAATGTAGTGTGCACACTATCTTTCTTGGGCGCATTTACAAAATCAACTGATAGATCCCAGTTATCCCATGGAGTAATTGGCTGATTAATCGTTAGTCGAGTTGGGTACATATTTAATATTTTGATGGAGTTGGCTACCTTGTAGAACCAATATACATAATCAGATTTCGTTCTTCTTCTATAGACCTCAGGTGAGTGTAGCATATTAGAAAGTTTAGCTTGAAACTTCATGTGTTGTCTAGATCTACTCAATGCCTTCACGCCGAAAACTGTGCTAATAGACAAGATTCTCTCACTTATGGTAGGTAATTTTAACTCTGCTCTCATGTTAACTATTCTCGTGGACTTTGGAGCCCCAAGGATGAGACGCATAGCTTCATTTTGCAAGGTTTCAAGAGATTTCAGCTCTTTGTCAGTATACAGTGTGAGATGTAGAGCATTGTAGTCAATCACAGAGCGTATAAATGATACATAAAACATTCTAGCAAGTCTCACGTTAAGCCCATGATTGACACCAACAAGGACCCGCAAGGGCTTTAATCTCTCCCAAAGTCTCCTCTTGAGAGAAAAAAGGTACCCAGGGTCGTTAATGGGGACACCAAGGTATCTGTAAGACTCGCAGTTCTCAAGTGCTCGCCCATCTATATGATAATTGGGTGGTGGAATACCACATGGAATGAGGGCACGAGTTTTCTGTACAGAGATAAGGAGGCCACATTCCTCAGCTCTAGTAGCAAAAGCGTCGAGCAGAACTTGCATTCTAGGCTCGGTGGCAGCCTGTAAACATATATCATCAGCATAACAAATGACAGTGTCTTCATTATTAGTTGGAAGATCTTTAATAAGTTTATGCATCAGAACGTTGAACAATAAGGGACTGAGGACCCCTCCTTGTGGAGTTCCCAGTTCAAAGTGTTTGCTCTCTGTGCTTTTAACACCATTAAACAAAACATATGCTGTTCGATTAGACAAATAGCCCTTTATCCATTTCAGTAATTTTCCTTGTATTCCCAGCTCGGCAAGCTGTTCCAGTATGATTTCTCTGTTTGCTGTATCAAAAGCTGCTGCTAGGTCGATGAAGACTGTTTGGGGGGAAGCTTCAATATGTGCGAAGTACTCAGCAAAACAGTGTTGTGTACTGAGCCCAGGCATAAATCCAAACAGTTGGGGTGACAGGTGCCCCTGTATGCGATACATGAGTCGGTTAAGAACAATACGTTCAAGCACTTTACAAACACACGATGTTAAAGATATGGGTCTATAATTATCTGAGTGTGGTTTGGGGATGGGAACAATGACACTCTTTGTCCAAGCATCAGGTAATACTCCTTCACGTAAACTCATTCTGTACAACACTAATAGTGGATTACCTGGTACGTGTGAGACTAATCTCAGTAGACTGTAAGTAATACCATCCTCTCCAGGAGCAGTTGATTTTCCCATCTTTAGTGCATGATTTAATTCCCATTCAGTTACATCATTAAGGTCCGACACGTCGATAGCTGTACAGGCAAGATTGATGGTTCGTTGTCTGTTGGGGCGTGTGTCATCAAGTTTGCTGTATGTTAATTGGGAGTGAGTCGTAGCTCGATGTTAGTGCCCATTGATCAAGGAGAATGTTTGCTTGTTGTAGTGGGCTGTGGTGCAGCGGTTTGGTTGGGCTGCTTCTAGAGATTTTTCGTATCTTTTCCCAAACTTCAACAAGTGTTGTTTGCTCATTTATACTTTGTAGAAACTCTTCCCAATGTTTATTACGTATGACGTTGCTCATGTCTCTCACCTCTCTATTTGCAACTAGAAATGCATGCAGGTCACCTTGTGCTTTGGTTCGTTTGTACGTATCTCCAAGTTGCTTTACTCGTTCATGTTCTTTAACAAATACGGGGTCAAGGACCCACTTGGGTGGTGGCAGGTGTTGCCCACTTCTGCTAGGCTTACGACCTGTTCCCCAACACACCCATGTGTCGTAGTAGGTAGTAATCGTATCAACGAGATCTCTGGAGAAGGCTTGTACATTCGTTATTGTGTAATCTTGATACCATTTTGATATACAATTAATAAAGTGGTCATGCAAGCCATATGGAATATTCATTTTCCGTCTCTGATGTCTATTAGGTACATCACACTGTACCTCATAGGAAGCAGAAACTGCATAGTGATCACTAACTAAGTGATTTACCAACGAACATTCCATCCTATCTTGCACAAGGTTTCTACCCATTACATAATCAAGTCTGCCTCCCAATAAATGAGTTTGGGTATCCGTAGTATACACGGTTAATCTGTTGTCATAAACATATTTGATAAATTTGCATCCATTATCGTTGTTAGTACTGTCTCCCAGCGTAATATGTCTAGCATTAAAATCTCCCATGTATATTGTCCCATGATTGTCTTGATCTGGGAACAATGTTACATTGAGTTTCTGGCTTCTGGCATATACGTTGAGGAATGAAAAGTGGCCTGCTGTAGTTTGTACATGAAAGTGATGGTACTGTGTGTGTACATTGTGTGACGTGCTCACAAGAATGTGCGGTAAATCACTTCTGACGTAAGTTAATAGGCCTGTGGCGTTACTGTTATTATAGGATGCATACCCTCTGATCTTTGGTGGGGTTTTGTTTATCATGTTGGACGTGTAGGGCTCCTGTAAAGCAATTATATCTATGTTGTTACAGGTAACATATGCAATTAGGTCATTCAGTCTTTTGTTGATGCTACGAATGTTCCAACTGAGAAACCTAATGGTCCTTGTGTCA
This sequence comes from Procambarus clarkii, assembly GCF_040958095.1. Taxonomy (NCBI): domain Eukaryota; kingdom Metazoa; phylum Arthropoda; class Malacostraca; order Decapoda; family Cambaridae; genus Procambarus; species Procambarus clarkii. Next base: position 4,061,848 of record NC_091224.1, read on the forward strand.
ACAGCAGCCATCGTCTTGGTGTTGTTCCTCCCTGGGACTGGTGGTCCCATTGTTGTCCTTGTCCCACTTACACAATGCGTCAATAAGTGACTGTACTACGTAAAGAGCCACACCAACCTGGCGTTTGGTGTCGTCAGGAACATCTGGTGACATCATTAGATTCTTGATCACTGAGGAACTCGGGATGGTCCGCGAGTGAATGCTCTCTGTAAGTCGTATGGCATAATTACTGTCACGCAGAATATTATCCTTTTCATTCTCGTACTTGGCTTGAGCGCGTTCCTTAAGGTCATGAATCATTTTAAAATATTCTGATGCAGGTCGACTTCCTTTTTCAGTTAATGTTTCTGTGTCACTATCACTGTTGTCATCCCTGAGTTGACTGACGACGTCGCTGCCACCGCCTCCGTTGTCGCCGCTGCTGTCGCCGCTGCCGCTGCTGCTGCTGCTGCTGCTGCTGCTGCTGCTGCTGCTGCCGCCGCCGCCGCCGCCGCCGCCGCCGCCGCCGCCGCTGCTGCTGCTGCTGCTGCTGCTGCTGCTGCTGCTGCTGCTGCTGCTGCTGCTGCTGCTGCCGTCGCCGCCGCCGCCGCCGCCGCCGTCGCCGCTGCTGCTGCCGCCGCCGCCACCACCACCACCACCACCACAGGAACCTTTACCAGCGCGGGCCACGGCTGTGACACAGCTGCATAGAGGCTGCTGTATCTCTTGTGAAGGAGCCTGACGTAGCGCCTGTATAATTTCAGACAGTTCAGCTACCTGTGCTTGCAAGGTTGCCAACTGTTCTTTAACTGTTGTATCAGGCTGTTGTGTGTTGTCAGGGGCGTTGCTGGTACTGTCACCACTATGGTATGGGTCAACAGTACTAGAGCCGGCATCAGTAGACACTTGTTGTGTCTCGGGCACTTGCCTCCTTGTGCCAAGGGAGGCTGGCCGTTTGGTACAATCTGAGTGCCAGATGGTGACTCCCTCCATACCACATCTGAAACACTTCAGCGGCGGTTTAGACGGAGCCACAGATTCAGGATGTTGCCCTGCTTCTGTTGCAGTGTTCTGTTGCTCCTGTTCCTGCTTTCTTTGGTCTCTGGTCTTCTTATACTGACAGTCCTTCAGTGGATGAGGACCGGAACAGAGAGCACACTTGGGTGAGGAGCACCGGCAGTGCTTAGCTATGTGGCCACTGCCACAGCACTCGTAACACAACACAGGGTTCGGTTCCCACACCCTGAACGTGCTGGGGGGCGCATACAACCCACCAAACCAATACTGGTCAGGTGGCGGATCAGGCTTTTTCCAGACTATGATTATTTGATCAGTAGGCTTACCATTCTTGGTCAATCTTCGTGCTCTGTGTACCCCGTCTAATTCATAGGCCCACTCTAGTGGATACTTGTGACTGTACCTGTAGACTAGGTATTCATCCATCTTCTTGTTCCGTGTTGGATTATCTAGAGGGGAGAGCTTTACATCACCTATTTTCCCTTGTAGAAGAGCCTCCACAACCTGCTGCTTCTCTCTTGAAACATACACATATGGAGAGTTGACATGTGGACGAAGCACGCCTGCAGAGCCAGGTGGGTACACCTCGCTCAGTTTCTTACTCCACACAATCCTGTCAGCCACACTCGTGCCTTTAGGGAAGGTCAGACGTGTGTACTCGCTCCTTGGTGCTATCGGACGCCTTCCACCCTGTTGTTCACCAGGCTTCTGTTTCCCTTGTTTCCTTCTCTGACTCTTACTTAGCACCTCCACAAACCCATCACTGGGTGGTGGGGTGACAGTGTCACTGGTCATGGTAGGGGAGAGCCCTGAGGGTCCAGCAGCTACCTCCTCCATACCTGCTTCTTCAGGCGACATTAATTGTTGCTCTAACCTCGTCCGATACCTGGTTAATACCATTTATAACCATGTGCTGATGAATAACATGACAAATGGCAGGGCAGGCAGCAAGCCTTACCAGTCATCAGCGCCAACAGTCATAAACCTGCTCTGAGGGGAAGAGCACTCTCAGTGGGTTTGAGAGTGCTCAGACCACTTGGATAAACACTTGGATATTCCACTTGGTTGGTTGGGACTCGCAGAGGGCAGCCCTCAGTGACTTATTCTCCTATGTGTGGACAGAAGGTCCCCCTAAGACAGCCTAACCCTGCTACAAGGGTGAACAAATGCCCAAGTCAAGTGGCCCCCCAGATTTTACAGGTAACCGCATGGGCCACTGGACCGTTCCACTTGACCTGTTGAAATGGCGAAATGAGAAGAATAAAAGAAAGTGGGGAAGATAAGTCTTATAACTAGGAATGTACAGGTGCTCTGTACAAAGCTGGCATCATTGTAGTGTTGGCGGGTGTCAACCTCCCGCCAGGGAAGGGATAGGGGGGACCGTTGGGTCAGCGCTCTAACCGCAAGGGTCAGAGGTCCGTGGGGGACAGATTACGATCCCACAACTCTCCTTGCTGTTTGTTGCCTGACGCTGTAGATGCCCTGTGGTTCTTGCTAGAGTCTTACAGTGAGTCCCAGGTACACTGTACAGGTGATGCTGTGTTATTAGCACCAGCAATGCTGCATCAAACTAGTGTTTGGTAGGCTGCCCCTAAGGGAGCGGAGGGGGCAGGCTGGCCTGCCTTCGACCTCAGGCGCCACTCGCTAGTTCACTCTAGGGTTCCCTTGATACTAGTGACTTATGCAACAGTGTTGAAACACTAAGCAGCACAGTAGTATTGTGACGATACCGCCCTGGCTATCACAGCACAAGGTTGGGGACGAGGGACTTGACCCAAAGAGGGAGAGGAGGCGCGCACATCCTCTCAGTCCAAGGCCTGGCCAGCGAATGGGTCCGGCACTCCTTGGAGGAATAAATCTAGTTTCCTCTTGAAAATGTCCACGGTTGTTCCGGCAATATTTCTTATGCTTGCTGGGAGGACGTTGAACAACCGCGGACCTCTGATGTTTATACAGTGTTCTCTGATTGTGCCTATGGCACCTCTGCTCTTCACTGGTTCTATTCTGCATTTTCTTCCATTTGTTATTTTACTGTTGATTTGGTACTTGGCCCTCCAGTATCTTCCAGGTGTATATTATTTGATATCTCTCTCGTCTTCTTTCTAGTGAATACATTTGGAGGGCTTTGAGACAATCCCAATAATTTAGGTGCTTTATTGCGTCTATGCGTGCCGTATATGTTCTCTGTATTCCCTCTATTTCAGCAATCTCTCCTGCTCTGAAGGGGGAAGTGAGTACAGAGCAGTACTCAAGACGGAACAACACAAGTGACTTGAAGAGTACAACCATTGTGATGGGATCCCTGGATTTGAAAGTTCTCGTAATCCATCCTATCATTTTTCTGGCTGTCGCAATATTTGCTTGGTTATGCTCCTTAAACGTTAGGTCGTCCGACATTATTATTCCCAAATCCTTTACATGCTGTTTTCCTACTATGGGTACATTTGATTGTGTTTTGTACTCTGTATTATGTTTAAGGTCCTCATTTTTACCGTACCTGAGTACCTGGAATTTATCACTGTTAAACATCATGTTATTTTCTGATGCCCAGTCGAAAACTTTATTAATATCAGCTTGAAGTGTCTTCAGCCGAGATAATTTTCATGCTGATTTTTGAGTCATCTGCAAAGGATGATACGAAGCTGTGACATGTGTTTTTGTCTATATCTGATATGAGAATAAGGAAAAGCAGCGGTGCAAGGACTGTACCCTGAGGTACAGAGCTTTTCACTGCCCTTAGACTAGATTTTATATGGTTGACCAGTGGTGGTGGACCAGTGGTGGAGTATATCACCAGCAGGTACCTGTATCATGGTGGTGGACCAGTGGTGGAGTATATCACCAGCAGGTACCTGTATCATGGTGGTGGACCAGTGGTGGAGTATATCACCAGCAGGTACCTGTATCATGGTGGTGGTGGACCAGTGGTGCAGTATATCACCAACAGGTACCTGTATCATGGTGGTGGACCAGTGGTGAAGTATATCACCAGCAGGTACCTGTATCATGGTGGTGGACCAGTGGTGCAGTATATCACCCCAGGTACCTGTATCATGATGGTGGTGGACCAGTGGTGGAGAATATCACCAGCAGGTACCTGTATCATGGTGGTGGACCAGTGGTGGAGTATATCACCAGCAGGTACCTGTATCATGGTTGTGGTGGACCAGTGGTGGAGTATATCACCAGCTGGTACCTGTATCATGGTGGTGGTGGACCAGTGGTGGAGTATATCACCAGCTGGTACCTGTATCATGGTGGTGGTGGACCAGTGGTGGAGTATATCATCAGCAGGTACCTGTATCGTGGTGGAGGACCAGTGGTGCAGTATATCACCAGCTGGTACCTGTATCATGGTGGTGGACCAGTGGTGGAGTATATCACCAGCAGGTACCTGTATCATGGTGGTGGTGGACCAGTGGTGGAGTATATCACCAGCAGGTATCTGTATCATGGTGGTGGTGGACCAGTGGTGGAGTATATCACCAGCAGGTACCTGTATCATGGTGGTGGTGGACCAGTGGTGGAGTATATCACCAGCAGGTTCCTGTATCATGGTGGTGGACCAGTGGTGGAGTATATCACCAGCAGGTTCCTGTATCATGGTGGTGGACCAGTGGTGGAGTATATCACCAGCTGGTACCTGTATCATGGTGGTGGTGGACCAGTGGTGGAATATATCTCCAGCAGGTTCCTGTATCATGGTGGTGGACCAGTGGTGGAGTATATCACCAGCAGGTACCGGTATCATGGTAGTGGTGGACCAGTGGTGGAGTATATCACCAGCAGGTACCTGCATCATGGTGGTGGTGGACCAGTGGTGGTGTATATCATCAGCAGGTACCTGCATCATGGTGGTGGTGGACCAGTGGTGGAGTATATCACCAGCAGGTACCTGTATCATGGTGGTGGTGGACCAGTGGTGGAGTATATCACCAGCAGGTACCTGTATCATGTTGGTGGTGGACCAGTGGTGCAGTATATCACCAGCAGGTACCTGTATCATGGTGGTGGACCAGTGGTGGAGTATATCACCAGCAGGTACCTGTATCATGGTGGTGGTGGACCAGTGGTGCAGTATATCACCAACAGGTACCTGTATCATGGTGGTGGACCAGTGGTGAAGTATATCACCAGCAGGTACCTGTATCATGGTGGTGGACCAGTGGTGCAGTATATCACCCCAGGTACCTGTATCATGATGGTGGTGGACCAGTGGTGGAGAATATCACCAGCAGGTACCTGTATCATGGTGGTGGACCAGTGGTGGAGTATATCACCAGCAGGTACCTGTATCATGGTTGTGGTGGACCAGTGGTGGAGTATATCACCAGCTGGTACCTGTATCATGGTGGTGGTGGACCAGTGGTGGAGTATATCACCAGCTGGTACCTGTATCATGGTGGTGGTGGACCAGTGGTGGAGTATATCATCAGCAGGTACCTGTATCGTGGTGGAGGACCAGTGGTGCAGTATATCACCAGCTGGTACCTGTATCATGGTGGTGGACCAGTGGTGGAGTATATCACCAGCAGGTACCTGTATCATGGTGGTGGTGGACCAGTGGTGGAGTATATCACCAGCAGGTATCTGTATCATGGTGGTGGTGGACCAGTGGTGGAGTATATCACCAGCAGGTACCTGTATCATGGTGGTGGTGGACCAGTGGTGGAGTATATCACCAGCAGGTTCCTGTATCATGGTGGTGGACCAGTGGTGGAGTATATCACCAGCAGGTTCCTGTATCATGGTGGTGGACCAGTGGTGGAGTATATCACCAGCTGGTACCTGTATCATGGTGGTGGTGGACCAGTGGTGGAATATATCTCCAGCAGGTTCCTGTATCATGGTGGTGGACCAGTGGTGGAGTATATCACCAGCAGGTACCGGTATCATGGTAGTGGTGGACCAGTGGTGGAGTATATCACCAGCAGGTACCTGCATCATGGTGGTGGTGGACCAGTGGTGGTGTATATCATCAGCAGGTACCTGCATCATGGTGGTGGTGGACCAGTGGTGGAGTATATCACCAGCAGGTACCTGTATCATGGTGGTGGTGGACCAGTGGTGGAGTATATCACCAGCAGGTACCTGTATCATGTTGGTGGTGGACCAGTGGTGCAGTATATCACCAGCAGGTTCCTGTATCATGGTGGTGGAACAGTGGTGGAGTATATCACCAGCAGGTACCTGTATCATGGTGGTGGTGGACCAGTGGTGCAGTATATCACCAGCAGGTACCTGCATCATGGTGGTGGTGGACCAGTGGTGGAGTATATCACCAGCAAGTACCTGTATCATGGTGGTGGTGGACCAGTGGTGGAGTATATCACCAGCAGGTACCTGTATCATGGTGGTGGTGGACCAGTGGTGCAGTATATCACCAGCATGTACCTGTATCATGGTGGTGGACCAGTGGTGGAGTATATCACCAGCAGGTACCTGTATCATGGTGGTGGACCAGTGGTGGAGTATATCACCAGCAGGTACCTGTATCATGGTGGTGGTGGACCAGTGGTGCATTATATCACCAGCAGGTTCCTGTATCATGGTGGTGGACCAGTAGTGGAGTATATCACCAGCAGGTACCTGTATCATGGTGGTGGTGGACCAGTGGTGCAGTATATCACCAGCAGGTACCTGAATCATGGTGGTGGTGGACCAGTGGTGGAGTATATCACCAGCAAGTACCTGTATCATGGTGGTGGTGGACCAGTGGTGGAGTATATCACCAGCAGGTACCTGTATCATGGTGGTGGTGGACCAGTGGTGGAGTATATCACCAGCAGGTACCTGTATCATGGTGGTGGTGGACCAGTGGTGGAGTATATCACCAGCAGGTACCTGTATCATGGTGGTGGTGGACCAGAGGTGGAGTATATCACCAGCAGGTACCTGTATCATGGTGGTGGTGGACCAGTGGTGGAGTATATCACCAGCAGGTACCTGTATCATGGTGGTGGTGGACCAGTGGTGGAGTATATCACCAGCAGGTACCTGTATCATGGTGGTGGTGGACCAGTGGTGGAGTATATCACCAGCAGGTACCTGTATCATGGTGGTGGTGGACCAGTGGTGGAGTATATCACCAGCAGGTACCTGTATCATGGTGGTGGTGGACCAGTGGTGGAGTATATCACCAGCAGGTACCTGTATCATGGTGGTGGTGGACCAGTGGTGGAGTATATCACCAGCAGGTACCTGTATCATGGTGGTGGTGGACCAGTGGTGCAGTATATCACCAACAGGTACCTGTATCATGGTGGTGGTGGACCAGTGGTGCAGTATATCACCAGCAGGTACCTGTATCATGGTGGTGGTGGACCAGTGGTGCAGTATATCACCAGCAGGTACCTGCATCATGGTGGTGGTGGACCAGTGGTGCAGTATATCACCAGCAGGTACCTGTATTATGGTGGTGGTGGACCAGTGGTGCAGTATATCACCAGCTGGTACCTGCATCATGGTGGTGGACCTGTGGTGCAGTATATCACCAGCAGGTACCTGAATCATGGTGGTGGTGGACCAGTGGTGGAGTATATCACCAGCAGGTACCTGTATCATGGTGGTGGTGGACCAGTGGTGGAGTATATCACCAGCAGGTACCTGTATCATGGTGGTGGTGGACCAGAGGTGGAGTATATCACCAGCAGGTACCTGTATCATGGTGGTGGTGGACCAGTGGTGGAGTATATCACCAGCAGGTACCTGTATCATGGTGGTGGTGGACCAGTGGTGGAGTATATCACCAGCAGGTACCTGCATCATGGTGGTGGTGGACCAGTGGTGGAGTATATCACCAGCAGGTACCTGTATCATGGTGGTGGTGGACCAGTGGTGGAGTATATCACCAGCAGGTACCTGTATTATGGTGGTGGTGGACCAGTGGTGGAGTATATCACCAGCAGGTACCTGCATCATGGTGGTGGTGGACCAGTGGTGGAGTATATCACCAGCAGGTACCTGTATTATGGTGGTGGTGGACCAGTGGTGGAGTATATCACCAGCAGGTACCTGTATCATGGTGGTGGTGGACCAGTGGTGGAGTATATCACCAGCAGGTACCTGTATTATGGTGGTGGTGGACCAGTGGTGGAGTATATCACCAGCAGGTACCTGCATCATGGTGGTGGTGGACCAGTGGTGGAGTATATCACCAGCAGGTACCTGTATTATGGTGGTGGTGGACCAGTGGTGGAGTATATCACCAGCAGGCACCTGTATCATGGTGGTGGTGGACCAGTGGTGGAGTATATCACCAGCAGGTACCTGTATTATGGTGGTGGTTGACCAGTGGTGGAGTATATCACCAGCAGGTACCTGTATCATGGTGGTGGTGGACCAGTGGTGGAGTATATCACCAGCAGGTACCTGTATTATGGTGGTGGTGGACCAGTGGTGCAGTATATCACCAGCAGGTACCTGCATCATGGTGGTGGTGGACCAGTGGTGGAGTATATCACCAGCAGGTACCTGTATTATGGTGGTGGTGGACCAGTGGTGCAGTATATCACCAGCTGGTACCTGCATCATGGTGGTGGTGGACCAGTGGTGCAGTATATCACCAGCTGGTACCTGCATCATGGTGGTGGTGGACCAGTGGTGGAGTATATCACCAGCTGGTACCTGCATCATGGTGGTGGTGGACCAGTGGTGCAGTATATCACCAGCTGGTACCTGCATCATGGTGGTGGTGGACCAGTGGTGCAGTATATCACCAGCTGGTACCTGCATCATGGTGGTGGTGGACCAGTGGTGCAGTATATCACCAGCTGGTACCTGTATCATGGTGGTGGTGGACCAGTGGTGCAGTATATCACCAGCTGGTACCTGCATCATGGTGGTGGTGGACCAGTGGTGCAGTATATCACCAGCTGGTACCTGCATCATGGTGGTGGTGGACCAGTGGTGGAGTATATCACCAGCTGGTACCTGCATCATGGTGGTGGTGGACCAGTGGTGCAGTATATCACCAGCTGGTACCTGCATCATGGTGGTGGTGGACCAGTGGTGGAGTATATCACCAGCTGGTACCTGCATCATGGTGGTGGTGGACCAGTGGTGGAGTATATCACCAGCTGGTACCTGCATCATGGTGGTGGTGGACCAGTGGTGGAGTATATCACCAGCTGGTACCTGCATCATGGTGGTGGTGGACCAGTGGTGGAGTATATCACCAGCTGGTACCTGCATCATGGTGGTGGTGGACCAGTGGTGGAGTATATCACCAGCTGGTACCTGCATCATGGTGGTGGACCAGTGGTGGAGTATATCACCAGCTGGTACCTGCATCATGGTGGTGGACCAGTGGTGGAGTATATCACCAGCTGGTACCTGCATCATGGTGGTGGTGGACCAGTGGTGGAGTATATCACCAGCTGGTACCTGCATCATGGTGGTGGTGGACCAGTGGTGGAGTATATCACCAGCTGGTACCTGCATCATGGTGGTGGTGGACCAGTGGAGGAGTATATCACCAGCTGGTACCTGCATCATGGTGGTGGTGGACCAGTGGTGGAGTATATCACCAGCTGGTACCTGCATCATGGTGGTGGTGGACCAGTGGTGGAGTATATCACCAGCTGGTACCTGCATCATGGTGGTGGTGGACCAGTGGTGGAGTATATCACCAGCTGGTACCTGCATCATGGTGGTGGTGGACCAGTGGTGGAGTATATCACCAGCTGGTACCTGCATCATGGTGGTGGTGGACCAGTGGTGGAGTATATCACCAGCTGGTACCTGCATCATGGTGGTGGTGGACCAGTGGTGGGGTATATCACCAGCTGGTACCTGCATCATGGTGGTGGTGGACCAGTGGTGGGGTATATCACCAGCTGGTACCTGCATCATGGTGGTGGTGGACCAGTGGTGGAGTATATCACCAGCTGGTACCTGCATCATGGTGGTGGTGGACCAGTGGTGGGGTATATCACCAGCTGGTACCTGCATCATGGTGGTGGTGGACCAGTGGTGGGGTATATCACCAGCTGGTACCTGCATCATGGTGGTGGTGGACCAGTGGTGGGGTATATCACCAGCTGGTACCTGCATCATGGTGGTGGTGGACCAGTGGTGGAGTATATCACCAGCTGGTACCTGCATCATGGTGGTGGTGGACCAGTGGTGGGGTATATCACCAGCTGGTACCTGCATCATGGTGGTGGTGGACCAGTGGTGGAGTATATCACCAGCTGGTACCTGCATCATGGTGGTGGTGGACCAGTGGTGGAGTATATCACCAGCTGGTACCTGCATCATGGTGGTGGTGGACCAGTGGTGGGGTATATCACCAGCAGGTACCTGCATCATGGTGGTGGTGGACCAGTGGTGGAGTATATCACCAGCTGGTACCTGCATCATGGTGGTGGTGGACCAGTGGTGGGGTATATCACCAGCAGGTACCTGCATCATGGTGGTGGTGGACCAGTGGTGGAGTATATCACCAGCTGGTACCTGCATCATGGTGGTGGTGGACCAGTGGTGGGGTATATCACCAGCTGGTACCTGCATCATGGTGGTGGTGGACCAGTGGTGGAGTATATCACCAGCTGGTACCTGCATCATGGTGGTGGTGGACCAGTGGTGGAGTATATCACCAGCTGGTACCTGCATCATGGTGGTGGTGGACCAGTGGTGGGGTATATCACCAGCAGGTACCTGCATCATGGTGGTGGTGGACCAGTGGTGGAGTATATCACCAGCTGGTACCTGCATCATGGTGGTGGTGGACCAGTGGTGGAGTATATCACCAGCAGGTACCTGCATCATGGTGGTGGTGGACCAGTGGTGGAGTATATCACCAGCTGGTACCTGCATCATGGTGGTGGTGGACCAGTGGTGGAGTATATCACCAGCAGGTACCTGCATCATGGTGGTGGTGGACCAGTGGTGGAGTATATCACCAGCAGGTACCTGCATCATGGTGGTGGTGGACCAGTGGTGCAGTATATCACCAGCTGGTACCTGCATCATGGTGGTGGTGGACCAGTGGTGGAGTATATCACCAGCAGGTACCTGCATCATGGTGGTGGTGGACCAGTGGTGGAGTATATCACCAGCAGGTACCTGCATCATGGTTGTGGTGGACCAGTGGTGCAGTATATCACCAGCAGGTACCTGCATCATGGTGGTGGTGGACCAGTGGTGCAGTATATCACCAGCTGGTACCTGCATCATGGTGGTGGTGGACCAGTGGTGGAGTATATCACCAGCAGGTACCTGCATCATGGTGGTGGTGGACCAGTGGTGCAGTATATCACCAGCAGGTACCTGCATCATGGTGGTGGTGGACCAGTGGTGGAGTATATCACCAGCTGGTACCTGTATCATGGTGGTGGTGGACCAGTGGTGGAGTATATCACCAGCTGGTACCTGCATCATGGTGGTGGTGGACCAGTGGTGGAGTATATCACCAGCAGGTACCTGCATCATGGTGGTGGTGGACCAGTGGTGGAGTATATCACCAGCAGGTACCTGCATCATGGTGGTGGTGGACCAGTGGTGGAGTATATCACCAGCTGGTACCTGCATCATGGTGGTGGTGGACCAGTGGTGGAGTATATCACCAGCAGGTACCTGCATCATGGTGGTGGTGGACCAGTGGTGGAGTATATCACCAGCAGGTACCTGCATCATGGTGGTGGTGGACCAGTGGTGCAGTATATCACCAGCAGGTACCTGCATCATGGTGGTGGTGGACCAGTGGTGCAGTATATCACCAGCTGGTACCTGCATCATGGTGGTGGTGGACCAGTGGTGGGGTATATCACCAGCAGGTACCTGCATCATGGTGGTGGTGGACCAGTGGTGCAGTATATCACCAGCAGGTACCTGCATCATGGTGGTGGTGGACCAGTGGTGGGGTATATCACCAGCTGGTACCTGCATCATGGTGGTGGTGGACCAGTGGTGCAGTATATCACCAGCAGGTACCTGCATCATGGTGGTGGTGGACCAGTGGTGGGGTATATCACCAGCTGGTACCTGCATCATGGTGGTGGTGGACCAGTGGTGCAGTATATCACCAGCAGGTACCTGCATCATGGTGGTGGTGGACCAGTGGTGGGGTATATCACCAGCTGGTACCTGCATCATGGTGGTGGTGGACCAGTGGTGCAGTATATCACCAGCAGGTACCTGCATCATGGTGGTGGTGGACCAGTGGTGGGGTATATCACCAGCTGGTACCTGCATCATGGTGGTGGTGGACCAGTGGTGCAGTATATCACCAGCAGGTACCTGCATCATGGTGGTGGTGGACCAGTGGTGGAGTATATCACCAGCTGGTACCTGCATCATGGTGGTGGTGGACCAGTGGTGCAGTATATCACCAGCAGGTACCTGCATCATGGTGGTGGTGGACCAGTGGTGGGGTATATCACCAGCTGGTACCTGCATCATGGTGGTGGTGGACCAGTGGTGGGGTATATCACCAGCTGGTACCTGCATCATGGTGGTGGTGGACCAGTGGTGCAGTATATCACCAGCAGGTACCTGTATCATGGTGGTGGTGGACCAGTGGTGCAGTATATCACCAGCTGGTACCTGCATCATGGTGGTGGTGGACCAGTGGTGGGGTATATCACCAGCTGGTACCTGCATCATGGTGGTGGTGGACCAGTGGTGGGGTATATCACCAGCAGGTACCTGCATCATGGTGGTGGTGGACCAGTGGTGCAGTATATCACCAGCAGGTACCTGTATCATGGTGGTGGTGGACCAGTGGTGCAGTATATCACCAGCTGGTACCTGCATCATGGTGGTGGTGGACCAGTGGTGGGGTATATCACCAGCTGGTACCTGCATCATGGTGGTGGTGGACCAGTGGTGGAGTATATCACCAGCAGGTACCTGTATCTTGGTGGTGGTGGACCAGTGGTGGAGTATATCACCAGCAGGTACCTGTATCATGGTGGTGGTGGACCAGTGGTGGAGTATATCACCAGCAGGTACCTGTATCATGGTGGTGGTGGACCAGTGGTGGAGTATATCACCAGCTGGTACCTGCATCATGGTGGTGGTGGACCAGTGGTGGGGTATATCACCAGCAGGTACCTGTATCATGGTGGTGGTGGACCAGTGGTGCAGTATATCACCAGCTGGTACCTGCATCATGGTGGTGGTGGACCAGTGGTGGAGTATATCACCAGCAGGTACCTGTATCATGGTGGTGGTGGACCAGTGGTGCAGTATATCACCAGCAGGTACCTGCATCATGGTGGTGGTGGACCAGTGGTGGGGTATATCACCAGCTGGTACCTGCATCATGGTGGTGGTGGACCAGTGGTGGAGTATATCACCAGCTGGTACCTGCATCATGGTGGTGGTGGACCAGTGGTGGAGTATATCACCAGCTGGTACCTGCATCATGGTGGTGGTGGACCAGTGGTGGGGTATATCACCAGCTGGTACCTGCATCATGGTGGTGGTGGACCAGTGGTGCAGTATATCACCAGCAGGTACCTGCATCATGGTGGTGGTGGACCAGTGGTGGGGTATATCACCAGCTGGTACCTGCATCATGGTGGTGGTGGACCAGTGGTGGAGTATACCATCAGCTGGTACCTGCATCATGGTGGTGGTGGACCAGTGGTGCAGTATATCACCAGCAGGTACCTGCATCATGGTGGTGGTGGACCAGTGGTGGGGTATATCACCAGCTGGTACCTGCATCATGGTGGTGGTGGACCAGTGGTGCAGTATATCACCAGCAGGTACCTGCATCATGGTGGTGGTGGACCAGTGGTGCAGTATATCACCAGCAGGTACCTGCATCATGGTGGTGGTGGACCAGTGGTGCAGTATATCACCAGCAGGTACCTGCATCATGGTGGTGGTGGACCAGTGGTGGGGTATATCACCAGCAGGTACCTGCATCATGGTGGTGGTGGACCAGTGGTGGAGTATATCACCAGCAGGTACCTGCATCATGGTGGTGGTGGACCAGTGGTGGGGTATATCACCAGCTGGTACCTGCATCATGGTGGTGGTGGACCAGTGGTGGGGTATATCACCAGCTGGTACCTGCATCATGGTGGTGGTGGACCAGTGGTGGGGTATATCACCAGCTGGTACCTGCATCATGGTGGTGGTGGACCAGTGGTGGGGTATATCACCAGCTGGTACCTGCATCATGGTGGTGGTGGACCAGTGGTGGGGTATATCACCAGCAGGTACCTGCATCATGGTGGTGGTGGACCAGTGGTGGAGTATATCACCAGCAGGTACCTGCATCATGGTGGTGGTGGACCAGTGGTGGGGTATATCACCAGCTGGTACCTGCATCATGGTGGTGGTGGACCAGTGGTGGGGTATATCACCAGCAGGTACCTGTATCATGGTGGTGGTGGACCAGTGGTGGGGTATATCACCAGCAGGTACCTGCATCATGGTGGTGGTGGACCAGTGGTGGAGTATACCACCAGCAGGTACCTGCATCATGGTGGTGGTGGACCAGTGGTGGAGTATACCACCAGCAGGTACCTGCATCATGGTGGTGGGAAAGACGTTGACCGCACACCTCCACACACTTTATTATGTAATAAAACAAAAGTCTCCTGCGTGGAAGTGATCAACCTCACCTGTACTGGGGTGAGGCGGTTGACCACCGTTGACCACCGTTGACCACCGTTGACCACCGTTGACCACCGTTGACCACCGTTGACCACAGTTGACCACCGTTGACCACCGTTGACCACCGTTGACCACCGTTGACCACCGTTGACCACCGTTGACCACCGTTGACCACCGTTGACCACAGTTGACCACCGTTGACCACCGTTGACCACCGTTGACCACCGTTGACCACCGTTGACCACAGTTGACCACCGTTGACCACCGTTGACCACCGTTGACCACCGTTGACCACCGTTGACCACAGTTGACCACCGTTGACCACCGTTGACCACAGTTGACCACCGTTGACCACCGTTGACCACAGTTGACCACCGTTGACCACAGTTGACCACCGTTGACCACCGTTGACCACCGTTGACCACAGTTGACCACCGTTGACCACCGTTGACCACCGTTGACCACCGTTGACCACCGTTGACCACCGTTGACCACCGTTGACCACCGTTGACCACAGTTGACCACCGTTGACCACCGTTGACCACAGTTGACCACCGTTGACCACCGTTGACCACAGTTGACCACCGTTGACCACAGTTGACCACCGTTGACCACCGTTGACCACCGTTGACCACCGTTGACCACCGTTGACCACCGTTGACCACAGTTGACCACCGTTGACCACCGTTGACCACCGTTGACCACCGTTGACCACAGTTGACCACCGTTGACCACCGTTGACCACCGTTGACCACCGTTGACCACCGTTGCTCAGTAGAATTGACA
Organism: Procambarus clarkii; assembly: GCF_040958095.1. Taxonomy (NCBI): domain Eukaryota; kingdom Metazoa; phylum Arthropoda; class Malacostraca; order Decapoda; family Cambaridae; genus Procambarus; species Procambarus clarkii. The sequence goes on from NC_091224.1 coordinate 4,077,205, forward strand.
TAAATCTTCCATATAAGGTTTACCTTTGCCCTTGGTAAAGAAAGTCAACGGTCTCGGGAGATGGCACTGGGAATATCATCTCCTCCTCCCCCTTCCCTCACCTAAGCGAGTATTTTTCGGAGACTTTAACACTGTTCGTATGGATTGAAGTCCTCTCCATCAGCGACTCCAGCGTCCGAGCAAAATTTCCCGAAGTTTACGCCGCAAAAATGAAAAGTTTAAAGGGATCTTAAAAAATTCCCAAAAAACGGGATCATAGCAGAAAACGACATGTGGTGTCAGGTCAACCTGGCTTCCGACAAGGAACGTTGCAATTCGATCGTATGCGTTACCTATGGCCAAAAATTGTTGTACTTGCAAATGAAAGCGGCTTGCGAAAATGACGTACTGTCCCGTTTTCTGTTTTGGGTTCTCTGGCAGGTTAGGAGAGGACACTTTAAACTAAACACATTTTGAAACCTTAGGAGGAGGGACTGGTGAGGGAGGACACTCCTGACCTCTCAGGAACATATGGTATTATGTGAGCAAAACAGTGTCATAACTACCAACATTTTTCGACGATCTCCTGACTACATGATCATACACGGTGCTGGTGAACCTATATATACCTGGATATACCACGATATACCTGGATATACGTAGATATACCTGGATATACGACGATACACCTTGATATACGTAGATACAACAACACAGGAGGGAGGTGAGGGCATGAAACACTCAACACCTGCACAACACCTGTCTAGGATGTTGCTCAGTTTTGTAATGCAACGGACCGTAGCAACCAGGAGGTCCAGTGTTGTCCTGTGTACAGTGTATAGTTCCAGGCCTCAGTCCAGTGTACAGTGGTTAGTTCCAGGTCTCAGTCCTGTGTACAGTGTATAGTTCCAGGCCTCAGTCCTGTGTACAGTGGTTAGTTCCAGGTCTCAGTCATGTGTACAGTGTTTAGTTCCAGGTCTCAGTCCTGTGTACAGTGTATAGTTCCAGGCCTCAGTCCTGTGTACAGTGGTTAGTTCCAGGCCTCAGTCCTGTGTACAGTGGTTAGTTCCAGGTCTCAGTCCTGTGTACAGTGTATAGTTCCAGGCCTCAGTCCTGTGTACAGTGGTTAGTTCCAGGTCTCAGTCCTGTGTACAGTGGTTAGTTCCAGGCCTCAGTCCTGTGTACAGTGTATAGTTCCAGGCCTCAGTCCTGTGTACAGGCAGGTGTAGAGAGGGATGAACCCCGACACACAGACGTCACCAACAGTGACGGTGGTGTAACACAGACGTCACCAACAGTGACGGTGGTGTAACACAGACGTCACCAACAGTGACTGTGGTGTAACACAGACGTCACCAACAGTGACGGTGGTGTAACACAGACGTCACCAACAGTGACGGTGGTGTAACACAGACGTCACCAACAGTGACGGTGGTGTAACACAGGCGTCAACAACAGTGACGGTGGTGTAACACAGGCGTCAACAACAGTGACGGTGGTGTAACACAGGCGTCAACAACAGTGACGGTGGTGTAACACAGACGTCACCAACAGTGACGGTGGTGTAACACGGACGTCACCAACAGTGACGGTGGTGTAACACGGACGTCACCAACAGTGACGGTGGTGTAACACAGACGTCACCAACAGTGACGGTGGTGTAACACAGGCGTCAACAACAGTGACGGTGGTGTAACACAGGCGTCAACAACAGTGACGGTGGTGTAACACAGGCGTCAACAACAGTGACGGTGGTGTAACACAGACGTCACCAACAGTGACGGTGGTGTAACACGGACGTCACCAACAGTGACGGTGGTGTAACACAGACGTCACCAACAGTGACGGTGGTGTAACACAGACGTCACCAACAGTGACGGTGGTGTAACACAGGCGTCAACAACAGTGACGGTGGTGTAACACAGACGTCACCAACAGTGACGGTGGTGTAACACGGACGTCACCAACAGTGACGGTGGTGTAACACAGACGTCACCAACAGTGACGGTGGTGTAACACAGACGTCACCAACAGTGACGGTGGTGTAACACAGGCGTCAACAACAGTGACGGTGGTGTAACACAGACGTCACCAACAGTGACGGTGGTGTAACACAGACGTCACCAACAGTGACGGTGGTGTAACACGGACGTCACCAACAGTGACGGTGGTGTAACACAGACGTCACCAACAGTGACGGTGGTGTAACACAGACGTCACCAACAGTGACGGTGGTGTAACACAGGCGTCAACAACAGTGACGGTGGTGTAACACAGACGTCACCAACAGTGACGGTGGTGTAACACGGACGTCACCAACAGTGACGGTGGTGTAACACAGACGTCACCAACAGTGACGGTGGTGTAACACAGACGTCACCAACAGTGACGGTGGTGTAACACGGACGTCACCAACAGTGACGGTGGTGTAACACAGACGTCACCAACAGTGACGGTGGTGTAACACAGACGTCACCAACAGTGACGGTGGTGTAACACAGACGTCACCAACAGTGACGGTGGTGTAACACAGACGTCACCAACAGTGACGGTGGTGTAACACAGACGTCACCAACAGTGACGGTGGTGTAACACGGACGTCACCAACAGTGACGGTGGTGTAACACAGACGTCACCAACAGTGACGGTGGTGTAACACAGACGTCACCAACAGTGACGGTGGTGTAACACGGACGTCACCAACAGTGACGGTGGTGTAACACAGACGTCACCAACAGTGACGGTGGTGTAACACAGACGTCACCAACAGTGACGGTGGTGTAACACGGACGTCACCAACAGTGACGGTGGTGTAACACAGACGTCACCAACAGTGACGGTGGTGTAACACAGACGTCACCAACAGTGACGGTGGTGTAACACAGACGTCACCAACAGTGACGGTGGTGTAACACAGACGTCACCAACAGTGACGGTGGTGTAACACAGACGTCACCAACAGTGACGGTGGTGTAACACAGACGTCACCAACAGTGACGGTGGTGTAACACGGACGTCACCAACAGCTCTGCAGCATGCACTGTGTCTGGCCGGAATGTGTATGTATTTTTTTTAGAAAATTCATTAATTAAATCTTGATGTGTGAGGCCTGTGGGAACGCCCAGTGTTAAGCTGTGCTCCGCTCGCCTCACTCCTCACACCTTTTGTACCTTCTACTGAGCTGTCAATATTCATACTTCGTGTTCCAGTCCTTGCCTGAAATGTGCTTTTGTTCCCAGCATAACCATGGGTGTGTGTGTGTGTGTGTGTGTGTGTGTGTGTGTGTGTGTGTGTGTGTGTGTGTACTCACCTAGTTGTGCTTGCGGGGGTTGAGCTCTGGCTCTTTGGTCCCGCCTCTCAACCGTCAATCAACAGGTGTACAGATTCCTGAGCCTATTGGGCTCTATCATATCTACACTTGAAACTGTGTATGGAGTCAGCCTCCACCACATTGCTTCCTAATGCATTCCATTTGTCAACCACTCTGACACTAGAAATGTTCTTTCTAATATCTCTGTGGCTCTTTTGGGCACTCAGTTTCCACCTGTGTCCCCTTGTGCGTGTGCCCCTTGTGTTAAATAGCCTGTCTTTATCAACCCTGTCGATTCCCTTGAGAATCTGTGTGTGTGTGTGTGTGTGTGTGTGTGTGTGTGTGTGTGTGTGTGTGTGTGTGTGTGTGTGTGTATGTGTATGTGTGTGTGTGTGTTTCTTTCTATAAACACCTAAATGTATTTAGATGTTTTATTTCCTTTAAGCGCTAGAAGAATCGAGTTTCAGCTACTTGGCCTCGCTTATGCAACTGTCGATCATTCAGTGCAATGAATCTCCCCTACTTTTTCTTGTCGTATCCGCTTTAAAGCTGTCGAGGACGGAGATCACCTCTTCTATAACACGTTCTACTGTATTCAACTGAACCTCTGCCTATATAATAATACAACAAAAAACCACTGTAGCACCTCTGGGGTTCATATATATAAATAGCTTCTAAGGATTGAATTTGCCATTTCATGCACATGTCGGAGAGATGTATGTTACGTGACCGTCTAATATTGCTCGAGAACAGCACAAACTCCCAATACTTCCCCAACTCCATACATTGACACACAAAATGTGGATAAGGAAAGTTGAGACCGCCTAAACTCAATCAATAAACAAAGTCGTAACATACAATTTAAAACCAATGTTAATCCCAGATATACTAACGTATACCCGGTTATCTTGAGTTATCTTGAGATGATTTCGGGGCTTTAGTGTCCCCGCGGCCCGGTCCTGGACCAGGCCTCCACCCCCAGGAAGCAGCCCGTGACAGCTGACTAACACCCAGGTACCTATTTTACTGCTAGGTAACAGGGGCATAGGGTGAAAGAAACTCTGCCCATTGCTTCTCGCCGGCGCCAGGGATCGAACCCAGGACCACAGGATCACAAGTCCCGCGTGCTGTCCGCTCGGCCGACCGGCTCCCTCAAACAGTGCCTCACTCTGAGGGACACAGACACCGCCAAACAGTTATCTAGGAACTACAATATAACAAGTCCCTCGCACTGGGGAAACTAACAACAAAAGGCTATTCACTTCTCACTTAACATACAACACAATTAAAGAACTATGTCTTACTTAACATAACAAAACAATACTTAAAGCTAGAGAGCCACAAGGTTACAGGGAGAGATCACAGCACCGTCCACACAGTGTTGCCACAACAACACGAGAGTGAGGGAGAGATCACAGCTCCAGCCACACAGTGTTGCCACAACAACAACACGAGAGTGAGGGAGAGATCACAGCACCAGCCACACAGTGTTGCCACAACAACAACACGAGAGTGAGGGAGAGATCACAGCACCAGCCACACAGTGTTGCCACAACAACAACATGAGAGTGAGGGAGAGATCACAGCACCAGCCACACAGTGTTGCCACAACAACAACACGAGAGTGAGGGAGAGATCACAGCACCAGCCACACAGTGTTGCCACAACAACAACATGAGAGTGAGGGAGAGATCACAGCACCAGCCACACAGTGTTGCCACAACAACAACACGAGAGTGAGGGAGAGATCACAGCACCAGCCACACAGTGTTGCCACAACAACAACATGAGTGAGAGGGAGAGATCACAGCTCCAGCCACACAGTGTTGCCACAACAACAACATGAGTGAGAGGGAGAGATCACAGCACCAGCCACACAGTGTTGCCACAACAACAACACGAGAGTGAGGGAGAGATCACAGCACCAGCCACACAGTGTTGCCACAACAACAACATGAGTGAGAGGGAGAGATCACAGCACCAGCCACACAATGTTGCCACAACAACAAGATGAGAGTGAGGGAGAGATCACAGCACCAGCCACACAGTGTTGCCACAACAACAAGATGAGAGTGAGGGAGAGATCACAGCACCAGCCACACAGTGTTGCCACAACAACAAGATGAGAGTGAGGGAGAGATCACAGCACCAGCCACACAGTGTTGCCACAACAACAACATGAGGGTGAGGGAGAGATCACAGCACCAGCCACACAGTGTTGCCACAACAACAACATGAGTGAGAGGGAGAGATCACAGCACCAGCCACACAGTGTTGCCACAACAACAAGATGAGAGTGAGGGAGAGATGCTCCCTCCATATATGGACACAGGTGCCGTGTTTGAACATAACAATGGGTTCGGATGCCGGTCTATTTATTATTAACTACTTGGCCATCTTCTTAATCATTGGCTTAGAACTGTTCAGCAGATCTAAGCTGGTAATTGATGGAACAATAATAATAGCAAAGGAATGAGTCATACTCATTACATTTATAATTAACATTGAACACCAAACGTGTTCTGCCAGGGGTGAGTGGCAGGCCTGCTGGCTCACTGGCGGCCTGCCACACGCATCATGAACCATTAGTCATTGTTCTACCTTATATGACATAATAGTCAGACTCTCACACTGGCGGCCTGCCACACGCATCATGAACCATTAGTCATTGTTCTACCTTATATGACATAATAGTCAGACTCTCACACTGGCTGCCTGCCACACGCATCATGAACCATTAGTCATTGTTCTACCTTATATGACATAATAGTCAGACTCTCACACTGGCTGCCTGCCACACGCATCATGAACCATTAGTCATTGTTCTACCTTATATGACATAATAGTCAGACTCTCACACTGGCTGCCTGCCACACGCATCATGAACCATTAGTCATTGTTCTACCTTATATGACATAATAGTCAGACTCTCACACTGGCGGCCTGCCACACGCATCATGAACCAATAGTCATTGTTCTACCTTATATGACATAATAGTCAGACTCTCACACTGGCTGACATAATGAATATATAATTACATGCAAGAGGTTTCTTTACTGAAACTAACAAGTACATAATTTACTTTACAATTAACCTGAGGCGTAAAACAACATGGCCGCCGTGGCCATTAGGGCGGGGCTTATGTTCCTTGTCCTTATGCATACAAACCCATTATTTCAGCCTTACATTAGCAGGCTGAAACATACTTGCCCAAAACCCGCCGTCAACAAGCTATTACTATATGAATCCAGATTCCAGTTAACATGTTTCTGGGTCCAGCAATTCCAAACATAATACTGGTACATTTCTATTATTACTTCCCATTTTCCAGTGGTTGGTAGTCACTCATCCCGAGCTCAGGTCACGGCGCTTAAGCTGCTTAATATACCATCTCGCTCCAACGGGTATGCTTAGCGTCTCTTGCATATAGAATCCATACAACACACTACACATATATTAGAATACTAGCTGTACCCGGCCACGCATTGCTGTGGCTCAGCTGAGTCACGGCAACCTTTCCCTGTCCCCTTGTCTTCCTCACCACTACCCCATCCCTTCGTCCTCACCACTACCCCATCCCTTCGTCCTAACCACTACCCCATCCCTTCGTCCTCACCACTACCCCATCCCTTCGTCCTCACCACTACCCCATCCCATCGTCCTCACCACTACCCCATCCCTTCGTCCTCACCACTATCCCATCCCTTCGTCCTCACCACTACCCCATCCCTTCGTCCTCACCACTATCCCATCCCTTCGTCCTCACCACTACCCCATCCCTTCGTCCTCACCACTACCCCATCCCTTCGTCCTCACCACTACCCCATCCCTTCGTCCTCACCACTACCCCATCCCTTCGTCCTCACCACTACCCCATCCCTTCGTCCTCACCACTATCCCATCCCTTCGTCCTCACCACTACCCCATCCCTTCGTCCTCACCACTATCCCATCCCTTCGTCCTCACCACTACCCCATCCCTTCGTCCTCACCACTACCCCATCCCTTCGTCCTCACCACTACCCCATCCCT